>NC_133328.1:273930727-274248527 GCF_042186555.1 Aquarana catesbeiana | reverse complement strand
CATTCAAGTAGCAGGAAAAAATCTGCTGCTAATATTATTTTGCAAATAAAGTAAGGGTTCACAAATGCCTTAGGCCATACATAAATTAATATATCTACTTCTAGGGTCATTCTTTCATGCCCTTTGAAAATCTGCAGTTAAAAAAAGGCATAGCTTAACTTAACTCATTGGGCTAACATCCCTTCAATTATTGTTAGGGTTAAATTAGGTTCACTTCATATTTAACTTCTATTAGTTTAACCCCTTTACACCTCTATGGCAATTAACTGGATATAGAAAGCCATGCATAGTCAAAGATAAGGTTTCTAACCAATGCTTCATTGTAATAATTGTGTATGTTACATTTGTTTTACTGCATGCAACATTTTCTTTTTTCAATTAGGCATCATAAATAGTACAGAAACATATAACAACAAAAATGTTATATATGAGTAGAGAATATATGTGCTAAGGGGGTACCTCATCAATATAGAGAAATAGCAAAAATTGGACAGATTGAGCGGACTTTACCGGTACCAGAAAAGGACCAACACTGCATAATAATACTAAATCTCTTTATTACAAAAAATGTTATACAAAAAATTACTTGATTAAAAATCTTTGTACAATTAAAAACAAAAAGAAACCAGAGCTCCCATTATTAAGCAATTTATTTGATATCATGATAGATCTCTGTTACTAATAGGTCAAAGAGGACAATGTTTCGCTTTAATGCTTCCTTAGGACCTTATTCCTTTGACTATGGACAGAGTTCCTATATAGAAAATAAAGAAGAGAGAAGGGAAAACATCACATTATAGTCAGATAGTAAGTGCAGCATACCATTTTATCAATATGTTCCATATATATATATATATATATATATATATATATATATATATATATATATATACATATGCTGGGCAGGCACATAGACAACGATTCATTAGCAAACAAGGTACGTTCCCACCCCCCTTACAATGACCCAACCTTACAATGCCTTTGTGATACAGTTGCTGCACCACATTTTGACTAGAAATGTTTTCATGTATGATAGTTCCCACTACCTCCAGGTGCAGGGGGTGGTGATGGGGACATGTTGCGCCCCATTGTACGCCAACCTGTACCTAGGGGAGTGGGAACGTACCTTGTTTGCCAATGAATCCTTGTCTATGTGCCTGCCCAGCATCTTGTGCTGGTACAGGTACATAGACAATGTTTTCATGGTTTGGAACTCAAGTAAAACTGACCTCCTACTGTTTATGGAAAAATTGTCAATCGGTGATTACAACCTTAAATTCACTATGCAATGGGATTTACAATCAATACCATTTTTGGATGTGAATATATTCAAGCAGGAAGATGGAACACTGGGCACTTCTTTGTATAGGAAACCCACTGTGGGAAATACTGTACTTTATGCATCCAGTGCCCATCCCCTGCCCTTGATCAGAAGCATACTATACTCATACTACCTATGGATTAGACAAAATTGCTCCAACGAAGAAGATTTCATAAAGGTATCCAAATCATTGAGAACAAGGCTGTTAGAGAGAGGTTATACAAAAATTACTCTTAAGAAAGCGTATAATAAGGCATGTCAGAAAAGTAGACATGAATTACTGTTTGGTATAAAAACAAATAAACAGCTAGATACTGTGAGGATTGTTACCACATATTCAAATAACCAAGGCATAGTAAAAGAAACACTTGACAGACATTGGCATTTTCTTACTGGTGACCCTATTCTGAGGAAGTATAGTGGGGACCATCACCAACTTACTTACAAAAAAGGCAGATCCCTTAAGGACCGTTTAGTCCATAGCCACTTCCAGGAATCCCCAATGACTATTGAACCAAGAAAAGGCATGCATCAATGTGGGATGTGTGAGTACTGTAACTGGGTCCAAGAAGAAGTATCCTTTACCCTTCTGAATGGAAATACACACAGAATTGAACATTATGTTGATTGTCAAACCAAATGTGTAATATATATTGCACTATGCAAATGTGGATCATTCTGTGTCGGAAAAAACATTTAGGAATTTCTGGAAGAGAATTTATGATCACATTTACTATATTAGAAAAAATCTATTATATACCCCAATTGGGAGACATGTTGCCCTTCAACATAAACATGACACTTCTATGGTTCAGTTTAGAGTCTTAGAGAGGGTCTTTGAGGACCCAAGAGGAGTAAATGTGGACAAAAAATTATTATAGCAGGAAGCTAAGTGGATATTCAAGTTGAATGCTACCAGTCCACCAGGCCTTAACGAGGCCCTTAGTTATAAATCATTCTTGGGATAAGTTACTGGTTCTTTGGGATCCCACCCCAATGAAGCTGTCATGAATAGCTTCATCTACTTGCTGTTTATGATAATATAGTTGTATCATACCTGTATACTTGCATGTGTTATAGTATGTTTTGTCTCTTCAAACCAATCGATTGAATCATGAGCTATGATAATAATAATTTTTTGTTATTAACTATATTGCAATTGTTGTTAATATATAAGAAATGAGATGATCACTCCCCTGTTTTTATCTGAAGTTCATTCTATAATGTAAAGTACTACGGCATGCCTTGGTGTCTTTCTATGTGGTTCCAATCAATGCCTTAATGTTGTCTTATGCAATGGGAACCCCCTGCATGGTGAAGATCTGGGAGGAGAATGGCTCATTAGTGGCCCCTTCTCGACCAAGGTGGTGGTGTTGCGGTGGTTGGAGTAGGGGGGACTCCTTTGCAGTTTTGGTATTGAATGATTCTGAATACTAGTTATCTATATATTGGGATTGCTAATATTACATTGTTTGGTTTAGCTTATTAGAAATGTGTTATCTTTTTTGGTGGTAAATAGTCAATACAATAGACCACAGGGATCAATATCTTCCTTTTCTTTAAAGGATCTGTCATACACTATTGTTATTGATTGATAGTATTGTCCGCCATTCCTAGTCCCAAATGATCTGTTTTTATGCTACGGCATGCACGTACCCTTGGTCATTTATTTGTATGCTACTTCGCATGCACATACTTTTATTTTGTCTTCGCCATGAGCGAGACACGGCGCATGAACGTAGGCACCGGTGCATTTCACTGACGCTATTTGAGCAAGATTGTGGATGCTTCATTTTACATATTGGCCTCCTGGCCTCTCTCTTCCTCTCCAGCTGATACTTATTATACAATAAGGGGATCAATTTGGCACCAAAGCCAGCCTTTAATAAGACTGGCTTGTGGTATGGGCAGTAATGGAGGCTCCTGTATTGTCTAAAACAGTGAATGTGCCTTAACAAGGATAGTTGGCAGATTGGAATTAAGGTTCCCCTGTGTAGCTTATTGTTTTTATCTACATGTGTATTTGACAGACTATCTGGCAGAATGGTCTGATATAAATGGAAAAAGGATTGGTGACCATATAACATACTTATATCGATTGTAATCCCTTTCTTACTGGTCTGTTGGTGAGTTTGTAGCTGGTTGTTCCCCTGTATCTGGATATTCTCTTTGTTTGCATGTGCATGGTGGCTGAGAAATTAATACATTTTTAACCACTTGACCACTGGGCACTTAAACCCCCTTCCTAACCAGACCAATTTTCAGCTTTCGGTGCTCTCACACTTTGAATGACAATTACTCAGTCATGCAACACTGTACCCATATGAAATTTTCATCCTTTTTTTGACACAAATAGAGCTTTTTTTTGGTGGTATTTGATCACCTCTGGGTTTTTTATTTTCTGTGCTATAAATGAAAAAACAACGAAAATTTTGTAAACAAAATACATTTTTCTTCATTCCTATTATAAAATTTTGCAAATAAGTAATTTTTCTTCATAAATTTGGGCCAAAATTTAAACTGCTACATATCCCAATAACCCAAATTAGTAGATATTATTTAGTCTGTGTGAAAGTTATAGAGTCTACAAGCTATGGTGCCAATCACTTAAAATTGATCACATCTGCTCACACCTGATGTACTGAGGCCTATCTCATTTCTAGAGACCCTAACAAGTCAGGAAAGTACAAATACCCACAAAATGACCCCTTTTTGGAAAGTAGACATTCCAAGGTATTTAGTAAGAGGCATGGTGACTTTTTTGAAGTTGTAATTTTTCCCCACAATTTTTTTCAAAATTAAGATTTTTTTATTTTTATTTTTTTCACACCAAATTGTCATTATAACAGGTTATTTCTCTCACATGGCATGCACATTCCACAAATGACACCCCAAAATATATTCTGCTACTCCTTCTTAGTATTGTGATACCACATGTGTGAGACTTTTACACAGCCTGGCCACATACAGAGGCCCAATATTGAAGTAGCAGGCATTCTAGGAGCATCAATTACACATCTAATCACTCAAACGCCTATTACACTTTTGAAGGCCCTGGAGCACCAAGACAATGGAAGCGCCCACAAAGTGACCCCATTTTGGAAAGCAAACACTCCAACGTATAATCTATGAGGCATAGTGAGTCTTTTGAACGGTTAATTTTTTTCCAGAAGTTTTTGGAAAATGTGGAAAAATTTTTTTTTTTTTCCACAAAGTTGTCCATTTCTAAGATATTTCTAACACATAGCATGTACATAGCAAAAATGACACCCCAAAATATATTCTACTACTCCTCCTGAGTATGGCAATACCACATTTGTGAGACTTTTACACAGCCTGGCCAGATACAGAGGCCCAACATTGAAGTAGCATATTCAGGCGTTCTAGGAGCATCAATTACACATCTAATTTCCTTACAATCTATTACATTTTTGAAGGCCCTTCATATTTGTAACACATAGCATGAACATACCAAGAATTACACCCTAAAATACATTCTGCTGAGCAAAGGGTAAACAAAAGATTACCTGTGGTATTAGTAGTGCAGTTGTCCACAGGAGGAGAGCCCTGATCCAGGCAGCAGGCAGGGATGTGGTCAGCGACAGTGAATGGAATTGTCCAGGCAGCAGGCAGGAATATTGTCCATAGTCAATACAGGTAGGGATACTGTCCATATACAGTCCAGGGTCAGTGCAAGTAGAGACATTGCCAGCAGTGCCAAAATATTGGTCCTGGTAGTAAGCAGGAACATGGTCCAAGTAACAGGCCAGGAAAGAATGGGGACAGGGGTAGAGGCTTCTCCCATCCAAATCTCTTTGAAGCCTCCGAGTCTCCAGACACTAATTGGGAATGAAAAAACTAAAAAATTAGTTTTCTTCATCCAGAAAAACAATTCTGGAGCCCCTCACACGTGAGACCCCTGTGTTATGAAGCCCACTACTCCTGTAGCAGAGTAAAAGACCAGTCCAAGAGGCAGGCAAAAAACATGGTCAAACAGTCCAAGGTCAGTTCCAGAGCAGGCAGAGGTAGGTACAGTTTACCGTTAGGCAGAAGCGTGGTCATATAATGGGCTAGGGTCAGTTCCAGAGCAGGCAGAGATAGGTACAGTTTAGCGTTAGACAGAAGTGTGGTCATATAACAGGCCAGGGTCAGTTCCAGAGCAGGCAGAGGTAGGTACAGTTTAGCGTTAGGCAGAAGCTTGGACGTTTCACAGGCCAGGGTCAGTTCCGGAGAAGGCAGAGGTAGGTACAGTTTAGCATTAGGCAGAAGCATGGTTGTTTAGCAGGCCGGGGTCATTTCCAGAGAAGACAGCAGTATGTACAGTGGCATAAAGGGGTGTGGCGGTAAATGACAATTACGTTTACTTCCCTAATAATGTATAGAAGTATGGTAACGGCGGAAACATTCATCAATACAAAGGCCTGGTTGGGAAGGACAATCAGGACAATAATACAAGGTGTCTCTTCTAGTTCCTCCTCTTGAGCACACCCGGCAGTTCTTTTGACGTTTCTGGCCTGTTTCATGGTGGGGGAGTCTTTTAGGAAAGTGGCGTTCGAAAACGAATGCTTTCTTGTGCGCCTTCAGGGTACAAAAGGGTGGAGATAATTTCTTCTTAAGATAAGATACGGGGCTCTCTGTAGATTTACGGTAAATAACAAAACTATTGTAAATGGCCAAATTGAAAAGATATATGGAGACTTTTTTATACCAAAAGCGGATTTTTCTTGTGGGAAGGTAGGGTTCAGTCATCTGATCATTGAAGTCGACATCCCCATGAACAAATTATAGTCATGGACACATTTTGGTTTCTGGATTGAGACGTTTCTTCGGGGGATTTCCACGTAGGTGTCATTGTGGATCGTTGTGAGCATGTGGACGTTTCGTCTGTCCCTCCACCTGAGAGCCAATATCTTTTCATCCCGCAAAGATGCCATCTCCCCTTGTCATAGTCTTTCAGCAACGAGCCTTTGCGGGAATCCCTTCCTATTGTCTCGCACTGTACCACACCCTGGAGTGTCCTTGCCGTAAAGATTGCGGAAGAGGGGCAAGCTTGTATAGTAGTTGTCCACATAAAGGTGGTAACCCTTTCCAAGGAGTGGATATACAAGCTCCCAAACAACCTTTCCGCTGGCTCCAATGTACTCTGCACATTCAGGGGGATGCAGTTGGGTGTCCTTCCCTTCATGCACCCGGAAGGCATAGATATACCCCATTTCTCGGTCACATAGCTTGTAGAGCTTAACTCTATATCAGGCCCTTTTGCTGGGGATAAACTGCTTGAAGCCAAGCCTGCCTGTGAAGTGGACCAGTGACTCATCCACGGAGATATTTTGGTCGGGGATAAATAACTGGGGGAATTTCTCAGAGAAAAAATGTAGAAGTGGCCGAATTTTAAATAATTTGTCATGTGATAGGTCATTACGGGGAGGGCACTTGGTGTTGTCATTGTAATGGAGGAAACGCATTATCATGAGGTATCTTGATCTTCACATAATGGATAAATAGATTGGCATGTGGTGAATGGGGTTGGTAGACCAATAGGAGTATAATTAATTTTTTTTTTAGTGAGTCCCATATTAAATGTAAGGCCTAAAAATAATTTAATTTCCTTCACTGTCAATGCTCTCCACTCATAGGGATGGGCATAATTTGAACCATGGTTGCTTGTTATAAATTGTTGTGCATAGAGGTTGCACTGGGCCACGATGGAGGATAATAGGTCTTGGGTAAAAATTAAATAAAAAAAAATCAATGGGGCGAAATTCTCTGTGTTCACCTGAACACCTGGCTGGGCAGTGAAAGGGGGGATGTTTGCTGCTCTTGAATTAGGGGGAAGCCACAGAGGGTTTTCAAGGGCATAGGGAAGACTGGTATGGGTCCTAATGCTTTGAGGCCGAGATGAAACCCCGCTAGTTCTTGGCCTTTGCTGCAGTGGTACTACATTTCTTCTGGATGGCACTGTGCTACTGGTGGATGGCACTGAGCTGCTAGTTGATGCCACTGTATTTCTGGTGGATGGCACTGAGCTGCTGGTTGATACCACAGCACTACTTGTGGTATCCTGCTGCTCCATGTCAGAACGCCTCCGTTTCATGGGCACACTTTGCTCTTCCTCCAATTCTGTATCAGAACTCACTGCTTACAAGAGGTTCACATTCTGAACCAGAATCAGATGCAGACTCAGAGAGCTCCCTGCTGCTCTCGTCGGTCAAGCTAAGCTATTGGTATGCCTCCTCAGTGGAATTTTTTTTTTGCCATACTGGTGACTGTGGGCTGCGGTGACAAACTGCTGTGGTAGGGACACTTGTACAGATATGGCTGCACTGATGGGTGCTGATGAGGCTGGTCTAATGAGGCTGCACTGCTGGGTGCTGAAAAGGCTGCACTGCTGGGTTCTGATGAGGGTGCACTGCTGGGTTCTGATGAGGATTCACTGCTGGGTACTGATGAGGGTGCACTGCTGGGTACTGATGAGGGTGCACTGCTGGGTACTGATGAGGGTGCACTGCTGGGAACAGATGAGGGTGCACCGATGGGTACTGATAAGGTTGCACTGATGTACACTAATGCACTACACTGAGGATGCACTGATTATCTGGCACTGATGTGCACTGATAAGGTAGCACTGATGGGCGCTAATGAGGATCCACTGATATGGTGGCACTGATGAGCACTCACTTATGGGCACTGATGTGCACTATTGGGTACTGTAGTGGCACCGATGAGAGCTGTAGTGGTGCAGATGAGCGCTGTAGTGGTGCAGACGAGCACTCTAGTGACGCTGATGTGGTACTGATGGCACAAATGAGCACTGTATTGGCACTAATGTGGCACTGATGAGCACTGTAGTGGCACTGGGCACTGACGTGACATTGATGGAGCAATGATGTGGCACTGATGGAGCACTGACGTGGCATAGTAGTGGCACTGGTGGCACCGATAGGCACAGTAGTGGCACAGGTGGCAATGATGGGCAGTGGTGGCACCGATGTGGCACTGGTGGCACAGATGAGCAATGTAGTGGCACTGGGCAATGGTGTGGCACTGACAGAGCACTGACGTGGCACTGTCAGCACAGATGGGCACTGAAGTGGCAGAGGTGGCACTGATGGGCACTGGTGGCACTGATATAGCACTGATGAGCACTATAGTGGCACTGATGGCACAGATGAACACTGTAGTGGCACTGATGGACACTTTAGTGGCACTGATGGGTACTGTAGTGGCACTGGTGGGACAGATGGGTACTGTAGTGACACTGATGGGTAGTGTAGTGGCACTGGTGGCACAGATTGGTACTATAGTGGCACTGATGGGTAGTGTAGTGGCACTAATGGCACTGTAGGGCACAGATTAGCACTGTAGTGGCACTTGTGTGGCACTGTATGGCACTACTGGGCACTGCAGTACTTACAAAAAACTTGTCACTCACTGTTTCACACTCGATCTCTCTTCTCTCCTCTCACGCTGTATTGGTGTGAGGAGAGAAAAGAGCTGAGACCTTTGCATGACCCCAGTTTGTTGACATTGTGCTAACTCCATCATTGGAGGGAGCGATCACATGGTAAAGGGCCACTGTCATTGGCCCTTTACAGTGATCCGTGCTGCGCCGGGTCCCATTAACACTTCAGTGTGCACACCCCACCGGGCGCGCGGGGAGCGAGGGTTCTGGAGGATGTCCATGGACGCTCCCACCCAGAACAAGCTGACCGTGCTGTAGCCGTCTTTCGGCTATGGACCGGTCGGCATGTGGTTAATTGTATATTATCTTGTTATTATGCCAAGATTCCATCTACAGTAACAGCACAGCCTGGTAAAGAGTTACTAAAGTTTTTTGAGATCTATGCCAGCATTCACTGTCACCTCAATACCACTGAAGTAGGTATTATAGGGCGTACACACGGTCGGACTTTGTTCGGACATTCCGACAACAAAATCCTAGGATTTTTTCCGATGGATGTTGGCTCAAACTTGTCTTGCATACACACGGTCACACAAAGTTGTCGGAAAATCCGATCGTTCTGAACGCGGTGATGTAAAACTAGTACGTCGGGACTATAAACGGGGCAGTGGCCAATAGCTTTCATCTCTTTATTTATTCTGAGCATGCGTGGCACTTTGTCCGTCGGATTTGTGTACACACGATCGGAATTTCCGACAACGGATTTTGTTGTCGGAAAATTTTATCTCCTGCTCTCCAACTTTGTGTGTCGGAAAATCCGATGGAAAATGTCCGATGGAGCCCACACACGGTCGGAATATCCGACAACACGCTCCGATCGGACATTTTCCATCAGAAAATCCGACCGTGTGTACGGGGCATTAGTCTGTTTGTTTTGGCTAATGAGAGTGTTATGGGGCGTACACACGGTCGGACTTTTCAGCTACAAAAGTCCGACAGCCTGTCCGACAGCCTGTCCGACAGACTTTCGACGGACTTTCGACGGACTTGCGGCGGACTTTCTAACGAACAGACTTGCCTACACACGATCACACAAAAGTCCGTCGAATTCTTACGTGATGACGTACACCGGACTAAAATAAGGAAGTTGATAGCCAGTAGCCAATAGCTGCCCTAGCGTGGGATTTTGTCCGTCAGACTAGCATACAGACGAGCGGATTTTTCGACCGGACTCTAGTCCGTCGGAAAGATTTGAAGCATGTTTCAAATCTAAAATCCGTCGGATTTGAGGCTGAAAAAGTCCGTTGAAAGTCCGGAGAAGCCCACACACGATCGGATTACCAGCCAGCTTTAGTCCGTCAGCGTCCGTTGGACTTTTGTAGGCGAAAAGTCCGACCGTGTGTACGCGGCATTAGAATAATGGACTTTGCAGTTGCAATGCTGACTTGTTTTTTATATTTAGATTCTTCAAGGCTCAGCCGAGATACTAGGCAGGAAGAACATTGTAGTATAAGATCGGTGGTTGACTTCCTCTTCTCCACTTCTTTGTTTGGGGCTTTGTACCCAGTAAGTATTATATCATAATCATTGACTATAGCCATTACTCTTTACATCCCTGTTGGGATGCTTCATAAGTATTAGTACTATTTACTTAATATAGATTTTGTCAAATAGGATCAAATGGTCAACTTCCTTGCTGATCCCGTGTGTGTGTGTGTGTATGTATACACACACAGGAAGCATTAAAGCAAAACGTCGACTTCTTTGACCTATTAGTAACAGTGATCTATTATGATATCAAATAAGTAGCTTAATAATGGGAGCTCTGTTTTTTTTTTTTTTGTTTTTTAATTGTACAAACATTTTTAATTAAGTCATTTTTTGTATAACATTTTTTGTAATAAAGAGATTTAGTATTATTATGTAGTGTTGGTCCTTTTCTGGTACCGGCCTTTTAAATCTGTCCAATTTTTGCTATAACAACAAAAATGTGTTTATCATCCAACAAGACTAGGAGTAATGTTTGAAATGCCTCCTATTCATTTTAAATATGAGTAAAGACCTTGGTTATCTGGGGAAAAAAAACAATAGGGCAGAAATATATACCTGGAAACTACAGATCAGTCGCTCTAACATCAATAAAATGCAAGCTATTGGAAGGGACGATAAGGAACCTTATCCAAGATTTTGCTGATGAAAACAGTATCATTAGCAGTAATCAATATGGATTCATGAAGGATAATTCATGCCAGGCCAATCTATTATCATTCTATGAGGAATCGAGCTGTCATCTAGATAAAGGAAGGCCAGGGATTGTGGTTTATCTGGATTTTGTGAAGGCATTTGATACAGTCCCCCACAAATGTTTACCTTACAAGCTGAGGTCTTTTGGCATGGACCATGGGGTATGTACCTGGATTGAAAACTGGTTACAGTGGCATGTACAAAGGGTGGTGATAAATGGTGAGTACTCAGAATGGTCTGGTATGGTAAGTGGGGTCTTCCAGGGATCTGTCCTGGGTCCAATTCTGTAAAATTTTATTCATTAATGATATAGAGGATGGTATAAATAGCTCAATCTCAGTATTTGCGGATGATACAAAGCTAAGTCGAGCAATAACTTCTTCACTGGATGTGGAAACCTTACAGGGAGACCTAAATAAACTAATGGGGTGGGCAACTACATGGCAAATGAGGTTTAATGTTGAAAAATATAAGGTGATGCATTTGGGTGCCAAAAATATAAACAAAAGTTACTCACTAGGGGGAGAACCTCTGGAGGAATCCAGGATGGAGAAAGATCTGGGGACCCTAGTAGATGACAGGCTCAGTAATGGCATGCAATGTAAAGGTGCTGCAAGCAAGCCAACAGAATAATAGCATTCATCAAACATGAGGATTAAGGGATAAAATGATAGTTCTCCCTCTCTACAAGACTCTAGTCTGGCCGCATCTTGAGTATGCCATCCAGTTCTGGGCACCAGTACGATAGTTGATAGTTGCGATAGTTCAGAAGTCTGAACTATCGCAACTGACATCACTTCCACCTGAATTGTAAGCCTAAACTTCACCTCAGGAGACCCTCCCCTTGTTTTGATCCTCCAAGAAGATTTAGCGGTCTTGAAGGTAAAGAGGCTTATTTAAGGCCAATCAAATGCCCTTAAGCATACAACAAAAGACTGAACTGTGGGGGGCGTGACTGAGCACCAGAGCGAAATGGCTGCTTAGAGAGAGCTCCGCCGTTCGGGAGCCCAGGTGAGCCTTCAGCAGCAGCTAAAACCTCACTCACAAGAAGTAGAATGGCGGGTAGGAGTCAGTCGGTCACCCGCTCTCAGCTGGACCCGTCCACCCAGCTGAGTAAGAACATTCTGGCGATGTTCCTGGACTCAACACACAGATCCGCAGGCCGCATCTTAAGCCGCGGTCTATAGTTTCACAGGCCACGCGGCCGCAGCTGATGCCCCCGCAGTCTCTCAGATGGGAGTGTCCTCTGCAGTTCCCTCTCCCTTCTTGTGCTTGGCAGACCTACAGAATGTGGCACTGGACATTAAGAATACGCTTACGGCGGCAATCGCGGACCTGAAAACAGACCTCAAAGCCGTTGCCTCATGTGTGGAACATGTGGAGGCGGCAGACATGACACATGGTGCAGCCATCCATCAGGTGCAGCAAGCAGTGTCTGTACATAGCCAACATCTTATGGACATGCATAGACATATGGAAGACCTCGATAATCGGGGCCGCAGGTGCAACCTACGTATCAGGGGGATTCCGGAATCTGTGGAGGGTCCCCAACTACAAGCCGTGGTCTAAGCTATTTTTAACACTCTCCTAGGTAGACCACCAGATGCACCTGTTGAGATGGAGAGATGCCACAGAGCGCTGAGGCCAAGGGGTAGGGACACTGATCCACCCAGGGATGCTGTTTGCTGCCTAGTCAGCTTTACCCAGAAGGAAGAGATCCTGCGCCTGGCCCGCAACCATGTTCATCTGGAACATGAAGGGGCACACATCCAGCTCTACCAGGACTTATCTGCCATCACTTTACAACACAGAAGGGACCTCCGCCCTCTCCTACAAGCCCTGCGAGAGAGACGCCTTCCTTATCGCTGGAAGTTCCCATTCTGCCTTCAAGTCACGAATGGTAATCGCACGGCCCAACTGAGATCACCGGCAGACTTAAGGCCGTTCTGCAACACCTTGGGACTCCCGATGATACCAATGCCGGATTGGTATGGAGCCTTTCTGCGGCCTGAACCCTGGATTCCCACACAACCTGGAGACACCCCAAGGTCGCAGAGAAGCAGACAACATCACCGTAGACCCTCAGCTGACTCACCACCGAGACGCCGGAGAGATATGGAAACCGACGAAAGCCCGAGTGTTTCCCTGTCATCTGCTAGACAAAAAACTGATCACTGAAAACGCAGGAGCCCAGATGGTGAGCCGTGTTGTTGCCTATACCTATCCCTATGTACTCTTTTTAACATATCCTGTGAGGTAAGCTGAGATTCAATATTATCAATGATGCTTGCTTTTGGCGAACGAGTGATGCAGAATTCCCTGACACCTGATCTCTGCCTGTTTGCTGTGTTCCACGCTACATCATAATGCTAATGACAGAAGCTATATCCCCTAAATGCCCTGGGAACCAGCACAAACTTTCTCATGCAGTACTACCAACAGAGAATGTGACAGGTGACTTTACTTTGATCTCTGAACTGGTGTTACGCATAGGTATGCAATGACCTCAGAAGAACCCTTGCCATCCCTGCACCATTCCCGGCTTGGGTTCAATCACTAGGATAACTTTTCCACACAAGGTGACAGCCGAGCTTTGGGAATAGGCATGTCCCCACACCCCAAGCCACACTGACTGTCTATGCTAAATGTGTGCAGCTCCTATCTGACAGGATTTGTGATCATCTGCCCTCCATCTAGCCTATTCTGGTCAGTGACGGTAGTACTGGACTTTTTGCTTTTTGCTCTTGGTGTCACATTGTCACCCACTCTCTTCCCCTCCCGGTATCATCCCTTTTCTCCCCTTTTTCTTTTTTTGGGGGGGGGGGGAAGAGGATCTGGATTTGCCAGTTTGCTATCACGGCACACACGCCGACAACTCAGAAACTCTCACAGAATGTTACCTTCATGACTACTAGGGATAGGAGCTGAGCATAGCTCATCAGGGTGGTACTACATTGAATCCTGGTTTACTGTTAAAGTTGTGAAGTATATCACTCCAATATATAATATGATGGTTATCTCACGGTTGCTCTGGGGATGGTGAACTCTAACCCTTCCATCCATGACTGTCTATGGATGCGGGAATTGATGTCCCAGACATCCCAGAATAGGGGGAGACCCTTACCTGGCTCACGCTGGCCCTTACGGCTGTAGAGGCTCTCTTGCAGTTAGGGGGTGTAGGGCTCTGTATCTTCCTTCTTGCAAGGTAATGCAGGGATCCTTAAAAAGCCTGAATGTTCACGGGCTTTCGGGGGCCTCTAGTGCCTGGATCCATCGCGGTGTGCGATGATCCGGGACTCGGGGACTCTGACAATCTTATTTTTTGCCGCTGCGGAGTAGGCAAAATGTTTAAATGCCAAAATGTTTAAATGTTGAAATGCTAAAATGATAAACTGTCATTTGTTTTGACTGTTATTCGTTATATTTCTTTGTTTAGTTACGAATGGGCCTATACTACAAAGCAACATGTCGAGATAGAGTGGTACTCCTGCCTCGTCACAGCTTGCCAGGTTGCTGGCGAGGGGGGGCCGGAGTGGGTCCTTCCCGCCTATTTTTTTTTGTTTAATAAATGTTTATTGAAATAAAATGAAGAGAAAGACAGACATACAGTAATCCTTATACAGCCTGAAATGTAAATGGCACATATTCCAATGTACACCTAATCACAACATGTGTCATATAACCAAAAATTGTCTCTGAAAGTACAAAGGAGAGGATACTATCGAATATAACAGTTAATTTAGCGTTGAATACTATATAAGTATGTATCCGATTCAAAACACAAATAGGAATTACCATTAATAAGAGGGACAGAAAGAAAAGTAGAGCAAAGAAGGGGGTAAGTGAGAGTGGGTGTAGAAAAGAAAAACAGGTAGAAGGGTAAGGAATATAGAAGGGAGTATGGGGTAGGATGGGGGGGGGGTAGTTGGTATGCATGTCTTCACATGTAAGAATAATTAGGATTGTAACTAACGGGTCACATAAGCGAAAAATAAACCATATTCCATAAAAGATATGTCTAATAAGTGAGGAGATCGATAGACAGTAATTAAGTGGTAGGTTTATGGGGTTTGCGTTATTATGTTCATATAGAGGGGGGTGGACTTGAATTTAATCCATGGTTGCCCAGGTTAGCGAATGTCTCTTAGATGTACCTTTGATATTGTGGGTAAGATCTTCCATGAGATGAACTTCAGAAACCTTTTGTAGCCAACTTTTTATGGACGGGATGTTTAGTTGACCCCATAGAGTGGGGATTATGGCCTTGGCCGTGTTCAGCAGGTGGGGGATAAGCGAGCGTTTATAAGAAACTATGGGATCTTTAGTAGCGTGAAAAAGGATAGTCCAAGGGTCGTTGGGAAGGTTGATGTCTGAAATCTGTAGTATTAATTTGAGAACGTTGGTCCAGAACGACGAATGAGTGGGCAAGACCACAAGATATGTGCGTGGGTAGCTTTGTTCCCACAGTTCCTCCAACACAAAGGGGAACTGGCAGGGAACATTTGATGGAGCTTGGCTGGGGTATAGTGCCATCTGGTAAGTAATTTATAATTAACTTCTGTCAATTTTGAGGCAAGGGAGGAAACGTGGGCCAGTTGTAGAACTTTGTCCTTTTGAATGCTTGTGAGAGGGGAATCTAAGTCAATTTCCCATTTGGCCAGGAAGGGCGGGTTTGAAGGGTTTTGAAGCACTAGAAGAGCTTTGTAGAATAGCAAAATACCGTATAAAGGGGGATCCTTTGGATGAAATATTTCTTCAATGCTATTTAATTCTTGCAGGCCTCTTAGTGGATGAGAGAAAGAACTCAAGAAGCTTTGTAATTGGTGGAATCTCCACTTATCTAAAAACGTGATGGGTTTAGGGCTTAGGATCGCAGATAAAGGCTTAAGTGTGTTAGAGCAGAGGACATGATGCAATAAGAGAGGCTCTTTTGAGGCCCATGTTTTAAATCCTGGATTCAATAAGCCCGGCAAAAACCTTCTCGCCTATTATGAGGGGGCCTGCACGGTACCATCTCGCCCAGCAAAGCCGAGCTAACTTATGAATCTTCAAACATGTGTACTTGGGTTCCTGGATGGCAGGAAACATCCATATATTGTTTGGGTGCTAGGTTTCTTCCCCACCTCAAGGAGGCAGGTATCCCCCTTGAAACTAGCAGGAAAAGTTTTACGTTATTTCAATTTTTCATTTCTTCTCTCGTTAGGTTAGTTGGTCTGTATTACCTCCGGTATATCTATTGTGGTCCCCACATAGGGGGTAGCTTGTTAAGTTCAGGGGATAAGCCTCTCCGAGGTTACTGGTCAGCCCCGTGTGCCTTCCCGGAGTGAGCTTATCCTTGACTGTAGTTCCCTTTCTCTTATTAGCTCCCCTTTTCCTTCTTTTCTTCTTTCTCTTTCTTTCCCTCCCTCTCTCTTTTGTTTGTCTCCTTGGTATTGTTCTCTACTCCCCTCCTTTCTAAACCTCCTAGACCCCTTCCCCCTGAAGTTTGGGGGTGGCACTGACAGGCGCTTCTGAACACTAAAATATGCCTTCTGCGGTGCAATCATTGGCGCCTCTATCCCTCAAGGTCTATTCTCTGAACGCTAGAGGCCTCAATGTCCCGGAGAAGCGGAGTAGTATTCTTGCTGAAGCACACCTCCATAGAGCTCAAGTGCTATTTCTGCAAGAAACCCATTTTAAATCAAGCTCCATCCCCCGCCTATCCAATAGCCGATTCCCGGAGGTCTACCATGTGACTTGCCCTGACTCCAAAACAAAAGGAGTTTCCATAGTACTGTATTTGCAAAATCTTTTCTGTTCCGCCTTATGGACCAAGTCCTTGACCCAGAGGGTAGATTCCCCTTTCTAAAAGGGATTTGGAAAAATAGACCAGTGACCTTTGCGAACATCTATTGCCCCAATTCTAAACAGGTAACCTTCCTAAAAGAGGTCCTCCTACAGCTTACCACGTTTAAAACAGGCCTTCTAATACTGGGAGGGGATATCAACATGGCCCTAGATCAGCTTCTTGATAGCTCTACGGGTACCTCCGCACTCCCATTTTCTGCCTTACACCAAGCCATGCTCGCACTATCCTCCCTTGTGCTTCACGACACATGGCATACAGCCCCAGGGGAAAGACTATACATTTTACTCGCCTCCGCACAGCCATTACTCGAGGCTAGACTATTTATTTATCCACTAGACCGACCTGACCTTCTTACAGGATATACATATCTGACCATCACCTGATCACACTGATCTTGCAGTTTCCATAACGGGAAATGACTACCAGGACTTGGAGATTGGATGCTTCCCTTCTCACTGACCTGGGAGACCTAGTTGAAGTCACAAAGACTATTGTGGACTATTTCCAACACAATGACACCCCAGATGTGTCTCCCATAACCCAATGGGAGGCACATAAATGCGTTGAATGGGGACATCTCTTAGCTATCGCTGCCAGGAAGAAAAAAGCACACCAAATTGCGATCCGAGACCTCTCAGACAAAATAGCTCTACTGGAAGCACAGCATAAATGCTCACTAGCAGTAGGGGTAGCCCAGGAATTAGCTGATACGCAAGCGATGCTCTTAGAGGAACTATACAAACGAGCATGGAAGAGACAGGTACTCTCTCAAAAACTATACTACGAGCAAGGCAATAAACCCGGAAGGTTACTGGCTAGTAGGGATGAGCCGAACACCCCCCAGTTCGGTTCGCACCAGAACCTGCGAACAGACCGAAAATTCGCACGAACGTTAGAACCCCATTGACGTCTATGGGACTCAAACGTTCAAAATCAAAAGTGCTCATTTTAAAGGCTAATTTGAATGGTATTGTCCTAAAAAGGGTTTGGGGACCCGGGTCCTGCCCCAGGGGACATGTATCAATGCAAAAAAAACTTCTAAAAACGGCTGTTTTTTCGGGAGCAGTGATTTTAATGATGCTTAAAGTTAAAAAAAAGTGAAATATTCCTTTAAATATCGTACCTGGGGGGTGTCTATAGTATGCCTGTAAAGTGGTGCGTGTTTCCCATGCTTAGAACAGTCCCTGCACAAAATGTCATTTTTAAAGGAAAAAAAGTCATTTAAAACTGCTTGCGGCTTTAATATAATGTCGGGTCCTGGCAATATGGATGAAAATCAGTGAGACAAACAGCATGGGTACCCCCCAGTCCATTACCAGGCCCTTTGGGTCTTGTATGGATATTAAGGGGAACCCTGCACCTAAATTAAAAAAAGGAAAGGCGTGGGGCCACCAGGCCCTATATACTCTGAACAGCAGTATACAGGCGGTGCAAACAAGACAGGGATTGTAGGTTTGTTGTTAACTAGAATCTGTTTGTAATTTTGAACTGGTACATTTTTAACGTGTTTAGCTCCAGCCAAAAAATCTATTTTAAGCTTTTTGGAAAACATAGGGAAGGATTATCACCCCTGTAACATTTGTTTTTTTTGTCTGTGCTCCTCTTCAGAAGATTTCACCTCATTTTTTGTTACAATGACAAATGTTTTTTGAAAATTTGGGGTTTTTTGTGAAACAAGGATTGGTGATAAAGCATCAGTGGAAAGGAGAAACGTTTTTCCCATATTAACTCTTACAGGAGAGAATTTCCCTTCCTAGGGGTAGATTTTATCTCACTTCCTGTTGTCTCCTTCCGTTTGCAAGTAGGAGTCGTTTGTAAGTTGGATGTTTGAAAGTAGGGGCCTGCCCTATATACTCAGTAGAAATTTGGGCCTTAGGTGTTGTTGTGGCCACAACACTGTAAGCCCTCACAGGGCCCTGCTGTGAAATATTAGATCAAGAATTGTAATTACATGCCCCTGTTGAACAGGGGCAGAAAAATTGGGCCTTTGGTGGTCGTGGTGCTAGTGCCACAACACTGTAAGTCCTCACTCGTTCTTGGTGGGCGCAGAAACGGGCCCTGCTGTGAAATATTAGATCAAGAATTGTAATTACATGCCCCAGTTGAACAGGGTCTGAAAAATTGGGCTTTAGGCACTGGTGCTGGTGCCACAACACTGCAACCCCTCACAGATACTCTAGTTGGAACGCAGAAATGAGCCCTGCTGCAAAGTATTGCATCAAAAATTGTAATTGCACGCCCCTGTTAAACAGAGGCTGAAAAATTGGGCCTTAGGCACTGGTGGCGGCGCCCAGAACCAAAAATGTCCTTAAAAGCTATCAGCATAGGCAGTCTTTGAAGGGATCTGAGATTTTAAAAAAAATTATTTGGTTACATCAGCATCAGGTGCTTGGTAGCTGGTGGTGATCCAAGACTGATTCATTTTTATGAAGGTCAGTTGATCGACCGAGTCGGTGGACAGACGCACCCTGTGATCGGTTACAAAGCCTCCAGCAGCACTGAATGTGCGTTCCGAAAGAACGCTGGATGCAGGACAGGCCAATTGCATACTGTGCAAGCTCTGGCCAATGATCCATCCTCAAGACCAGGTAACCCAGAGGATTTTCGGTAGGAAAGATGTCCAAGTCAGATCTTGCCCCTAGGTATTCCTGCACCATGTAAAACAGACGCTAGCAATGGTTGCTGGAACTGATCATACCTTGGGGCTGCGGACCAAAAAATTGTCTGAACGCATCGGTCAGATGGCCACCTTCTCCACTGCTCCTTCTTTGACTGACCGAAGCCTCAGCAACATGTTGTCCAGAAACAGGAGCTTGTAACCTCCCAGTCTCTGGGAACGCATTGCACAGACCTTTCTGCAAGGCCTCCCAAAGATGTTTCATCCTCTGCTCCCTCTGTGATGGCAAGATAAGGTCCTCAACCTTACCCTTGTAACGTGGATTAAGGAGGGTTGCCAGCCAGTATTGGTCCTTCTCCTTGATACCACGAATACGAGGATCCTTACGCAGGCTTCCTGCCTCTGTTCTGCCTCCAGTGCCCTGTCCATTATTCCACGCAGCGTGTGCTCCAACAGGTGGACAAGGGGGACAGTGTCACTGATGCATGCACTGTCACTGCTCACCATCCTCGTGGCCTCCTCAAATGGTGACAGGACAGTGCATGCATCCCTGATTATGGCCCACTGGCGTGGGGGAAAAAAACCAAGCTGCCCTGACCCTGTTCTGGTGCCATAGTCGCACAGGCACTCATTGATGGCCCTCTGCTGCGTGTACAGCCACTGCAGCATGGCCAACGTTGAGTTCCACCTGGTGGGCATGTCACAGATTAGGCGATTCTTGGGCAGGTTAAACTCCTTTTGGAGGTCTGCCAGCCGAGCACTGGCATTATATGACCGGCGGAAATGCACACAGACTTTCCTGGCCTGCCTCAGGACATCCTGTAAGCCCGGGTACCTGCCCAAGAACTGCTGCACCACCAAGTTAAGGACGTGAGCCAAACAGGGCACATGGGTCATTTGTCCCTGTCGGAGGGCAGAGAGGAGGTTGGTGCCATTGTCGCAAACCACCATTCCTGGCTTAAGTTGGCGTGGCGTCAACAACGATACCCCTCTTCAAACAGCCGATGGTGGGCGGTCGGCAAGTGGTTAAGGATGCGGTGGCCGGCTATCTAGCCCTCTCCTTAGCAACCATCTTAATGCGGTAAATTACCGCATTAACAAATGCGGTAATTATGCCTAAATCAAACAAATACCGCATTCTGTATTTAACTACAAATTTTTAGCGAATTGAACACTTGCACAATTGTTACTGCATGTGGTATTTTACCGCATAAGATTACCCAGTATTTAACTCTTAGTGAATCGACCCCTGTGTGTCAGTTAATGTCAATGTAATAGTTAGTTTGTGTCAGTGTAATTGTCGGTTAGTGTCAACATACCTGTTAGTTAGTATCAGTGTCAGTTAGTATCAGTGTCACTTAGTTTCTGTGTCAGTTAGGCCGGTCATAGATGGTTTGAATCTTGGGCCAGTTCAGCAGGAACCGCCTGAGATTCAAACCATGTGTGGTCAGGCTGTTGATCGATCGTTCAACTTGGGTACAACCAGCCTGCTGGATTTTCTTGCAATTACCGGTAGCGGCTGCTATAGCCGCTAGCAATATTCACTGTCTTCTGCTAGTGGGGACAGCTTGCCAATCTCGCCCCCACTCCCCCCCCTGCCAGGAGCAGGCAATTGCTCAGCAGGAGAGTCCCCTGTGAGCACTATCACTGTTGATGAAGTAAAGGTGCTAATTCTAATAAATTTGCACTGTCTTTGGCCTGCCTTAGTGTCAGTGTAATTTTGGTAAATGGGTTTTATATTTATTGTCAGTGGAAGTGGTAGTGTCAGTGTGTTTAGGTAGGACTACTAGAATAAAAAAACTAAATATGTACATGACCATCAATAGGGGAGTTTATTTTGCAGGTTTTTTTTGGTGGTGGTAGGTGGTAATGGCAAAAAATATACAGCTACATTTAAAAAAAGGCAGGGTTCTTTTGATAATAAAGAAAATCTGAAGCCATCCATGAACTTTTCCCACCAAATGAAAGCCCAGCCTGTCTTGAAAAAAACATAGTATAATGCACCTAGATACACTAAGCAGTTGGGATGATCTGTACTGTACAGTTATACTAACACATGTCAAAGTTGCAAAGCTGGGTCTGGGCATTAAGGTTTTTTCAGCCCTGGTCATGCAGGGGTTATATATTGAGCATGTAATTATATACAATTTTGGTGGGGTTTTTAAGTTTAATAAATACAGTCATGTTGACTTTTTTAAATTAAAAGTTGGGTTGGGATTTGTCCTGTTAAAAGTGCCAGCCTGAATGGGCCTTATTACTGTGCACACATTCCCTACAAAATTGTGTTGCCTTTTTTCAATTAAATAAATACAGAATTGTTCCTTTTTCTAATTTAAAGCCAATGGTGTTGTTCTTTTTCAAAAAAACAACCTAGTTAACTGCTTCTGGACCAGCCGCCGCAGTAGTTTTACTGTGGCAGGCTGGCTCCCCTGCACAAAATCACATTACTGTATGTGATCTTGCGAGGCCTGGATAGCAGGCACGCACACCCGCTGCACAGCGGGATGCTGATGCTCGTGGCCGACGGTCATGATGACCGCCGGCCACGAGCGATCGTGACCAGGAGGCACAGAACAGGGATGAGTGTGTGTATACACACACTTCCCTGTTCTGTTCTGACAGGAGTGACAGATCGTGTGTTCTTATTAGCTAGGAACTACGATCTGTCACTTCCTGTAGTTAGTCCCTCTCTCTTCAGTTAGAATCACCTCCCAGGGAACATGGTTAACCCCTTCACCGCACCCTAGTGTTAACCCCTTCACTGCCAGTGACATTTTTACAGTAATCAATGCATTTTTAATCAATATACCCTTATTACAATTTTTTTACCAACAAATATGTAGAAGAATACATATCGGCCTAAACTGAGGAAAAAAAAAAATATATATATATATTTTTGGGGGATATTTATTATAGCAAAAAAGTAAAAAATAATGCGTTTTTTTCAAAATTGTCACTCTTTTTTTGTTTATTGCGCAAAAAATAAAAACCACAGAGGCGATCAAATACCACCAAAAGAAAGCTATATTTGTGGGAAAAAAAGGACGTCAATTTTGTTTGGGTACAATGTCGCATGACCGCACAATTGTCAGTTAAATCAACGCAGTGCCGAATCGCAAAAAGTGCTCGGGTCAGGAAGGGGGTAAATTCTTCCGGGGCTGAAGTGGTCAAATTGCCTAAATACTGTGCATACAGTCACTACAATATTATGGTGGCTTCTTTTAGTCATACTGTCACCAGTACAGTACAGCGTAATCAAATAAATGGTGTGGCTATGATCAGGGATACTGATTGATGACAGTATGTAAAAAAGGGAAAACAAATTTGATTTTTTTTTTTACACTTAACATTTTTTTTTTCTTTTTTATTACAATTTTTTTTTTTTACATACTGTGTCTCCCAGTGTTTCAGAATAATTTTTTCTATTTTTTTGTGCTGGATATTGTAATCTAAAATTATTCTAAATTGGGAATCTTCCTGGGTGTCTTGCTTTTGTCTCGTGGCGTTTCCCACTAAGGTAAATCTGTCAAGGGAGCCTACTTTCGATATTTCATCCATAATGAGAATTCTTGTATAACCCTTTTGTACAAATTTTTCAGCCATATTGTTGGCCTGAGAGAAAAAATCGCTATCCAAAAAACAGTTGCGTCGTAGGCGAATGAACTGCCCTCTAGGGATTTTCATAAGCCAAGAATTGTGATGACAACTGTCCAGGGGGATATACCCATTCCTGTCAATTGGCTTACAATAATTGCGGGTTCTATAGGTGCCATCATGCTTGAAAATCTCTAAATCTAGGAATGCTATGCTGCTAGCATCAGCATTTCAGGTTAGATGGATATTCTTGGTATTACCATTCAACCTGGACATGAACAACTGGAGACTGATTAAGTCTCTGTCCCAGATCATGAACAGGTCATCTATGTATCTTTGGTAGCAGACCAGTTGAGCTGGTCTGCCACCAAAGATAAAATCCTCTTCCCAATGTGCCATGAACAAGTTGGCAACGCTCGGCGCAAAACGAGCGCCCATGGCGACACCGAGGATTTGCAAGAAAAATTTTCCACCAAACGAAAAGTAATTCCTAGTTAAACAAAACTCTAATGCTCGCATAATGAAATTACACAGTTGGGGGGAGAGATTGGATTTATCAAGTGCCCATTGGACAGAACGGATGGCATCAGTATGTCCAATGATAGTGTAAAGAGAGCCAACATCGGCTGTCACCAGTAAACTATTTTCACTGAAGGTTAAATTTTCAACGATATTGATAATATGTTTTGTATCCTTCAGGAAAGCTGGAGTGGTGGTAACTAGAGGCTTCAAGAAAAAGTCAATATACTGACCCAAACGTGCAGAGACCGACTCTATACCATTCACAATGGAGATGGAGATCCTTGTGAATTTTGGGTAAAAAATATATGATCGGTCTCCTACACGCACTTGGGTTCAGATATGACGCCTCTTTTTTGTTCAACACTCCAGTGGTTTTACCTGAGGTGATGAGTATCTCCAATTCATTCTTGAACTGGAGAACAGGATCTTTGCTAAAAATCTGGTAAGTTTTTCTATCTGATAGCAATCGATCCATTTCACTCTGGTAATAGGATTTACTCATAACCACTAGTCCGCCCCCCTTATCGGCAGGTCGGATCACTACATTTTTATTTTTTTCCAGTAAACTGATGCTCTTTTTGAGAAAGGAGGGATCCACGACTTTTCTTACTTTTAGGTCCTCTAAATCACTAGCCACCATGTTTTTAAAGACCTCTATATGTCTATGATTATTTTTTGGGGGATTGAACACTGATTTGTTGGCTAAGTTAGAGTGTATACCTGTGTTGACAATGGGTGGGCGGCAAACTGACCTTTCCCCAGGTTTAGAGAGGAAATATCTCTTAATATTTAAAGATCTCACAAACTTTTGTAGACTAATATACGTTTTGAATTTATTAAGGTTACAGGCTGGAGCAAA
The DNA here is from genome assembly GCF_042186555.1 of Aquarana catesbeiana. Lineage (NCBI taxonomy): Eukaryota > Metazoa > Chordata > Amphibia > Anura > Ranidae > Aquarana > Aquarana catesbeiana. Next base: position 274,224,120 of record NC_133328.1, on the reverse strand, counting down.
TTTTAAACCCTTATCCAAAACTCGTATTTCAGAGAGATCCACCCCACTGATATTAAATATACCCGTATCTAGTGGGATTTTAATCTTTTTTTATTTTCGTCCAGCTCTTCTCCCTCTCTTTGTCTGCGTTTTCCCCCTTGTCTGTTTGCGGACGGGGTAAGATCTCCTCAATCCGGCCATTGGGGTTGGGGGTTCCCTAAAAAATGATTCTGATAATAAGTATTATCCTGAGAGAGGGGAGTGAATCTATTTTTTAACGCAATGGGAGACCTAGCATATTGTTGGTCATAATTATCATAATGAGAAATGTGATATGGATACTGTTCTCTATAGGGGAAAATATCAGAATTCCTACCTCTGGGGGGGCGTGCTGGCCTCCAATCATTCTTTCTACGTTCTTGGTTATACTGGGGTGGTTGCTGATAATAGCTAGCTCTATCCCCACCTCTCCTAGAGGAATTTCCCCTACCTTTTTTATTATTATTATTCCCAGTCTGTCTCTTGGGGATAGCTCCCCGAGAAACAGGTTCAACCTGCTGGTAGGAGTGGAAATTAGATCTCGGGGTATCAGGAGGTAATACATTTACCTTCTGAGTGGTGGTATTTTCCGGTGGCTGAGACGAGGTTTGAATTTTGGATTGCCATTTAAAAATATCTCCTCTAGAGAAATCACCTGAATCCCTGATAAATTTGTTTCGTTTTTTCTCTTGCGCCTCTTTATCCCACTTCAACATTTTGGTTTTAAGTTCTCCTGATAATCTAGAGAAATCTGTGGAATTCTGAGCAGGTTCTAATGAATTTTTTAGTTCAGTGATTTGTTGGTTAATCAATACCATTTTTTTCTTTTTTCTAGTTAAAAGAAATTCTATTAATTCCTGACCTTTGTTATTAAAAAATTGATGCCATTCTGTCAGGGATTCCTCATCTGTGAGGCCATCATTAGGGGGCAAGTCCCACCGAAGTCTCCTTGGCAGCAATTTGCTTTTTATATATTGTTCGAATGAAACAACGTCCCACCATGCTTTAATCTTTTTTTCAAAAAGGTAACCTAATTTTCTAAAGCTAGTGGTGAGATCACCTGGAGTGTTAGCAGGTAAGATATTAGAGAAAATCTCATTGAGTTTAACCTCTCTCTGCTCAAGAAATGCAAATACTTCCATGAATGCAGCTGAAAGATTGGTTTAAAGTCCATAGAAAATAAAGCAAAAATAATCTTCTGGTAATATTCAGGATGGTTACTTGTCTGCAGATCTAATAAATAAAAGCATGTGGATTCCCTTACCAGATTAGATGGACCCCTTAATTACAGGAGGTCTATAAGGCATCAGTAGACAATTACTCTGTTAGATGTCATCAGCAGGAATCACACTTCAGATGTCCCGGGATCCGAGTCGGCTGTGAGGTCCGTGCTCACACTACTCAGCTGGATGTCTTCTGCAAAACACTGATGTCCCAGGATCCGAACAAACTGTGAGGTCCGTGCTCTATTAACAGCAGTGATCTCCAGCGTAAAGAGATAAAAAAAGAGATCTAAGGGTACTCCGTATGGGATCTCTTGACAAAAAGTTTATTTAAAAGACACAAATAAAAGTGCTCAGCAGCGCTGTATTAAAATAAGCGGTAATTCATTACAGGGACCCAAAAAAGCTGCTATTTTGGGGCATAGAAAAAGTCACAAAACATTGGAGGATACACGAAACCAGAGTGTTAGTCCCTAGAGGATTAAACGTAGAGTTCGATTTTAATTGTTTTATTTACAATAAATGATCAACTATATTCTAGATTTTATATACTTTAGTTGTAGAATTGCGGATTTTTTCACTTTTTGCACATATGTATTTTGTATATTTTTACTTTTATAAGTCGGTAACATGTAACGGTCTTAAGACTTTAAATTAATCAGAATTACTGTAAGAGATGGCTGCGGGTGGTCTTATATAAATTATTAATAAATAAAATATGTTTTTTAACCAAAAAGAATTTTTTATAAATTAATTTTGACTGATTTTTATCTTTAGGAGGTTTTTAACCTCTCTGGCACCTTAAAATACTGACTGTGCATAAATTAGCACTCTATGTTTAAGGTTGTTATTATTACCATAAGGTTTTTTTATTGTTTGAATGTAAGGAGATTATATGGGATGGTGTCCCCAGGTGAACGCTGGAAGATTTCTCCTACTCTAGGTTCCGGTTCCGCCGTTCTGACACTCTCCTAGTCTATTTAGTAAGGGTATATATAGCTACGGGTGATGGGCGGGCTCTACCCCCGCTGACGAAGTCCCCAGTGACGTAACGCCGCGTACGGGGGTTGAGCATTACCACTGACATCGCCCGCAACCATCTCAAGAGATCAGCTGTTCTGTCACGGACAGATAGCTCTTACTGCAAGAAAGCCTTTGTAATGAATTACCGCTTATTTTAATACAGCGCTGCTGAGCGCTTTTATTTGTGTCTTTTAAATAAACTTTTTGTCAAGAGATCCCGTATGGAGTACCCTTAGATCTCTTTTTTTATCTCTTTACGCTGGAGATCACTGCTGTTAATAGAGCACGGACCTCACAGTTTGTTCGGATCCTGGGACATCAGTGTTTTGCAGAAGACATCCAGCTGAGCAGTGTGAGCACGGACCTCACAGCCGACTCGGATCCCGGGACATCTGAAGTGTGATTCCTGCTGATGACATCTAACAGAGTAATTGTCTACTGATGCCTTATAGACCTCCTGTAATTAAGGGGTCCATCTAATCTGGTAAGGGCATCCACATGCTTTTATTTATTAGATCTGCAGACAAGTAACCATCCTGGATATTACCAGAAGATTATTTTTGCTTTATTTTCTATGGACTTTAAATGGTGTATTTGTTTACTCAACTAGTTCGAAACATTTTTTCTAAATAGTTATTTTGTATTAGTTCTTTTTGCACTGCACTTGACTGCTTAACAATTTCTTATAAGGTTGGTGTACCCTTTAGTGTTCAGCTTGCAATTTTCATTATTAGTTTTTGTTTGCGCTGATTGCTTTCTATTTATTGAAATGAAATCCATTCATTCAGAGTGTACTATTGTGATTAAATGTGATTGGCCACAACTAATCACATGGTACAGATGGGTTGTGATTGGCCCTATCTGTACCATGTGATCACTGTGACCAATCGCAGAGAGCAATATAAAAGTACACAATGAATGGTATGAATGGACAGCATTCATTGTGTACATTTGTCATGTAATCAGCTGTGATTGTTCACAGTGATCACATACTAAAGATAGCAGCCTGGTACACTAATCTGTCACATCAGGGGACAGATTATACAACAGCGTGGCCCGTGGGGCACGTGCAAGATGTGATCCTGGGAGGACGTCATATGACATCCATCCAGAACAGGATATAGTAAAATTACAGCTGGGCGAGAAGTTGTTAACCATAAGTGTATTTCCAGATTCTTTGTTATCTCTGGTAGAGAGAACATACTCTGAAATAAAAAAAAAAATTCCTATAGAAAGCAAATCTAAACCCAAACACAAGATTGGTACAAAATAATACATTGCAGCTTATCGGCCCTTAGATATGGCGGCTGCATTGATTTTTCACTTGTCAGGCCAAGAACATTTTTAGCTTGAAAAAAATCACAAAGGATTTTAACTTTATTGTGTAAACTTCCGGTTCCATCATTCCACCGTGCAATGGAAATGTACAAAGGCAGACAAAGTAAAACAAATGCAGTCACTACAGATAAGGATTGGTAAGATGTAAAATATTACTTTTTTGGGTTTACATACAATTTACAGCCTGGCACAGGAGGGATACAGAATAATGTCCCTTTACTTGGAGTGCCAAATAAATTAAAATATTTGTTTTCATGAATATTCATATAATAATGTATTGGTACTTTCATTTGCATGAATAAGGCTCTATAAAACAGCAGTGTAAAACATGTTAAGTTATACCTGTATATGTTTATATGTTCTATTATACATAGAAGACCCTTAACCTTTTAAGCTTCACAATCTGTAGATCTAAAGGCTGGTAAGTTAGATTTTAAGACCATAAGACATAGATGCATTCACAAAATTAACTATATTTTACTATTTTACTAAAGTTTTTGTGTGTACTGTATGTGCACTGTGGGAAAGTACCACAAAAGTACATACAGAAACAAGCAGAGAAATATGATTACATTTTTTCCATAAAACTCTTTCATCCTTTTTAACATTCTTCCAAACTGCAGTGAGACAGACTGCTGTATTGAATCGCAGAGATCTCTATAGAAATACAAAAATGGGCTAAGAAGTGGTAGAGATATAGATTTATTTAAAACAATCTAAGAAGCATTGTGTGAAAATACATTTACTGTATAAATATATAGGCATATCCATGTAACAGTCATAGCAGTAAGGAATTTAGCTTTGAACATGCAACAATCTATGCAACAAGATCATTATGATTACTAACATGTTAGGTGGTCCCATAAGCCCCAGTAGTTTTTGCAAATCTCATAGCAGGAAATTGCTAACCCCGCATTTGGGGTAAAGTTAATTTGATCCAATAATGGTTTCAACCAACTAAAATTTCTCAATACAGTTAAAACACTCTTTACGATAAGCCTATACAGAACATAATGTGCTCTATGATTATTCTTGATAATTGTTTCTGTAACAAATTGTTTAACAGGTAAATATGTTTTATATTTTACTATTAATAAAAAAGGTCATGTCCAAGAAAATATTGCAGACTGTGTTCACTAAATAATTATTTCATACAGCCTTTTCAGAACAACTATAAAATAATTTATATGTAATTAAATTGTAAGAAGTACATACACTTTGAATTACCAATGAAAGAGAAACATTTTTCAACATAGAAATTGTTTGTCACAGTCTATTATGCCATTTAATTAGAACAGTACTATTCCCTGCTGTGTAAGTAGTTTCATTATAAACTTCTATTTGTAAAGGTTTATATGATTTAGCCATAACAATTCAAAGAAGGGTAAAATGTGGAATAGAAAGTATCGACCTAAAGGTAATTTTTTAACCAATTCAGAAAGAGGATAAAAGGTGAATTGGATGGCTTAGCTCTTTCTGTGATACCTTTTTTTTATTATTGATGTTAACAAAAGACGATGAGAAAACACAATCCTATTGGGAAATCCCCAAGAGATACATATTTTAAAAGAAACACTGTTCAGAGATCTGTGGACAACTGTAATATTCTCTCAAAGCCTTGCAGTGCTGAGAATACAATGGTATAGAGAGATTACAGTATAAATCTATGTTTCAAGGGTAACTTATCCAAGATTGTATGTGGTCAGAAATGGCAATTCTGTCCTAAGCCACCTCAATATTTAAATTAAACTTTCATGAACAATGTGATACCGTAAATATTTTTTTTTTGTTTACATTATAAAAATGTGATCACTATGTGTGTTTGTATGTGTTTGTGATTATTTAATGATGCAAACATTTTAACCGGTTCCCAACCAGCTCACGCAGATATACTGCAGCAGAATGGCTCTCCTGGGCGAAATCCCATATATATATATATATATATATATATAATATATATATATATATATATATATATATATATATATATATATATACGGCTTTGCCCAGGAGAGCCACCAGAGGGCGCGTGAGCGCCGCCAGAGGCACACACACGCCAGCTGCATGTGCCTGGCGGGTGTGATCATGTGCACGAGAGCCAGCACAGGGATTTGTATGTGTAAACAAAGTAGGAACAACGATCTGTCATCTCTCCTAGTTAGTCAGATCCCCACACAGAACACAGTGAGGGAACACACAGTTAACCCCTTGATTGACCCCTAGAGTTAACCCCTTCCCTGCCAGTTACATTTATACAGTAATCAGTGCATATTTATAGCACTGATCGTTCTATAACTGTCAATGGTTCCAAATATGTGTCAAATGTGTTTGATCTGTCCGCCGCAATGTCGCAATACAGCTAAAAATTGCAGATCACCATTACTAGTAAAAAATAATAATAATAATAAAAACACCATAAAACCGCCATAAATCTTTCCCATAGTTTGTAGACGCTATAACTTTTGCATAAACCAATAAGTATACCCTTATTGCAATTTTTTTTAACCAAAAATATGTAGAACAATACATATTGGCCTAAATTGATGAAGGTTTTTTTTTTTTTTTAATAATTTGGGGGATATTTATTATAGCAAAAAGTAAAAAAATATTGTTTTTTTTTTTTTCAAAATTGTCGCTCTTTTTTTGTATATAGCGCAAAAAATAAAAACCGTAGAGGTGATCATATACCACCAAAAGAAAGCTATATTTGTGGGAAAAAAAGGACGCAAATTTTTTTTGGGTACAGCATTGCATGACCGCGCAATTGTCAGTTAAAGTGATGCAGTGCCAAATTGTAAAAAGTGCTCTGGTCAGGAAGGGGGTAAAATCTTTCGGGGCTGAAGTGGTTAACAGATTAATCCTATGTTGGATCACAGAGGCATGGCTGGAGAGGCTTCTATAGGTGATGCAGCTGAAATGTATTTTTTTAATGAAGTAGGCATACTCTAGGCTTTTAAGGCATAACACCAAACTCCTTTTAGGAAAACCTGTATCGGGGGCATAACTGGCTGAGGACTATGATGGCCACTTAATCTGATAGCTCCGTTCCACTACAGGGAAACTCACAGCCATCTTTCTCTCCTCCCTCTGCCACCAGAGGGGAGCTTCTTGTTGGGCTAGATGAGATGTCCAAGAAGAAAAATAAAGCTCCAGGGCCACGCCGTCTCATGGACGTATGCATAAAACCTACCGCTGGATTGACTTTTTCCTCGCTGATAAACATAGTTACATAGTTAGTCTGGTTAAAAAAGACACAAGTCCATCCAGTTCAACTAATAAAAAGAAAATTAAAAAAAAAAAAAAATCCTATGCCCACAATCCTATGCCCACAATCCTATACCCATAGTTGATCCAGACAAAGGCAAAAAAAACCCAAAACATGATGCAATTTGCTCCAGCAGAGGAAAAAAATCCTTCCTGATCCCCCAAGAGGCAATCCGATATTCACTGGATCAACTTTACCTATAAATATTAGTATCCATTTACAGTGCCTTGAAAAAGTATTCATACCCGTTGAAATTTTCCATATTTTGTCATGTTACAACCAAAGACGTAAATTTATTTTATTGGGATTTTATGTGATAGACCAACACAAAGTGGCACATATTTGTGAATTGGAAGGAAAACGATAAAGGTTTTCAATTTTTTTTACAAATAAATATCTGAAAAGTGGGGCGTGGATTTGTATTCAGCCCCCTTTATTCTGATGCCCCTAACTAATGGAACTAATTGCCTTCAGAAGTCACCTAATTAATAAATAGTTTCCGTCTGTGTGTAATTTAATCTCAGTATAAATACAGCTGTTCTGCGAAGCCCTCAGGGGTTTGTTAGATAACCTTAGTGAACAAACAGCATCATGAAGGCCAAGGAACATACCAGACAGGTCAAGGATAAAGTTATGGAAAAGTTTATAGCAGGGTTAAGCTATATGCCTAACAGAGTAGTTCTCAAAGTGTTATTATCCTTTTTTTAAATGAGAACCAATGGATAAGCATTGTACTCTGAAAAAGCTTTATGCGCTTCCCACAAAGTGGTCTCCTCCTAGACAGAACCTTGGTTAAGTTGAAAATACTCAGTCAGGACTTGAGAAAGTTGTTCTCTGGTACCGTCATGTTTGAGGAGGAATTTGTTTGGTTTTTGAAGGTGCAGCTAACAGGCTGAGATCCAGAAAAATAGGAGAATGGTCAGACGGATGTAAGCGGACCTATATCTGAGACGACAATACTGGTCAAGAGAGGGTGGAGATGAAGAAGCAATCCAGCCTTGAGAACATTTTATGAGAGGGGGAATAGAACGTGTATTGATTTGCTGGTGGGGTGCTTAATGCATCAAGAATCCAAAAGGCGGTAAGTGTGGAGGAGCTAACGAAAAGAGGTGGACAGAGCTCGCATTTGGTTAGATAAATTGGAGTGATCCAGGATCTGTCTTTCTCTCCTTGAAGAGCAGACAACATTAAAGTCCCCATCTACAATCGTAAAATTCTTTATTACCTCAAAGACTGAAGTGAAAAAATTAATCTGACCTGAATTAGGAGCATCTACAGTACGTTCATGAAAGTAAATGATGTGGTCATGTTGTCACAGGATAGGATCACAAAACCCCGTGAGGGTCCAAATGAGAAGGCTTAACTCTGATAGGGCAAGAGCACCGGATCAAGATCACTACCCCAGCCTTCCCCATGGAATCATAAGCAATAAGCATAAGAGGTAGAGAAATACTTTGAGGCAAATTTACCCCCCATCCCCACCCCCTCCCGGAAAGAAAGTGTGTCTCCTGGATCATGACCACATCAGCTCTAGAGTTCTAGAGTTTCTAAACTAGCTAGCTAACGTTTCTTAATGGAATTCAAACCTTTCACATAAGAGATTATTTTCAAAGCCATGGTCATGTATTAGTGAATAGCATATAGAAGCTTTGAGAAAGTAAGGAAGCCTCCCCAAGTTGATGGACAGGAATTCCCACATCTCTTAAAGCAAGTGGACCATAAAAGGAAAAACAAAAAATAAAATGAAAAGAAAATGGTAAGGATAACAGAGTAAACAAGTACAACAATGACAAAGTCCAAAAAAGGCCTGAGAAACAGGAGAGTAATAACTTTAAACCTGAGACAAAAAGAATCTCAGAAAACCAAGAGCATAGTCTCGGGCGGTTTGGGGAAACATGAGAACCTCCAAAGGTGACATCTAAGGTCCCACCCCACTCTCTAATGAATTAAGCAGCACATCACAACTGATGTAACAAGAAGTCAAAACAGGTGGAAAAAATATGTGTACATCCCATGGGGTAGTAACAGGGCCCTAAGCGGGCAGAGAAAGGAGAGACCTAAAGGTCAGGCAAAAAAAAAAAGTGACATAGCAGGAACATGCTGCAGTTAGTGAGGACAGTCAAGGGGGTTGCTTGGAGTAATGTTGACATTGCGGAGTTACGTAGGACTTCTTTCATTTTGCCACATACGAGATGGGATAGACGGTGGTCTTGGCATAGAGAGAAGAGGAGGAAGATCTTCCTCTGGGAAAGGAGGCAGGCCCAGATGTTTGAGGAAGGCTTCACCTTCATGCAGATCCCAGAGAACATGTTTAATAACAACCAAATGAAATGGGAACCTGTCAGGTCCCACACTTACCAGACAGGTGAGTCCGCTTGGGCAGAGGGTAGGCTCCCTTACGTATCCGATTCGGGGCCCCTGATAGAGTAAACAGGAAGCCCGCGAATGCGGAGTGGTATGAGGGCCTGATGTAAGGATCCTGGAGAAGGGTGGTCTTTCAAGCAACAGGTAGAACTTCAGGAATACTGGAACTGATGCTGAGCAGGAGTTTATCAGGCTGGTCACACACAGGCAGAGGTCGGCAACGGGCTGGCAGCAACGGTACAAAGGGAGCAGGCAGAAACAAGGTCAAACAAGCCGGGGTCGGGTTCAGGCAGCAATCAAGGAGGTCCAAAAGGCAAGCCGGGTCACAACGGGTCAAACTTCAGAGATACAGGAACACAGAGAGGATCACGGAACTAGACACAGAGCTGTTGATCAGGCAGCACCGAACAGGGATAGAGGCAGACTCAAATAGGCTGATTGGTGCCAAAACGCCGCGCTCGTGCAAGCGCCGATTCGCCAAAGCGCCCCCGCACACGCCCGAGCGCGCCCCGGACACCGGCGTGCACGCCAACACTACCGGGCGTGCCCGCGGTAATGCCCATAGGCGTACGCACGCCCGGACGCCACCCTGCACGCCAAGGCCGGTCAGACCAGACACGCCAGTGCCCCCAGGAACACGCGCCCCAGCATGCATGGGAACACGAGCACCAACGCGCCCCGGCGCGCACTGGCGCCCAACCAGGTAACCTCTCTGACAGAACCCCCAGAAATAGGCGATATGGGGAGTCTGCAGATGGGTGGTGATAGGCTTCAGATTGCACCTTTTAGCAAGGGTGATGGGTGAGAGATCACTAAAGATTTGTATCCTGTCTTCTTTATAGTCAATTTGCGACTTTTTGTGGGTCGCCAAAGTGAGGGCCTCCTTACTGTTATAGTAATGAAAGCGGGCAATTATGTCCCAGGCCTGGCTCCAACCAGTGGTTTAGGGGCCAAAGAACGATGGTGCCCAATCTAGACGTCAATCAATATCCACTATATCAGGTGGTAGAGCGCTGAACAGGCCTAGAAATTAGGAACGTAAGTTTTCACTCATGGTTTCTGGGGCTCCTCATATGTGCAAATGTATGTGCAACTTTTGATGCCGTTCCCTCTTCTCCAAATCCTCCTGTTGTAACTGGAGTTGGGAAACTGTATGTTTGAGTGCAGAATTTTCCTCCTCTAGCACATGGACATTTTGGACTAAATCATCAAACTTAGTCTCTATGGTGTCAGTGCCTTCACCAAGCTGATTGATTTCCCCTCTTAATTCCTGCAAGATTTTACCCAGTGCCTGGGAGATGGTGGGGTGTAGAAGAGCATGAGGCTTCTCATGCAGGAGCTCTGAGGTTAAAACAAAGTGTTATCATAGGCATGGGATTCTTCCCCCAGGAAGGCACCGATCTGCTCTGCCAGGTCCTCCTGCAAACTCAAGGCCAGGGATGCAGGCCTAGTGAAGAATCTCTTCATGGTGGAGGATAGCCTTGGCTGCTGTGGCAGCGGGGCATGGATTTCTGCCACCCGATCTTACTCATGAGATGCGCGAACGGTATAGGGTTTAATTGAGCTTACACCCAGAGCTGACAGAGTGGTGAGAATCAGAGGCTGTGGAGAGAGAGGCAGGGACCAGAGCTCTCTCAGCAGACGTGCACTATTTTCAACGTCATGCGCCCCCTGTCCCCTCCTCCTTCTTCATCTCCAGCAGAGGTTAGGAACCATACAATAAAACCTGTGAATATCAATGTGTGTAAATCTTATAGCCACATTCCTGCGAGGCTAAGTTCAGAGAACCTTTGTGTATAAGCATACACACTGAGTCCCATTCCTCTGAGGAGAAGGAAATTCCGAGATTATATTCTCACGCCTTACTGGAGCAGCTCAATTGAGCAAAGAGTTTGCCAAGTAAGAAGAGTAGAGGGCTGAAATAAGGTGTCTCTGTGGTTGTTTCCTGCTACAGAGGGTCTCAAACTGGGTAAGGGGCCTACTCCAGGCAGCGGGTGCGCCATGGGAAATATAAAATGTTTTATTTGGGCATAGGTCCAGAACTACAGTGAGTGTGTCAGGAAAGGGTTCGCCTGCTGTTGGCACTGTGGCTCCCAGATCTATAGGCTGCAGTTCTGGTGTCTACCAGTGCATGTCCCTCAGCTGCCAGAAACTCATGCAATCAGTCATCACCTAATGCTGGTTGCAGGAAGTGTATTTAAACTTTGTCCTTGCTCTTCATTCCTGCTTGGTTTTCTGTTTCCATGTACCCCTGACCTGCATTCCTGTGTTCCTCGATCCCGTTCCTGGACCCTGATCCCGACCCTGCAGCCTGATCCCTTCCTGCCTGCTTGCTCCATCTCCTGTTTCCCTCTCCCTGTCCTGTCGTGTTCTCAGCTCCCTCTGCTTGAGCTCCCATGTATGACCCTGGCTTTGTTATGACTATGATTTGTTTATCCTGTTTCATGGTTATACATGGTTTGGGCAGTTGCTCATTGTGTGTCACTATTGTTTGGTTAACAGGTTGGATTTACTCAGTTTTATTATATTGGAGGTGAGTGTACATTTGTGTTATTCACTTATTTTTAAATAAATTATATTATTTTACACTTTACTTGTGCCTAATATTCTCTGCAGCAGTCCACACATTTCTGGTCACACCTGTTTCTGTCAGAGTGCTGGGCAAGGGAAATGTTAAGGGCTGCTAGGGAGAGAAGTGTCCCCCACTTAAAAAACTGAGATGCCCTGATCTGTTTGTGTAGCCAGGTAGACAACAGAAAGGTTGTAGGCATGCATGGTAAGAAGACTGGGTTAAGGTGCAAAAAAGTCAAGGGGCCAAAGTTAGGAGTGGTAGAGCAAACTGAATGGGATTTAAGGTAGGCATCAAGCTTGGGTCCTATTAGAGGGTGCATTTTAACCTTCACAGAGAGATGTTGTCTCAAAAGCCAAGGTAAGTTTTTGAGTGGTTGGTGGATCTGGGCTTACACAAGAAGAACCAAAACTTTTACCTTGTCATGAATGTGCCAGTCTACTAAACTGGCAAGTAAACAGGCCCAATGGTAATGCTGAAGATCTAGGAGGCCTCCTCTTTTTTTGGGTAAAGGCTTGAAGTTCACAAAGAGGGTGGAAGTCTGGCATATCAGGATCAATTGCATAAGGTGGAGAAATCCAGGAAGGGTGATCATTTTGATGAGGGCGGCTTTGCTGAACCAAGACACATGTAGGTTCACCCAGCCCTTCAGGTCCCGACGCATGTGCTCCAAGGCCGCCAGGAAGTTTTGGGAATACAATTCTGACTGGTTCACAGGGATTTAAATAAACAAATAAGTAATCACTTCTGTCGCCCATATGACGGGGAAGTTGGATTTGCAGAGGGAAACCAGGCTCACAGTCAGTGATACATTGAGCGCACAAGATTTTGCATGCGCTATAGACCTTTTATAGTGCTCCTGTGAGTTATCTGGTATATATAGAGAGTGAAGTTTTTCACATCGTGAATGAGCACAGAATGAAAGATTTGCCAGGGTCACAAAGGATGAAACTGGATACTCTTCAAACGTAGATAATAAATTGTGTAATTTGTTTACATAGTTTTGTAGTTTGTTAGTTATGTATTATACACATACTGTGAGGAATTAGCTTTGTAGTGGGTGGTGCGTGACTCCCTGGAAGTCACAGCATTGTGAAAAAGGCACAGCAAGACAGCAGGATCTTGGTGAAACAAAAGTATGTTTTATCTTCAAAGTCTCTGTTCACAAAGTGCAGGTATCAAAACAGCAAAACAAAACAAAAACAGAAAATAAACCCTTGCCACACTGGGCGACTAACTACAAACACAGGAACCTAACTACTTCTCCAGATTACTGCCCAGACATTTGACTTTAACACTGAATAAATGAGAGCCCGTATTCACATTGACCTAAACTCACCATACAAGCAAATGGCTGCTCCCTTCCACATGTCCAAGATTGGACACCAACTCCTGGAATATTATTATTTGAAATCTATGTTCATTACTAATTGGTAGCAAAATTGTATTAATGATACTTGTATATGCAACTTGAAATTTAATAAAATATGATTGATTTAAATGGCTGCTCCCCAGTCTGTCCTGCAAAGAAATCCAATTTCAGGGTGGAACATCCTCCCTCGGCAATCTAAAGTTTGTATGCCTGTGCTAAGGTAGAAAAAGGTGTCTATTAAATAGTAATAACAATAACAAACTAGTGCATGGACTGCTGCTGTAAAAAAAAGGTGTGTGGTCCCTTTAAATTGCATATAGTTACATAGTTATATAGTAGGCGAGGTTGAAAAAAGACCATCAAGTCCAACCTATGTGTGTGATTTTATGTCAGTATTACATTGTATATCCCTGTATGTTGTGATTGTTCAGGTGCTTATCTAAAAGTTTTTTTGAAATTATCTATGCTCCCCGCTGAAACTACTGTCTGTGAAGAGAATTCCACATCCTAACCCCTCTTACAGTAAAGAACCCTCTATGCAGTTTAAGGTTAATCCGCTTTTCGCCTAATTTTAGTGAATGGCCGCGTGTCTTATTAAATTCCCTTTCATGAAAAAGTTTTATCGGTATTGTGGGGTCACCAGTACGGTATTTGTACATTGAAATCACATCCCCTCTCAAGCGTTTCTTGAGAGAACAAGTTCAGTGCTCATAACCTTTCCTCATAACTAAGGTCCTCCAATCCCTTTATTAGTTTTGTTGCTCTTCCTGAGGACTGGTGCCCAGAACTGGACAGCATACGCCAGGTGAGGCCGGACCAGAGTCTTGTAGGGTGGGAGAATTATTGTTTTATCTCTGGAGTTAATCCCCTTTTTAATGCATGCCAATATTCTGTTTGCTTTGCTTGCAGCAGCTTGGCATTGCATGCTATGTCATCTATGTCATCTACTAGGACCCCCAGATTCCCCCAGAGATTCTCCCCCTGAGTGAGTAGATTGCGTTCATATTTTTGCCACCCAAAATTCATTATTTTACATTTTTCTACATTAAACCCAATTTGCCATGTAGTTGCCCACCCCATTAATTTGTTCAGATCTGTTTGCAAGATTTCCACTTCGCGCAGAGAAATTATTGCCCTGCTTAATTTAGCCACTTGCTTACTGGGCACTTAAACCCTCCTCCTTTCCAGACCAATTTTCAGCTTTCAGTGCTCTTACACTTTGAATGGCAATTAATCAATCATGCAACACTGTACCCGAAAGATTTTTTGTCCTTTTTTTCATACAAATAGAGCTTTCTTTTGGTGGTATTTGAACACCTCTGGGTTTTTTATTTTTTGCGCTATAAATGAAAAAAGACCGAAAATTTTGAAAAAAAATGAATTTTTCTTAATTTCTGTGATAAAATTTTGCAAATTAGTCATTTTTTCTCAAAAATTTTGGCCACAATTTATACTGATGCATATCATTGGTAAAAAATAACCCAAAATTAGTGGAAATTATGTGGTCTGTGTGAAAGTTTTAGAGTCTACAAGCTACCCCGTTTCCCCGAAAATAAGACCTAGTGAGATTGTCGGTGATGGCTGCAATATAAGCCCTACCCCCCAAATAAGCCCTATCCTGTTTCCCCGAAAATAAGCCCTACCCTGAAAAGAAGACCTACAAGGACTTTAACTAGGGATTATTTGGGGGGTAGGGCTTATATTGCATCCATCACCGACAATCACGCTAGGTCTTATTTTCGGGGAAACAGGGTATGGTGTAAATCATAAAAAATTTATCACATCTGATGTACTGGCGGCCTATCTCATTTCTTGAGACCCTGACAAGCCAGGAAAGTACAAATGCCCCCCAAATGACCCCTTTTTGGAAAGTAGATATTTCAGTGTATTTATTAAGAGGCATGATGAGTTATTTGAAGTTGTAATTTTTTCCCACAATTCTTTGCAAAATTAAGATTTTTATTTTTTACTTTCAAAAGTTTTTTATTTTAATTTTCCATATAACAGAAATGTGAAATAAAAATAAAACAACAAAATAGTTGTACATACACTTAATGCTGTGTGACAGTATCAAACATATTCATAATGCAGTAAAGTGCAATTAATAAACATGGTACCAGTAAGCTGTATAACCCCACCCTTGAAAATCCCGAAATGCTCCTGTTATCGTTGCTGGGGGGAACAACAAAGGGCGGTCGAGGAGCCCTCTGGGCACCCCTTCTGGGGATCGTGCTGTGCCCAGGGAGTGCCCCTCTAACCCCCCCCCGCGGCCCCCCACTAACTGGGCCCCAAAGGCCATGATCATCGGGAGAGAAATGTTGGAGCCACGGCCCCAAGTCCTTGGAACCGGGGATCCATTGCATCATACTCCCGGAGGCGGTTGGATCAAATGTCTCCTTGGTAAGAAGAGAATGCGTTCAGTGTATGTTAAAGGAAGGGAAGGGTATAGAATAGAAGAGAAAGGGGAGGAGGAAGGGTAGAGAGGGGGAAAAGATAAGAAGCCAGTCAACAGTCCAGGATTGTTGGAAGAAGTCCCTTAGACTGTTATCATGGGTATGAGGGATGTGCCCATATATTTGGCCCAGGGCTCCCAGGTGGTTTCAAATTCATTGGTTTTGTCTCAGAGTATGCCTATGAGTTTTTCCTGGGATATAATCCATGAAATTTAGCATTTTGTGGACATCAGGGACACTCTGGGTTGTTTCCAAGCTTTGGATATCATCAGCTTTGCTCCCACCAACATGAAATGTATCAGTTTGCGTGTGGGTTTAGGCATCCTGGGCAAACTGGCGTTTAGAAGAGCAATAGCCGGGGTTTTAGGGATCTGATGGGTCGTGACTTTCTGGATCAAGGCAAACATCCTGTTCCAGAGTGACCTTAATTTTGGGCATTCCGACCAAGTGTGGGTCATAGTGCCCGTTAGTTGGCAACCTCTAAAACATAGAGGGTTGGCTGTCGGGTACATGGTCTCCAACTTAGCTGGTGTGAGGTACCATCTGGTCATCACTTTCAGATTGAATTCGATCAAAGATATATTCTGAATCAACTTAAAAGATCTGGAGAAGGATGTCTGCCAAGTCTCCAAATCCCAATTTATTTGAAGGTCCTCCTCCCAAGAAGTCATATAAGGGGTTTTGTTGGGCATTTGGGCCAGTGACTGATATACTATGGAGATGCCACTCCTCTGTCCCGTGGCCTGACCGCACCAAATCTCATATGAAGTGAACGCGGGGGGGGGCTGGTTTAGATTTCCAGATCTTATGGAGGAAGTGCTAAATTTGCTGAAATCTGAAGTGTTCAGTGGCCGGGATTTCCAGCTGTTCCCTACAGAATTTCATGGAGATTGGTCCTGACATGGTAAAAAAATGTCCGATCCGGTACAACCCCTTATCCAACCACCATTTAAAGCGGTAGTAAACCCGCTGACTTTTTTTTTTCCCTACACCTGTAAGGGAAAAGGCATAATGAGCTAGTATGCACCGCATACTAGCTCATTATGAGATACTTACCTTAGAACAAGGCGCCGGCATCTCACCCGGTCCATGCCGAGGGAGCTGACATTTCCCCTCTGCGTGTCTTCCGAGTATCGTGGCTCCGGCGCTGTGAGTGGCCGGAGCCGCGATGTCGTCACTCCCACGCATGTGCGTGAGAGACTTCTTCCGGCAAGGTCCGGCGGCTGCCGGGCTTTCAGCCAAGAATCCCCTGTGCGCATGCGCTGCTGCAGTCAGTGGCTCATTGCGAGGGGAATATTTCCTAAACCGGACAGGTTTAGGAGATATTTTTTTTACCTACAGGTAAGCCTTATTATAGGCTTACCTGTAGGTAAAAGTTTAAAAAATAGGTATACAACCGCTTTAAAGGCTCTGATGTTTAGGCCTGGTTTAAAGTTGGGGTTATTAAAGATATCTGAAAGGGGCTGGCATTCTAAGATTAGGGAGTGGTTCATTCTCAGCTTGTCCCACAGGGATAGAGATTGGGATAGGATGGGCGAAAGGATCGGGGGTCTGTTTTTGGAGGGAACCCCGAAAAGGTAGTCAAGGGTATAAGAGGGGGTCGCCTGTCTCTCTATTTGGATCCAGTCCGGCTTCTCTTTTTTGGAGTGCACTGTAGAAAACTGCGAGAGTCTGGCTGCTTGGTAGTACCAAAGCAGTCTAGGTAGCCCCAGTCCCTCTTTGCATTAAGTCTGTATAGTGTGGTTTGTGGTAGTCTGTGTCCTGAACCGCCCCCCATACAAATTTGTTAATTTTATGTTGAAAAGATTTCAAGTGGTCCTTTCTTACACAGATCGGGAGGGTTCTGAAAAGATATAGCAGTCTGGGCAATAGTGTCATCTTAATGGCATGTATCCTGCCTAGCCAGGAGAGTTCTCCTTTTGGCCAATTTTTTAAGTCAGACTCTAACTTCCCGTATGTGGGGATGAAGTTAGAGGAGTACAGGTTTTCAATTTTAGCTGTTAGGGTGATCCCTAGGTAATCTATGGAAGAATTACTCCACTTGAAAGCAAAGGCGATTTGTAAAGATTTAACTAGGTCTGGTTTCAGGGAGATGTTTAGGGCGTGGGATTTGGCGTAGTTTACTTTGAGACCTGAGATGGCTGAAAAGTCATGGAGCGTTTTGCAGAGATTAGGAAGAGATGTAATCGGGGATGTTAAAAATTTTAACATGTCGTCGGCAAATAAGCCGCACTTGTGGATTTGTGTGCCGTATGTAACCCCTTGAATATTGGTATTTGTGAGTATTGCCGTTGCTAACGTTTCGATGGCGATAGCGAAAATTAGTGGGGATAGGGGGCATCCTTGCCTAGTGCCTTTTGCGATACTGAAGAGCTGTTAGTATTGACCCTGTACGTGAATCGAGGCTTTCGGGGTGGAGTAAAGTGAATGGAGCAGCCCCATGAAGCGTCGGTCAAAACCCCAGTGCTCAATTATGGCAAATATGTATGCCCATTCGATTGAATCAAATGCTTTGTGTAAATCAAGGGACAGAAGCATTCCTTCTTGCTTAGGGCCATTGTTCCAATTAGACTGTAGAATAGAAATGATATCTATGGCCCTCCTAGTTTGGTCGGACACCTGTCTCCCGGGAATGAACCCCACCTGGTCCTTGTGGATGTATCTATTAATGAAGGAGGAAAGACGGTTGGCTAAGATTTTTGTTAAGATCTTTCGATCATTATTTATTAGGGATATGTGCCTATAGTTTTCGACTTCTTCTGGGTTTTTATTTGGTTTGGGAATTACTGTTATATAGGCAGTATTGAGTTGGGGGTCCATAGGGGATCCTGAAGTTTTTGTGTTAAAAAATTTGGCCATGTATGGGGCTAAGGTGTCTGCAAACGCTTTGTAATAAGGGGTTGATAGGCCGATCCTGTCTTGAGGTTTTTGATGACATCCTTTATTTCATCTACTGAAATAGATTCTTCCATTATGTTTTTTGTGTTCTGCTGAGAGGGTTGGTATGGGTAAGTCCCGCATGAATTCAGTGATCATGGTGCTTCTGTCTGTGAGAGTGAGGGCATATAGTGCAGAATAGAAGTCATGGAAGGCTGCTAATATTTTGTCGGGATTTGCTGAGGGTGCCTGTCCTGGGTAGGGTGAAGTTGCAGGGTTTTAGGGTGAGCTAAGCTGCCAGCATGGAGCCTATTTTGTCCTTCTGAATATAGAATTTAGCTCCGCTCCAGTGGATGTGCTTCTCCGCTTTGGCGGTTAGAGCTAGATTAAGCTCTAGTCTTGCTGCGTCTAGTCTGTCAAGAAGGGTTTTGGAGGGATTTTTTTTGTGTTTAGCTTTTAGGTCAGAGAATGCTTTTTCTAGTTTGAGAACGTCCACTTGTCTTTCTTTTTTGATTTGGGTTGCTAACTGAATTAGAGTGCCTCTGATGGTGACTTTGTGGGCCGCCCAGAGCATTTCGGGGGATGTGTCAATCTGGTCGTTTAGCGTGAAGTATTATTTGAGGGCCTTTTCTATCTCTAAGGTATATGCTGGATTACTGAGAAGTGATTCGTTAAGGCGCCAGTGTGACATTGGTGTTCTAGTGATCTGTAGGGTGAGTAAGACCAACGAGTGGTCCGACCATGCTGTATCAATTATAGATGCTTTTTGTGCTAACGGGATAATTACGGGGGTGACCATAATATGGTCGATTCTAGCATAAAATTGGTGTGGATAAGAATAGTGGGTGTAATCCCTTTTTGAGAGGTTCAGTTCCCTCCATATGTCAACAAGGCCTTGTGAGTAAAAAGTCTTGCTATGCCTAGGCTTGCCTTGGTGGGATGCGTCAATTGGGTTGCTTGGGGTTTTGATTTGTCTAGCCCTTGGTTGAAGGCCAGGTTTGAGTCTCCCCCACAAATGACCGAACCTTCCAGGAGTGGGTTCAAGGTCTTAAAGAGGTTTTGAAAAAATTTAGATTGGCCTTTATTTGGTGTGTAATATGATACAAGTGAATATAACCTGCCTTCCAACGTGCCCTTCACCATAATAAATCGGCCATCTGGATCTTTATATTCTGAGATAAGGGAGAAATTACAGTGCTTAGAAACTAATACTGTGACCCCCTTGGTCTTATTGGCTGCATTGGTTAAGTAGAATATCGGATAATATGCGTGGAGGAATTTGGGGTTGCACTGGGCAGAAGGTGAGTCTCCTGTAGCATAATAATATCTATTTTAAGGGTACGGTAATGTTCGAAAGGCCTCCTTCTTTTGTTAGGGGAGTTTAGTCCTTGGACATTATGAGAGGCAATGTTAAACAATGAACCTGATGGTGTGGGATTGGCCATAGGAACAAAGGGATGGGGTACTGCCGTGCATGCCGCCACCTACCTTTTGCCGACTTCTTCTTTTGGTGCCCTGGGATCGTGTGGGAAGGGGTCCCATCTCGGGTTGGGAATCAAACAACTGGTCGACCTGTTGAGTGGCTTGAAAGAGAGAGAGGGTTAAGGAAAAGTGGAGAGGGGAGAAAGAAACAAGAAAAAAAAAACAATATGTCTTCTGAGAAGACCAATCGGGTCTGACTTTGACTTAGTCGGCCAGACTCCTACCCATGGCGTCTGCTGGCCCAGTAAGGGGACCGACGACCCTTCACTCAGAAACCGAAACTAGTCTCTGCATAATAGGTAGAGGCGCAGGGGGGTCACCCCAGGCCCAGGCCCCCCGGGTTGTGAACAAGCAAGCTATCGCTTGTGAAACGTCTACCATTGCCTGTATCTCTCTGAGCCTTTTTTGACAATAAAGATGACATCGAGATAATTTGGAGTTCCAGTGTGCGACCAATTCCTTGTCTTGTTCCCCTATGTCTACATGGAACTTAATATGTAAAGAAACACAGCATAAATCCATTTGGATTAAATAGAACCACCCAAGATAAATGTTATCAACAGCATTTAAAAAAAATCATGACATGCAGAAAATAATTTGCTAACGTGTCAGGAAAAACTGGGGAATCAACCCGAGTGAACTCGCTCAGGGCGACTTCCCATCCCTGTGATTGTGGGAGAGAGTAGAATCTGGGGGGAGGTAGTAAGGGGTCACCCTCCGGAAGTCTCATTAGACAGAGAGTCCGACTGGGGCCCGTGCTGCTAGCCCATAGTTGGAAAAGGGAAGACTGTATCTCGAGACCCCCTCTTGGCGAATCTTGGGGGAGGAGGTGGTGTCCATGTGCAACTGTTACAGTCTATGGACTATCCTGGGTGAAACTGCAGGAGAAAAAAAAGGCTGATAGTCCTCATTTAACTCGTAGGGTGAAGAGAGTCTTCTCTCCACTCAAAGAAATGTTGTAGACCCCTGATGGAGCATTAACTGTGGTATAAACTTGAAGTGTCCATCCAGTGCGACCACAAAGAATGGGAGCGTTTAGCCCCATCAACAGAAAGGATCGCCGTTCTCGAGAGTCAAAAGACCAGGTGTGGGTTAGGTATAACTTGCGGGCGTCTTTCGTCTTAAGGTGGTCTGCCGTCCTTGGGCTTCTTGTTTCTTCCTGTGTCCCAGAGGGGGGAAACTGGACTTGTGGGGGTCGAGTGTTTGGAAGAACTCGCTGTAGCCATTGCCAGGTCCATGGGAGCTTCCTGTGGAATTAGTTTGAGGTGCAGGAGTAACTTTTCTCCCTCTGGAAGGTTAGAAAAGGAGTGTGATTTTCCTTGAATAGAGAATTTCACTCCAAATGGGAATGCCCATCTATACTTGATATCTTGTTGGAAGAGGGCTGTGAGGAGAGGTTTTAGAGATCTTCTTTTCTGTATGGTCGTGGGGGAGAGATCTGTATTTGATGGCCCAGACAGAGTATTTTCGACTTGGAACGCGACTGCCACATGACCTCCTCCTTTACAGTATAGTAGTGTAGCTTCACTATAATGTCCTTTGGGGACCCATCCTTCCTAGGAGGCCCTAGGGCCCTGTGGGCTCTGTCCAGCTCCAGGCGGTGGGATGGAATGTTGGGTAACAGGTCCTTGATCAGGCTCTGGACAGCCGAGGTGATTTTCGTGACAGATTCAGGTAAGCCTCTGATTATAAAGTTGTATCTCCTGGACCTTTTTTTAGAGGTCGTCGATTCTAGAGAGGGATATGTCCAGTTGGTCCTGGAGTACTTGGATGTGTGAGGCATTTTGATTGGTTTTAGCAAAAGTAATGTCCAGTTTATGTTCAATGGCCTCCATTCTTAAACCCAGGTTGGAAAAATACGACTTGAGGTCCCGTGGGATTTTGTCTGCTGTATTGGCCAGTCCCCTTTCTAGGAGATCAGATAATTTAGAGAATAAGTCCTGTTGCAGTGAGACCTGGTCCTGGGTGAGCATGCCTGGAGATGGGGAGGTTTGCAAGTGAGGGAGAGCGGGCCCTTTTGGAGAGAGGGAGTAATCCTCCATTGTGCGGCCTATTTGAGATTCCGTGGAGGCCGGCGATGGGACTGGAGGGGGCTGTGGGGTTCCCTGGGTCACCTGCGAGTACGTGAGTGTGGCTGGGAGGATCACTTGCCTCTGTTCTGGAAGCTTGCCTTCATAGGCCGCGTGTGGCCATCTTGGTACACCTGTCCTGCTGTGCTTGGGCGAATTGCGGCCCGAGATCTCATCTTGCAGACATGCGGGTGAGTGCTCAGGAGCTTCTCCAAGGCAGATTGCCTGATTGTGGCTGTTCTGGGGGATCGGATCATGCGCCGTGTGGTCCGTGGATCCGGGGTGGAGCTCTTGCGCATGATTTTTATTTTTATTTTTTCACAAAATTGTCATTGTAATAGCTTATTTCTCTCACATGACATGTGCACACCACAAAAGACACCCCAAAATACATTCTGATACTCCTCCTGAGTATTATGATACCACATGTGTGGGACTTTTTCACTGCCTGGCCACATACAGAGGCCCAACATGCAGGGAGCACCATCAGGTGTTCTAGGAGCATAAATTACACATCTCATTTCTCAACCACCTACACTTTTGAAGGCCCTGGAGCACCAGGACAATGGAAACACCAACAAAATGACCCCATTTTGGAAAGCTAACACCCGAACGTATAATCAATAAGGCATAATGAGTCTTTTGAACAGTACATTTTTTTTCCAGAAGTTTTTAGAAAATGTGGAAAAAAAATGAAAATGCTTTTTTTTTTTACAACAAAACGACACCCCCAAAATGCATTCTGCTATTCTGAGACTTCTACACAGGCTCGCCACATACAGAGATCCAACATGCAAGGAACACCGTCAGGTGTTCCAGGGACACATAGCATGCACATACCAAGAATTACACCCCAAAATACATTATGCTGAGCAAAGCATAAACAAAAGATTACCTGTGGTTGTAGTAGTGCAGTTGTACACAGGAGGATAGCATTGGTCCAGGCAGCAGGCAGGGACTTGGTCTGCAACGGCAAACACAATTGTCCAGGCAGCAGGCAGGGATACTGTCCATATAAAGTCCAGGGTCAGTGCAGGCAGAGATATTGTCAGCAGTGAAAAAAATATTGGTCCTGGTAGTAGGCAGGAACATGT
Source organism: Aquarana catesbeiana (assembly GCF_042186555.1). Classification (NCBI taxonomy): domain Eukaryota; kingdom Metazoa; phylum Chordata; class Amphibia; order Anura; family Ranidae; genus Aquarana; species Aquarana catesbeiana. The sequence continues at coordinate 274,200,973 of NC_133328.1, read as the reverse complement.
TAATGGCAGTAAGTCCTACAGGCAGCAGGCAGAAGTAGGGCCTCATTCAGACAGAATGGGGACAGGGATAGAGGCTTTTCTCACCTAAATCTCTTTGAAGCCTCCAGACCCTAATCTAGGAATGAGAAAACAAAAAAATAGTTTTCTTCATCCAGAAAAACAATTCTGGAGCCCCTCACATATGTGAGACCCCTGTGTTGAATCCCACTAGTCCAGTATCAGGGTAGAAGATCAGTCCATGAGGCAGGCAAAAAACATGGTCAAAGAGTCCAAGGTCAGTTCCAGATCAGGCAGAGGTATGTACAGAATCGTTATCCAGAAGCATGGTCGAATAGCAGTCCAGGGTCAGTTCCAGATCAGGCAGAGGTATGTACAGAATCAGCAAACAGAAGCGTGGTCGAATAACAAGCCAGGGTCAGTTACAGAGCAGGCAGTGGCATAAGCGGTGTGAAGGTGTGTGAAGGCAGGAACTGAGGATTACGTTTACCATATTTCATTAATAATTTATTGAAGTATGGTAACGGCGATAACATTCACTTATGCAGAGGCCTGGTTGGGAAGGACATTGGGCACAATAATATTTGTCTCTTCTGACTCCTGCTCTGGTACACACTTTACATTTTTTTTTACATCCTTGGCCTGTTGGTCTGGGAGGGAGTTTATCTGGAAAGTGGCGTTTGGAGAGTGGACAAAGAACATCTGATCGAATGTTTTATGGTGGGCCGTTCGGGAATATAAGGGCAGTGAAAACTTCCTCCTGATAGTCAAGGCAGCGTTTGGGGTTTTGGGTGGAGTTGAGGTAAATGACACATGAGTTGTATATGGCCAATTGAAAAAAATTAATTGCGACTTTTTTATACCAATGGTATGTCCGTCTTGTGGCAACGTATGGTTCCAGCACTTGGTCATTGAAGTCGACTCCCCCATGAACAAATTATATTCATAGATGCATTTTGTTTTTTGTATGGGGCCATTCCTTCTGGGGATTTCCATGAAGGTATCAATGTGGATCGAAGACAACATGTAGACATCCCTTCTGTCCCTCCACTTCACTGCCAAAATCTCCTTGTTTCGGAGACTTGCCGTTTCTCCTTTTTTTAACTTCTTATTGACAAGACTTTGAGGAAAGCCCTTCCGGTTCTTTTTTACGGTGCCACATGCTGGCGTCTTCTTCTGGTGAAGGTTGTGGAACAGGGGCAGAGTTGTGTAGAAGTTGTCTACAAATAGATGGTAGCCTTTCTCCAGTAGGAGGTATATGAGGTCCCAAACAATTTTCACGCTTGATCCCAAGTAGTCTGGGCAATTAGGGGGTTGCAGCTGGGTGTCCTTCACTTCATACACTTTGAAGGCATATATGTACCCTATGACTCGGTCACATAATTTGTATACCTTCACCCCATAGCGGGCCCTTTTTCTGGGAATAAATTGTTTGATTTTAAGCCTGCCACTAAATTTTACAAGGGACTCATCCACACATATGTGTTGGTCCGGGGTAAACAGCTGGGGGATTACTTCAGAAAAATAATTTAGAAGTGGCCGAATTTTGAAAAGCCTGTCATAATTTGGGTCATTTCGGAGAGGGCACTGGGTATTATCATTGAAATGGAGGAACCTCATTATCATTTGGTATCTGGTTCTGGGCATTACATTGGAGAAGATTGGCATGTGGTGGATGGGCTGGGTTGACTAATAGGAATTCAAAGGTTTTTTTGTGTGAGTTCCATATAAAATGTGAGGCCTAAAAAAACCTTCAACTCCTCCACTGTTAGGTCTCTCCACTCGTAGGGATGGGCATAATAGGACGTGGATTATTTAAAATAAATTACTGTGCATAAAGGTTGCACTGGGCTACAATTGTTGATAGCATGTCCTCTGTAAAAATTAAATAAAAAAAATTGATTGAGGAAAAATTCTCCGTGTCCACCTGGACTCCTGGCTGGGCAGTGAAAGGGGGAATGTTGGCTTCTCCTGAATTAGGAGGAAGCCACAAGGGGTTCTGAAGGCATAGGGAAGGCTGGCATGGGTCCTTGGTCTTTCTTGCCGAGGTACTGCAGTGCTGGTGGATGGCACTGTGGTGCTGGTGAATGGCACTGAGGTGCTGGTGGATGCCACCGCCTCCTTACCAGAACGCCTTCGTTTGGCAGGCAGAATATCTTCCTCCTCTGAGTCACTCAGTGTTCCACTGCTGAGGAATGGTTCATAATTTACGTCCGACTCATAATCGGAGTTTGAAAGGGAATCCGAAAAAGAGAGTTCCCCGTTGCTCTCGTTGGCCTGGGAAAGTATTTGGTACGCCTCTTCGGTGGAAAAGCATCTTTTGGACATGGTTTTTGGTGGTGATGCGACTACACAGGTGTGTGCTAAGCCTGCACTGATGGGCACTGATGAGGTGGCACTGATGAGTACAGATGGGCACTGAGGTGGCACAGGGGGGCACTGATGAGGTGGCACAGAGGGGCACTGATGAGGCAGAACAGATGTGCACTGATGAGGCGGCACAGATATGCACTGATGAGGTGGCATAGATGTGAACTGATTACACAGATGTGCATTGATGAGGCGGCACAGATGGGCACTGATGAGGTGACATAAATGGGCACTGATGAAGCTGCACAGATGGGCACAGATGTGCACTAATGAGGCGGCACAGATGAGCACTGATTTATGGCACAGATATGCACTGATGAGGTGGCACAGATGGGCACTGATGAGGTGGGACAGATGTGCACTGATGAGGTGGCACAGATGGGCACTGATGAGGCGGCACAGATGGGCACTGATTAATTGCACAGATGTGCACTGATGAGGCGGCACAGATGGGCACTGATTGGCACAGGTGGTCACAGATGAGGTGGCACAGGTGGGCACTGATGAGGTGGCACAGATGTGCACTGATTGCACAGGTGTGCACAGATGGACACTGATCACTGATGGCACAAGTTGGCACAGGTGGGCACAGATTGGCACAGGTGGTCACAGGTGGGCACAGATTGGCACAGATCCCAAATAGGCACTGTACTGATGGGGCACTGTTTGGGCACTGGTTTGAACAGTAATTTGTGTTTTAACACTCACTAGCACAGATCACTGTCAGATCCTCTCTCTCTCTCTCCTCACACGTGGTCTCTGTGTGAGGAGAGAGAGCCTGCAATGAGAGATGATCTCATATGTTTACATTTGAGATCATCTCTCATTGGCCACACTGATCGCGCTGTAAACGGCTGCTGTGATTGGTCATTTACAGCGATCTGTGACTGGCTGTGTTCAGGGGACACAGCCAACGCAGAATTTCCCTGATGCACGTTCGTAAGTGCGCACGGGGAGCGAAGAAAGTGGAGAACGTCCTATGATAACCTCCCGGAAATTGAGGTCCACGCTGTAGCTGTCATTTGGCTATGTCCTGGAATTCAAGTGGTTAGTATCGTCTGCAAATACAGAGATTGAGCTGTGTATCCCACCCTCCAGGTTATTTATGATTAGATTAAATTGGATTAAATAGCACTTTCCACCCGGACCATTCCGAGTACTCCCCATTTATCACTATCTTCTGAACTTGCCCCTGTAGCCAGTTTTCAATCCATGTACTCACCCTATGGTCCATGCCAAAGCACCTTAATTTGCACAATAAACGTTTATGGGGAACTGTATCAAATGCTTTTGCAAAACCCAGATACACCACTTCTATGGGACTTCCTTTATCTAAATGGCAGCTCACCTCCTCATAGAAGATTAATAGATTGGTTTGGCAAGAATGATTCTTCATGAATCCATGCTGATTACTGCTAACGATACATTTGTTATTACTAAAATCTCATATATAGTCCCTTATCATCCACTCCAAGAGCTTGCATACAATTTATGTTAGGCCAATTAGTCTGCAATTCCCAGGGATGTACAGTGGGGACGGAAAGTATGCAGACCCCCTTAAATTTTTCACTCTTTGTTATATTGCAGCCGTTTGCTAAAATCATTTAAGTTCATTTTTTTCCTAATTAATGTACACACAGCACCCCATATTGACAGAAAAACACAGAATTGTTGACATTTTTGCAGATTTAGTAAAAAAAAACCCTGAAATATCACATGGTCCTAAGTATTCAGACCCTTTGCTCAGTATTTAGTAGAAGCACCCTTTTGATCTAATACAGCCATGAGTCTTTTTGGGAAAGATGCAACAAGTTTTTCACACCTGGATTTGGGGATCCTCTGCCATTCCTCCTTGCAGATCCTCTCCAGTTCTGTCAGGTTGGATGGTAAACGTTGGTGGACAGCCATTTTTAGGTCTCTCCAGAGATGCTCAATTGGGTTTAAGTCAGGGCTCTGGCTGGGCCATTCAAGAACAGTCACGGAGTTGTTGTGAAGCCACTCCTTCATTATTTTAGCTGTGTGCTTAGGGTCATTGTCTTGTTGGAAGGTAAACCTTCGGCCCAGTCTGAGGTCCTGAGCACTCTGGAGAAGGTTTTCATCCAGGATATCCCTGTACTTGGCTGCATTCTTCTTTCCCTCAATTGCAACCAGTCGTCCTGTCCCTGTAGCTGAAAAACACCCCCACAGCATGATGCTGTCACCACCATGCTTCACTGTTGGGACTGTATTGGACAGGTGATGAGCAGTGCCTGGTTTTCTCCACACATAGCGCTTAGAATTAGGGCCAAAAAGTTCTATCTTGGTCTCATCAGACCAGAGAATCTTATTTCTCACCATCTTGGAGTCCTTCAGCTGTTTTTTTAGCAAACTCCATGCGGGCTTCCATGTGTCTTGCACTGAGGAGAGGCTTCCGTCAGGCCATTCTGCCATAAAGCCCGACTGGTGGAGGGCTGCAGTGATGGTTGACTTTCTGCAACTTTCTCCCATCTCCCGACTGCATCTCTGGAGCTCAGTCACAGTGATCTTTGGGTTCTTCTTTACTTCTCTCACCAAGGCTCTTCTCCCCTGATAGCTCAGTTTGGCTGGACGGCCAGCTCTAGGAAGGGTTCTGGTCATCCCAAACGTCTTCCATTGAAGGATTATGGAGGCCACTGTGCCCGTAGGAACCTTAATTGCAGCAGAATTTTTTTGTAACCTTGGCCAGATCTGTGCCTTGCCACAGTTCTGTCTCTGAGCTCTTCGGGCAGTTCCTTTGACCTCATGAATCTCATTTGCTCTGACATGCACTGTGAGCTGTAAGGTCTGTATAGACAGATGTTTGGCTTTCCTAATCAAGTCCAATCAGTATAATCAAACACAGCTGGACTCAAATGAAGGTGTAGAACCATCTCAGGGATGAGCAGAAGAAATGGACAGTACCTGAGTTAAATTTACGAGTGTCACAGCAAAGGGTCTGAATACTTAGGACCATGTGATATTTCAGTTTTTCTTTTTTAAAGCGGAGGTTTGCTGAAAAAAATATATTAAAAGCCAGCAGCTACAAATACTGCAGCTGCTGACTTTTAATATATGGACACTTACCTGTCCAGGGAGCCCACGGTGTCAGCAGCCGAAGCTGATCCGTCCTTCAGCTCTCGGCTGCTGCCTCGGTAAGGGAATAAGGAAGTGAAGCTGTGTGGCTTCACTTCCTGGTTCCCTACTGCGCATGCATGAGACGCACTGCGCGTCCTCACAGGTCTCTGCTGTATTCTGCTGTATTCTGTGTCTCACAGAATACAGCGGGGGAGGACGGGCAGCGTGGCGGAAGTTGCGTAGGTCACCGCAATCACCGCGGTGATCTATGCCAGGAAGTGGGAGCAAATACCTGTATTAGACAGGTATCTGCTCCCTCCTCCCCCCTGAAAGGTGCCAAATGTGACACCGGAGGGGGGGGAATCCAAAAAGTGGAAGTTCCATTTTTGGGTGGAACTCCACTTTAATAAATCTGCAAAAATGTCAACAATTCTGTGTTTTTCTGTCAATATGGGGTGTTGTGTGTGCATTAATGAGGAAAAAAATAACTTAAATGATTTTAGCAAATGGCTGCAATATAACAAAGAGTGAAAAATTTAAGGGGGTCTGAATACTTTGTGTCCCAACTGTATCTGGGCCCTTTTTAAAATATTGGTGCTACATTAGCTTTTCTCCAATAAGCTTGTAACATTCCAGTCAGTAGACTGTTCTTAAAAGTTAGGAACAATGGTCTGGCAATTACTTGACTGAGTTCCTTAAGGACCCTCGGGTGCAATCCATCTGGTCCTGGTGACTTATCAATGCTAAGTTTTTCAAGTCTAATACTAATTCTGTTCTCTGTTAGCCATGAGGGTGCTTCCTGTGACGTGTCATGAGGATAAACATTGTAGTTTTGGTTACTGAAGCCCCCAGATTTCCTTCATCATTCTTTATGGAACCAATATGATCTGAACTCCCTTTCTTGCTATTTATGTACTTAAAGAATTTCTTGGGATTTTTTTACTCTCCTTTCGTGTTCTATCTTAGCCACCCTGATTGCACCCTTACATTTCTTGTTGCATTCTTTGTAAAGTTGGAATGCTGATGATCCCTCAGCCTTGAATTTTTGAAGGCCTTCCCCTTTGCTTTTATATGCATTTTTACGTTGGAGCTCTTTTAAATTTATTTCCCATTGGGATGCACTGGCTAATGCCCTTATTTAATATGGTCTTAAAACATACCCATTTTTCCTCCGTGTTCTTTGTCCCTAAGATTTTATCTCAATTATTTTCTTCTAGCAAGGATCATAGTTTAGGGAAGTTGTCTCTTATTAAATTCAGTGTCTTTGTATTCCCCTTGTGTTTCCTATTTGTGTGATTTATACTGAAACAAATTGACCTGTGATCGCTGTTTCCTAAATTGACCCGTATTTCCACATACGTGATCAGGTCATTGTCAGTAGGTCTAGTAATGCTTTGTTTCTAGTTAGTGCATTTACCAGCTGACCTATGAAATTGTGCTGCAAGACATTTAGGTACTGGCGAGCCTTAGATGAATGCGCGGTTCCTTCCACCCAGTCTATGTCTGGATAATTAAAATCCCCCATTATAATGACACTTTCCATTCTTGCCGCTGATCCAAATTGTGATAGGAGGCCCACCTCCGCCTCCTCCCTCAGGTTATGGGGCCTATAGCATACTCCCAGTATTACTTTACCCTTAGTTTCCTCCCTTTGTAGCTCTACCCATAAGGATTCCACCTCCTCCCTTGCTCCCTTAGTGATGTCATCTCTCAAATTCACTTGTACATCATTTTTGATATAAAGGCATACCTCTCCCCCTTTTTTACCCTCTCTATCCCTGAAATATAGGGAACACACTTGAATGGTTGCCAGCCAATCATGAGAGCTGTCAAACCAAGTCTCTGTAATTCCTACAAAATCGAAATCCTCCCTGTACAACAGTAGTTCTAATTCTCCCACCTTCTCCGCCAGACTCCTGGCATTGGTGAACATGCCCTGTCGTTTAGACTGGTCACATACTATCACCTTATTGGGTGCTCTGGGGTTGCAAATAGGACTTGTTACTATACTTACCTCTGGTTTAGGTGCTTTAGTCACCCTACCACTAATTCACATAATACTACCCTCTGGAATATGTTCCACGCTGACTATCTCTACCTATGGACCCTCCCCCCGTTGCCTAGTTTAAAAGCCCCTCTAACTTTTCGTCCGTTTTCACTCCCAGCAGATCTGCACCTTCCCCATTTAGGTATATATCCTCCCTAAGCAGCCTGGGAGTTTTCTAGAATCCAGAGTACGCAACCTGCTACAGTTGAGCTTGTTAACCCCTCAAAAAGCCAAACAGGCTCACTACACAGCACAAAAAGGAAAACAGTTTGTATACAGCATGAATCTTGGACAAACATATCTCCCATCCTGGACACAACCCATAGTTTTTGCTGGTTTCCTGTCACATCCCCCCCCCTTCTTGTTTCAACTAAAGGGTTGGAACACAGGCAGCCAAGCATGCGTGCACTTGGAACAAAGCATCTGCATTCCCCATTCTAACATTGATGTAGTGTTTCACTGTAAAATTACATTATTGAAGGTTCAGGAACCACCATTTCACTCTCCTATTCGTCTCTTTGGTTTGTGCCATCCACTTTAATAAGGCATGATCTGTTACCAGTTCAAATTGTCTACCAAGAGATGCAGTACCAGAGAGAATCTAAAGCCCATTTTATCGCTAAACATTCTTCCCCAATGGTGGCATCATTTTCTTCATGGATCTTCAATTTTTGGCTAAAACGACTGGGTGCTCTTTCCCCTTGAAAAAAGAAAAAAACATAGCTCCCAACCCAACATCTGATGCATCAGTCTGAACCACAAAGTACCTTAAAGGTGAGTATAATACTGGCTGACTACATAAGACCTGTTTTAATGCCTGAAAAACTGCTTCTGCTTCAGTGGTCCATTTGATCATGACAGGCTCCCTCCCTTTTGCCAAATTGGTCAGGGGAGCAGCCTGCGAGGCAAAATGGGGAATAAAGCACCAATAATAGCCAGCAATTCCAAAAGATGCTTCTTCTTGGTGGGGTGTGCCCAACTTTGAATAGCCCCAACTTTCCACATAGAATCCAACACAACCTGAACCTTTGGTAAATGTGAGTCCCAATCTGCACTATGGATGATCAGGTAATCTAGGCATGCAGCAGCATAGGCTCAATGGGGCAGAAGGGTCTTATCCATCACCCGTTAAAATGTGGCCGGAGCATTCTGGAACCCAAAAGGCATCTTCTGATACTGGAAAGTTACAAATAGAGTAACAAATGCTGTTTTTTTCCTTGACTGATTCTGAGAGAGGAAACTGCCTTTGGTTAGATCCAACGTCATCATATACCAGGCTATACCAGGCTGTCCCTTGGTGATCAATTCATTTGTCTATCTCTCACCGGGCTTCTGGAATTCAATAAGATTTCAACTTGACCCTTTCTCCTGGTGTTCAATCCCAGACACCCAACCCTATAATTCTGAAAATGTCTTTTTATTGCGGAGCACAAATTCTCTACCTTCCTATTGCTAGGTTTTGGACAGATTCTCCCCTATCCCGACCTCAGGAATTACCAAATTAAGTGGGGCGGGATGGGTAGTCTCAGTGACCAAGGATTCCCTATCCTTCCATGGTTTTAGAAAATTCACTTGATATACCTGCTCAGGTTTCCATCTTCCTGGTTGGCTAATTTTATAATTCACTTCACCCATTTTTTCCAACACTTCAAAAGGACCGTGCCATTTGACTAGTAATTTATTTTTACCTGACCAACATCAACATCAGCTCTTCAGCTCTGTGTATACAAAAGAGCATGGGGAAGCTCATGTCCATAATGGGGGTGGTATTGACACAGCCCCCAATGATCCACAATGGCTCAAAAGGGATATGGTCCAGAAATATTTAGACAGAATAAAGGTGGATAAAGCACCTGGACCTGATGGCATCCACCCACGGATCCTAAAAGAATTGAGCTCTGTAATTTCAAAGCCATTGTATCTAATTTTTAGGGACTCATTAATGACAGGAATGGTACCACAGGATTGGCGCAGGGCGAACGTGGTGCCTATATTTAAAAAGGGATCAAAGTCTTTACCAAGTAACTATAGACCTGTTAGTTTAACTTCTATAGTCGGGAAGATACTGGAGCATTTAATAAAAGACCACATAGACGAGTTCTTGCTGGAAAAAAACATTTTAAGCAACAGACAGCATGGGTTCATGAAAGACAGAAGTTCTCAGACAAACCTGATTTCTTTTTATGAAGAAGTAAGTAAAACCTTGGACAGAGGGGTGGCTGTGGACGTGGTTTACTTGGATTTTGCAAAAGCGTTCGATACAGTTCCGCACACACGGCTCATGTGTAAGTTAAAGTCTACAGGCTTGGAAATATCAGTTTGTAAATGGATAGAAAACTGGCTAAAAGACAGAATTCAGAGAGTAGTGGTTAATGATTCTTACTCTGAATGGTCTAAGGTTATCAGTGGTGTACCCCAAGGTTCAATGCTGGGACCCTTACTCTTTAATATCTTTATAAATGATATTGGGTCTGGGATCAAAAGTAACATTTCTGTCTGTGCAGATGACACCAAGCTATGCAGTGGAATAACATCCTTACAGGATGGCTCCAATTTACAAGCCGACCTCAATGCACTGTCTAATTGGGCGACTATGTGGCAGATGAGGTTTAATGTTGGGAAATGTAAAGTTATGCACTTGGGGGCTAAGAATATGCATGCATCATACATACTAGGGGGAGTACAACTGGGGGAATCCATAGTGGAGAAGGATCTGGGGGTTTTGGTAGATCATAAGCTCAATAATAGCATGCAATGCCAAGCTGCGGTTTCCAAAGCGAGCAAAGTCCTTTCTTGTATTAAGAGAGGTATGGACTCCAGAGAGAGAGATATCATTTTGCCCCTGTTCAAATCATTAGTAAGACCTCATCTGGAATATGCAGTTCAGTTTTGGGCACCGGTTCTCAAAAAGGATATCGGGGAACTGGAGAAAGTGCAGAGAAGGGCAACCAAACTGATAAGAGGCATGGGGGAGCTCAGCTATGAGGAAAGATTAGAGGAACTGAATTTGTTCACTCTTGAGAAGAGGAGAATAAGGGGGGATATGATCAACATGTTCAAATATATAAGGGGTCCATGTAGTGAACTTGGTGTTGAGTTATTCACTTTACGGTCAACACAGAGGACAAGGGGGCACTCTTTTACGACTGGAGGAAAAGAGATTTAATCTCCAAATACTGAAAGGTTTCTTCACAGTAAGAGCTGTGAAAATGTGGAATAGACTCCCTCCAGAGGTGGTTCTGGCCAGCTCAGTAGATTGCTTTAAGAAAGGCCTGGATACTTTCCTAAATGTACGTAATATAACTGGGTACTGACATTTATAGGTAAAGTTGATCCAGGGAAAATCTGATTGCCTCTCTGGGATCAGGAAGGAATTTTTTCCCCTGCTGTAGCAAATTGGAGCATGCTCTGCTGGGGTTTTTTTGCCTTCCTCTGGATCAACTGTGGGTATAGTATTGGGTATATTGGATTGTACGATTTTTTTTTTTTTATGGTTGAACTGCATGGACTTGTGTCTTTTTTCAACCTGACTAACTATGTAACACCATATCACCAGGTGAAAAAGAACCGACCTTGGACCCACAATTGTAAATCTTCTGCTGAGCCAACTGGGCTTGCGTAAATGTTCCTTCACAATAGGCATCACTTGTGCAATTCTGTCTTGCATTTGTGCCACATGTTCAATCACACTTTTATGCAGGGAACTCTCACTCTCCCATGTTTCCCTGGCAATGTCCAATAGCCCCCATGGGTGCCTCCCATACAGTAGCTCAAAAGAAGAGAACCCTGTGGATGATTGAAGAACCTCTCTGATTGCAAACATTAAATAAGATAGTAGACAATCACAATTATTTATCTCTTTATTGACCACCTTCCTCCACATTTGTTTTAATGTTTTGTTAAATCTTTCAACTAGCTTTTCTGCCTGTGGGTGATACACTGAAGTATGTAATTGGGTCACTTTAAGAAGTTTGCAAAGCTCTTTGGTTATTTTAGTCATAAACAGGGGTGCTCTGGTCAGTACTTCTTTAGGAATGCTCACACGGCTGAAAACCTGAAATTGCTATTTGGCAACTGTTTTGGCAGAGGTGGGGGTCATAGTCCATTATCGCCAAGATGTGCTGGTGCCCTCTAGCAGACTTCAGCAAAGGGCCAACCAAATCCATGGTGATCCTCTCAAAAGGGACCTCAATGATGGGCAGGGGAACCAAAGGACTACGGAAATGTGGCATGGATGCAAAAATCTGACACATCGGACAGGAAAAACAGTACATCTCCACTTCCTTAGTGATCCCAGGCCAATAGAACCTTTGTGTGATTATTTCTCAGGTCTTTTCAGCTCATACATTTCCCCCAAGAATGTGCTCATGGGCCAGTTCTAAGACCAACTTGCGGTAAGGTTTGGGCATCACCAGTTGCTCAATGGTTTCCTCTGCCCTCCACTGTGACACCCAGTATAACAGGTCCCTTTCCATAATGAAGTACGCGGATAACTATTTCCTCATCTATTTTAACTACATTCTCCCATGCCCTTGGTAATATGGGGTGGCAACATTTTCTCTGTATACCTCTAGATAATAAAAGACAAAGACAGTAGAATAATCCAGGTATACATTGTTCTCTGGAACAATGTATAATAGGGATTTCTATCAACGGAAATACGGGAGTCTTTTTGGGTTGTTCTGGTTGGAGACAGGGTTAATGTTTGAAAGCCATGTGGCTTCTAAAAACATACATGCACCCTGTCTCTGCTCAGACACACCCATAAGACTCCTATAGTCATTGTTCATTTTGTTGTTGCATTTTCCCGTGTTGTTAAATCCTTATATGGTCATTGATATTCTGTGAGGTCATATCCTGTGAGGTCACAAGCTTTGTAAGAGGTGTTATTGGTTGTTGGAGGCCGAACCCTCAAGCTTTGGGACTTGCTATTGATATGCTAATAAAGTGGCTCACTCAGACAGCTGAGGGAGGCTGGCGGCAGTGTGTTTTTTGGAACTGGAAGCATGAGGATGTGATTATTTGTGAGCATGAGGCACACACCAGAGGATGAGCTACACCAGAGGAAAGACATATGATCAAAAGGTGAGATGCATTTATATCATTAGACAAAATTGTTATTATGATTAGAAACAGGAGATTTGGCTGTGTGCTTTGCGTACAACCAAATTTCGCTGACAGAATGGCGAGCCAGAACGTAGGAGTGAACAGAACCTCCTTCAGAATCGGATCATTAAGATGTGTTGGGGAGGTTCTGCTTCGCGAAAAGAACTTTTGTCTTTTGAAATAATGCTGGAAGTTTGATTGTATGTCTGGTGTGTGCCTCTGTGTGTGTGTGATTTGTATCTCGAATCTTTGTGTAAGGAGACTGTGTGTGTGTGTGTTTGTGTGCCTGTGTGTGTGTGTGCCTGCGTGTGTGACTGATGCTGTGTAACAAGTTTGTAATGCATATGAGAAATAGAAATGTATTATTATTTGCAGCCTGCAATGTGTGTGGCTGAGTAGTTTTGTAAGTAGCTGAACCTGTTTGTAAAGATGCCATGAGTTTAGTGAAGGGGCAGGCATTGTTGTGTTTGTGTTGAAAGGGGCTACGCCCTGGGGGAAGGGAACTATAATGTTCTGAACAGACATACAAGCATTCACTGTTTGTACCTCTCAATGTCTTGTTCCTGTGAAAGCTGATGTGAACTGAGTTTGAGTGTATGTTTTGAGCCGTGTAATTGTGGGTTATGTGGCTTGGTTGTTTCATTGGATAGCATATGTTCCTAAGTTGTGCTTTTTGTAACCTTAACACTTTTAAATGTTTGTTTAAGCATTCATTTAGTATCTCAAATGTGTAATTTTTTGGGGGAGAGATTTTTGGTTTTGGCAGGAAAATGTTTTTTGTCTGCTACTTCCTTTTGTTCTCTTGTTGTCTGCCATGTGACTACGGTCGGCCATTTTCTATTCCTTTGTGTGTGAATTTTGAAATGTTTATCCATCTTTGGTCAGTTTTGGCGGGAAAATGCGCCATTTTGTTTGGGCTTGGCCTTTGTTGTGGTCACCATGTTCATCGGCGGCCATTTTGAAGACCTCTGGGCCCTCCTATAGGGGAAGCTGCTCCATTGTGTATTCCTTTGTGTGTGCAAAGCCATGTGCTTTAAGCTACAATCTGGCTTCTAAGCACCATTTTGTGAATTCTATTTTTGTACTGTTTACATACTTTTCAAGGAAACTATTGCGTTTTCTGTATTGAATATTGGTTTTAAGTTGAAATGCCTGTTGCATATCCAAGTGGCCATGCATTGTTGGGACATCACAATAGGAGCTGTTTACACCCTGTGGGGGTCTCTGGTTTCTAGGTAATAACATGGGGGGAGTTCTAACTTTGAGTCAAATATTGTGTTGTATTTGCGACAAGAGTGTATTGTTTAAGACGTTTTATGTAACTTTGTGTCTTGTCATTTGTTAATGTCAGCCATTTTTCTGTAGTCCTGGTTTCATTCACCATTTTGCCGTGGACCGATGTTCGATTGCTGCAACTGCCTTTTTGTTTATGCTGATTTTAGTCTCCAGCGAAATATCTCTGGTTTTGTACTGAATTCCATTTCCAGTAGAATCATTTAGGTTTTTATTCCAGTTGTTTTAAAGAAGTTTGTTTCTAGTGAAGATTTCTAATGTCTTGATAGACAAAATATGAAGCTATTCGAGGCTTCCCCTCCCCCTCCCTCTTCCTACTCAGGTGTGCAACAGGAAGTTGGTGGGACGGGCTTGGGGTCTTTTGACTTGTGTTTGGAAGGACAAAATCATTTTTATTTTTAAATTACATTAAGGTTTATACTGTAATACAGTTTTGGGTAGAGAGCAAACAGGAGGCATCCATGTTATTGTTGTAATATCGAGGTACAGAGAGAAGCCGCAGTGTTTTGTAAAAAAAAAAAAAAAAAAAAGCAGACAAAAGTGCTCTGTGTATATTTGTCTGGCGACGCAGTGTACGGTCGTACAGCGTAATGCGCTTGTGTATGCATACACTGTGAGGGGTTGAGACATAATTCGGGGGTTGATCTATGGTTGTTGGTGAATCATTTGGCATAGTTGATAGTTTGGTTGTTAAAAGAGTGGTACTCTGTAGTTCCGTGCCAAACGTGTTGGGACAACAAGCCATAGAGTTGATGCCTCGTTTTAGTGTTTCTAGTTGAGTGACTAATTTGTAGTCTGTCAATCCACCGTGTAAGAAGGCACCAGGCGGTGGTCTCCGAAATTGGTGAAAGGGTTTCCCTGGACGCAGGGATAAGACAATAAGCCATTTTTAATCGCCGTGGGCAATGGCAGTCCATGCAAGGGAAGGAATGCGAGGCTTCCCACAGTCAGACGAATGCACAAGAGCATGTGGAGTCTAGTTCTGAGGAAAAAGGCCATTAAACCCCAGAAAGATTGACATAGGTGGTCCAAGGATACTATTTTGGGTATCCCTCTGGAGTCGATGTAGCACGACTGTGGCTTCAGAAATATGTAAAGTTGAGTGAGTTGATGGATGCGTAGTACACGTTTGTGTGATTAAAAATACACAGGCCTGTTTTTTGATCTTTGTGTGGCTGGTCCATGCAAAGATTTTGAAATGCTCTCGTGCCTTTCAAATTGTATTCTTTTTCTATCGCTAAAAAAGTGAAGGCAGCATTCCATCTGGTCATTTTTATTTTTTTATTTTTTTGTTTTTGGGAACCATGAAATATCTCCCCCACATTTGTATCTAAATGCTTTTCTTTGACTCATATAGTTACATAGTTACATAGTAGGTGAGGTTGAAAAAAGACACAAGTCCATCAAGTCCAACCTATGTCTCATTGTTTGTATGTGGTAACAAGATGTTTGAACCTCCCGTGACAGCCCCCTTGCGTGTCGCGGCTGTTGTATTTTAGAAAAAAGAAAACGTACAGAGGGTTTAGTTATTATCGGTTTTGTGGAATGTCAGTGACAATTTACCAATGTACATGAATATTGTATTGTTTACCATTCTTTGAAGGATAGAGTAATAATTTTTGTCTATAAGTATCTTTTCAGGTCCAGTTTCTGGAAGTGTATGTACAGGTGTATAAGAAGGTAAAAGTATCATAGGCTATTTCACTGTTTTATTCTGCACCATTCTAAACCCTGCATGCCTTCCTCCAGTTTGTAATGAGGAGGGAAGAAAAGGGGGGATGAGAGTGGTGAGAATAACACATTTTCAAACCAACAATACTAACCACTCTAATTCTAACCAAGTTTGTGCCAAGACTGTCTTTCTTTGATAGAATTTGAATCAGCAAGCAGCAGTCTGGTGAAGGAGGCTCCCATCCCAGATGCTAAGAACCTTTTTGTCACTGGTTCCAGGTATTACACCCCAGATGGTAAGCCACGCACAGGTTTTGCAGTGACCACAGTCCCGATATCTGGGTTATTGTCATATGAGGTTTGTTTGAAGGTCAACCAAAAACAGAATTGTACTTTCCTCATTAGCTGTCACCTACATTCTCAGCTGATGGGGTGGGTGCAATCACTGTAACATGAACTTCAAAAGGTCCCCCACAGGGTTCACAAGTCCATCCCGGACCCTGACACAATAACCAGTTTACATTCTTTCCAATCAGGTGACTGGGCCATTGTAAAGAAACTTGAGGGATGGGACCACGCCAGCCACTGCAAGAAGCTGATCAACCACAAAGAGTAGAGAAGTATCTTCGTTAATTTATATTTTTTTGTTTAATACATTTTGGCAAGGGTAACGATGAAAAGCATCCCAACTAGCTACGAAAGAGAACAGGACACATGGTCGGGTCTATTAGTGCCCCAGCGATGACGGCGGTACACGCTATATGTGACGTTCATATTGGTGTGAGGAGTTTTGACAGACTAGTAAAATCCAAACAGACACCTGTCAAAAGAACTTAACAAAATATTTCTAGAGGGTAAAATTAATTATAATTTTAACAATAGCTCTGTTTTTTGCCAGCTTTGGTATCGGGATAACTAGGTAGCCCACAAGTGTGCTTCAACTGTAGTTTGGTATTAATGCGGATCTACAGCTTATAAGGTAATTTCCCGTAAGGCAAGAGGTTCATGTGTGCTGATGAAACTCGTCCCAGCATCTTATGTCGCGGCTAGGGATGAGCCGAACACCCCCCTGTTCGGTTCGCACCAGAACATGCGAACAGGAAAAAAGTTCGTTCGAACATGCGAACACCGTTAAAGTCTATGGGACACGAACATGAATAATCAAAAGTGCTAATTTTAAAGACTTATATGAAAGTTATTGTCATAAAAAGTGTTTGGGGACCTGGGTCCTGCCCCAGGGGACATGGATCAATGCAAAAAAAAGTTTTAAAAACGGCCGTTTTTTCAGGAGCAGTGATTTTAATAACTTCCCTGTGGCATTCCCCGTGACGTCACAGGGAAGTCCCGTCAAGTCACCGTGCGTCAGAGGGGGCGGGGTCACCGGGTGGCCCCGCCCCCCGTTATTTAAGAACTGTCAGACGAGGAGCGCCGTCACACAGCGGGAGCCTCCCTCCATGCCAGCATGGATTGCGGAGCGGCCCGGAGAAGAAAAGAAGAAAAGAAGAAGAGAAGAAGAGAAGAAAAGAAGAAGAGAAGAGCGGGAGCCTCCCCCCCATGCCATGGGTGCGGAGCGGCCCGAGGAGAAGAAGATAGAAGACGCCGCGGAGGAGATGCTGGACGAGAACGCCGGAGGAAGAACCAGAAGAGCCAGAAGAACCAGAAGAACCAGAAGATGAAGGAAGATAGAAGAAAGAAGAAGCATTTAAATAAAGGAATTGTCAAAAACTGTCTCTTGTCATTTTTAACATTTTTGACACTTTTTTCGTGAAATGGTAGGGGTACTTTTGTACCCCCTTACCATTTCACACAGGGGGGGGGCCGGGATCTGGGGGTCACCTTGTTAAAGGGGGCTTCCAGATTCCGATAAGCCCTCCGCCCGCAGACCCCCACAACCACCGGCCAGGGTTGTGGGGATGAGGCCCTTGTCCTCATCAACATGGGGACAAGGTGTTTTGGGGGGCTACCCCAAAGCACCCTCCCAATGTTGAGGGCATGTGGCCTGGTACGGTTCAGGAGGGAGGGGGGGCCGCACTCTCGTCCCCCCCTCTTTTCCTGCGGCCTGCCAGGTTGCGTGCTCGGATAAGGGTCTGGTATGGATTTTTGGGGGGACCCCACGCCGTTTTTTTTTTTTTTTTTGGCGCGGGGTTCCCCTTAAAATCCATACCAGACCTGAAGGGTCTGGTATGGAATTTAGGGGGAACCCCACGTCATTTTTTTTTTTTTAATTTTGGCCGGGGTTCCCCTTAATATCCATACCAGACCTGAAGGGCCTGGTATGGAATTTAGGGGGACTCCCACGTCATTTTTTTTTTTTAATTTTGGTTCGGGGTTCCCCTTTGGGGAATTCCCATGCCGTTTTTATCAATGAACTTCTATGTGTATTGTCGGCAATGCAATAGCCGCGAGTAGTTTTAAATGAGTTTTTTCCTTCAAAATGTCATTTTGCTGTCAGACTGTTCTAAACACAGGAAACATGCGCCCCTTTACAGGTACACTATAGACACCCCCCAGGTACGAAATTTAAAGGGATATTACACTTTTATTGATTGACTTTAAGCATTATTAAAATCACTGCTCCTGAAAAAACGGCCGTTTTTAAAACTTTTTTTTGCATTGATCCATGTCCCCTGGGGCAGGACCCAGGTCCCCAAACACTTTTTATGACAATAACTTGCATATTAGCCTTTAAAATTAGCACTTTTGATTTCTCCCATAGACTTTTAAAGGGTGTTCCGCGGCATTCGAATTTGCCGCGAACACCCCAAATTGTTCGCTGTTCGGTGAACTTGCGAACAGCCAATGTTCGAGTCGAACATGAGTTCGACTCGAACTCGAAGCTCATCCCTAGTCGCGGCCGATCGTGAGGATCTGATGGCGCGAGAGAAGGTAAGAATGGCAGGGACAGCTGGAAGGGAATTGTTTGTACACGGTGGGGGCTTGAGCTTATGAAACACTTGAACAATTTCTCATCCATTGAGGATGGGATGTTGCATGTAACTGTTGAAGCTACAAGGAAGTTCCCACAGTCCAAGGGTTTCTGGGAATTCATAAGTAAAGATTGTTATATCTGAATTGGGGATAGTAGTGACAAAGTTCAGGCCCATATGGATAAGGTTTAGATCCCTGCAAGGCAAAGCCAGAGCTATAGATAGTGAAGGTTGGAATCCTTTTTAAGGGGTTGGGAATCGTTGGAGATTTAATTTTTATCTTGCAGCGGATCCTAGTGAAGGAAGTAGGGGTATATATACTCATATTGTTTTTGTTTCTATTCCTTCTATATGCCATGATGAGGTGCTCCTGTTGCCTGATTGGACGCATGACCAGAGCCTGAGCAGATGACCACATCTTCCCTGATGAGATGCCCCGAAGCCCGACCCACGTACAAGACACAGAGGATCCCAGACCAACTGGCGACTACTCCAGCTCACCACGTCATCTCCAACAGAGTCTACATGTCAAGCCGTGTTTTACTTTTTATGGACTAAGAAGATCAGGATTCATCGAGGGACACATGGGATCATATGACAAGAGGAGGGAAGTGTTGTGGAAAATTTTATATTAATGTATTGTCATAAGGCTCCCAGTGGGTGTTCAATCGTAGCCCGCTCTAAAGCACTGACTGGGGCAGACCAACGCTGGTTGAGACCTGTTTGGTAGTGAAAAGCTCTTTGGGGATGTAGAGAAATGTTTGTGGAGTGGGGACATGTCCGCCAGCTAAGGGCCCCTGTTCGATGCACAGAACGATCGTCTGGTGGGGGTGTGTTCGCTCTGCAAAGACATTATCGGTTTAACGAGTGTGCTCTCATGTTGCCCCTGTGTGCCTGATCAACACATTTGTGGCCCAATGAGTGTACGCCTGCCGATAATCTCTCGTCCACAAAGACAGTAGAATAATCCAGGTATACATTGTTCTCTGGAACAATGTATAATAGGGATTTCTATCAACGGAAATACGGGAGTCTTTTTGGGTTGTTCTGGTTGGAGACAGGGTTAATGTTTGAAAGCCATGTGGCTTCTAAAAACATACATGCACCCTGTCTCTGCTCAGACACACCCATAAGACTCCTATAGTCATTGTTCATTGGGTGTTGCATTTTCCTGTGTTGTTAAATCCTTATATGGTCATTGATATCCTGTGAGGTCATATCCTGTGAGGTCACAAGCTTTGTAAGAGGTGTTATTGGCTGTTGGAGGCCGAACCCTCAAGCTTTGGGACTTGCTATTGATATGCTAATAAAGTGGCTCACTCAAACAGCTGAGGGAGGCTGGCGGCAGTGTGTTTTTTGGAACTGGAAGCATGAGGATGTGATTATTTGTGAGCATGAGGCACACACCAGAGGATGAGCTACACCAGAGGAAAGACATATGATCAAAAGGTGAGATGCATTTATATCATTAGACGAAATTGTTATTATGATTAGAAACAGGAGATTTGGCTGTGTGCTTTGCGTACAACCAAATTTCGCTGACACCTTCTGCTCACCTCCTGCGTGTTTGGCCTTCCAGGGCATTAGAAGTAATCTCCAAAGTACCTTTAGTTCCCCCTTTTCTATTCTCTCCACCCCTATCCCTTTGGTGCACACTTACCCATAGGGATGGTCCCGATGTTCGAATCGAACGTAAATTTGACTCATCATTTGTTTGCAAACTAACCAAACATATAGGGCGTTTGCAGCAAATTCAAGCACCATGGAGATGTCTATTGTGGTTTTTACTTTTTGACACTTTTTTTGGTAAATGGATAGGGGTACAATGTACCGATACCCATTCACATAGGGGGGGGGCAGGATCTGGGGGCCCCTTGTTAAAAGGGGCTTCTAGATCCCCCTGCCCACAGACCCCAACAACCAATGGCCAGGGTTGTCAGGAAGAGGCTCTTGTCCCCATCAACATGGGGACAAGGTGCTTTGAGGCGGGACCCAATTTAGGCACAGAGTTCCCCTTAAAATCCATGCCAGACCCAAAGGATGGCTGCTGATTGAATCACAGCATGATCTGCCATGAGAGGCATGATTGGCCAAAGACAGGGTGCCTCTGGCCAATCATGGCTTAGGGGGCTAAGTCCACCGGCCGTATGTAGTGTGATACGTGGAGGAGATTAAAAGAACTTGAGCTAAATTAGGCAGGTTAGTTAGTGGCATGCAGGCAGTTTTATAAATATATATACCAGGTTGCTTACCTTCAACATGGGGAGGGTGCTTTGGGGTCCCCCCCAAAGCACCTTGTCCCCATGTTGATGGGATTAAGAGCCTCTTCCCGACAACCCTGGCCATTGGTTGATGGGGTCTGTGGGTGGGGGGATTATCGGAATCTGGAAGCCCCTTTTAACAAGGGGGCTCCCAGATCCCGCCCCATCTATGTGAATGGGTATCAAGTACATTCAGAAATTCGAGAATTAAGAAATTCGGAAATTTGAAAATTCAGAATTCATAAATTAGAAAATTCGACAATTCAGAAATTAGAAAATTCAGAAATTCGGAAATTCAAAAAATTATGAAAATTAGAATAAAAATCCAAAAATCCAAAGATTCAAAATAACAACTAACTAACCAACTAACTAACTAATAATAACTAACTAATAAATTATAGGTATTTGAATTTTCTTTAAAATTTGGCTGTTAGTGAACGCAACAAATTTATCTGAAGTTATGAATTATCCGAAATAAAGAATGCCGCATCTAAACAAATGGAATGAAACTAAATAATAACAAATAATAATAATACGTTTTTATTATTATTATTATTTATTATTATTAATTTGTTAAGTTTCATTAGTTTAGATACGGCATTCGTTATTACGGATAATTCGTAACATCAGATAAATTCGTATTTGTTACGTTCACTAATAGCCAAATTTGAAAGGAAATTCCAATACCTATAATTTAATAGTTAGTTATATTTAAGTTGTTATTAGTTAGTTATTATTTCAGGTTTTCGGGTTTCTGAATTTTCTTTCTTATTTTCAGATTTTTGTTCTTTTGAATTTTTGGATTGTCATTCTTATTTTTGGATTTCTGAATATCTGAATTTTCGAATTTCCGGATTTTTGGATTTTGAATTTCCAAACTTCCGAATATTGCACATGTCTATTGTCAACGTCAAAAGCCATAGGGATGTCCCCGTGCGTCAGAGTGGGGCGGGGTTACCCGGCGATGTCACTGTGTGGCCCAGCCCTCAGTTATAAAAGAGCTGTCACCTGAAAGGACGGTCATTATGGTGGGTGCCTCCCATGGAGGCGAGGCGGTCACATTTTTTTTTCCTTTTTCGGTCCGTCGGCGGAGCAAGAGAAGAAGAAAGAAAACTTTGTGGGACAGTTTTATTTTTTTATTTTTTAATAAAGGACTTGTCCCCAAGCCGTGTCATGTCATTTTTATCATTTTCACACTTTTTTTGTGAAATGGTAGGGGTAAATTTGTACCCCGTTACCATTTCACACAGGGGGGAGGCCAGGATCTGGGGGTCCCCTTGTTAAAGGGGGGTTCCAGGTTCCAATATGCCTCCTGCCTACAGACCCCCGCAACCACAGGGCAAGGGTTGTGGGGATGAGGCTCTTGTCCCCATCAACATGGGGACATGGTGCTTTGGCTACCCCAAAGCACCCTCACCATGTTGAGGGCATATGGCCTCCCCTCTTTTCCCTCGGCCTGCCAGGTTGTGTGCTCAGATAAAGATCTGGTATGGATTTTTGGGTGGAGCCCCAAGCCATTTTTTTTTTAATTTTGGCACGGAGTTCCCCTTAAAATCCATACCAGACCCTTCAGGTGTGGTATGGATTTTGAGGGGGACCCCCACGCCATTTTTTTTAAATTTTGGCACGAGGTTCCCCTTAAAATCTAGTATGGATTTTAAGGGGGACCCCCATGCCATTTTTTTTTAAATTTTGGTGCAGGGTTCCCCTTAATATCCATACCAGACCTGAAGGGCCTGGTATGGAATTTGGGGAGACCCCAACTCAATTTTTTTTTTAATTTTGGTTTGGGGTTCCCCTTAATATTCATACCAGACACAAAGGGCCTGGAAATGGACTGTGGGAGAATCCCATGCTGTTTTTTTCAATGACTTTTATGTGTATTGCTGGGGCCGACAATTCATTATAGCCGCAACACGAGTACTTTTAAATTACTTTTTTTCCTTTAGAAATGTCATTTTGTGCAGGGACTGTTGTAAACACGGGAAACATGCGTCACTTTATAGGCATACTATAGACACCCCCCAGGTATTTAAATTTAAAGGAATATTTCACTTTTATTGTTTCACTTCAAACATTAATAAAATTACAGCTCCCAAAAAAATGTCAGTTTTTAAAACTTTTTTTTGAATTGATACATGGGGCTGGACCCAGGTCCCTAAACACTTTTTATGACAATACCATGCATATAAGCCTTTAAAATTAGCACTTTTGATTTCTCCCATAGACTTTTAAAGGGTGTTCCGCGGCTTTTGAATTTGCCGCAAACACCCCAAATTGTTCGCTATTCGGCGAACACCTGATGTTCGAGTCAAACTTACTGCGGGCTCATCCCTAGGGATGGCATTGATGGTGTGGGATGGTTGGGATGGATGACAACTGGCTGCAAAAAGTGTAGTGTTACCAGAGCATTTTCCCAAATGCTCCAATAAGGAACCAATTCCTGCCACGATTGGTCGTCCCTGTAAAGGACAATCTATTTTGTGAATTTTGGGGAGATGATGGAAGACCGGCACCACAGGTTTATCCACATAGAGATACTTAGCAGTTTTGGTTGACAAAACTCTCATGCTAATGCCCAACTGTAAATGTTTTAAGAGAGTTGATTGAAACGGCATAGTGGGATTGTTGGACAGGGGATGATATGTACAGTATCACTGTCACTAAGCTGTCTGATAGCTTTAGATCTATATTGTTCCCTAGTCATCACCACCGCTGCTCCTCCCGTATCTAATTCCTTTATCACTAACCCCTTATTCTCTTTTAACTGCTGTAGAGCAGTTAAATTCAGAATTTTGAAAATTTGAAAATTCGGGTATTTCCGAACAAACAAATTTGTCTAATTTTGTTAAAGAACTAATTTGGAACAAAACAAATTGCACATGTCTACTGTCAACGCCAAAAGCCCCCCACCCACAGACCCTAACAACCAATGGCCAGGGTTGTCGGGAACAGGCCCTTGTATGGTTAGGGGGGTGCTCGCTCGCCCCCCCATTCTTTCCTCCAGGCTGCATGCTCAGATAAGGGTCTGGTATGGATTTTGGGGGAAACCCAAAAACCCAACGTCATTTTTTTTTTTTTTACATTTTGGAGTGGAGTTCCCCTTGAAATCCACCTTAGAAGCAAAGGGCCTGGTATGGACTGGTGGGGACCCACGCCAATTTTTTCCTTGATTTTTCAGCTATATTAACGGAAGCCGAAAGCAAGTTTAATTTACATTTTTTTCTTTAGAAATGTCATTTTGCTGCGGCACTGTTCTACACATCACAAAGATGTGCCACTTTACAGGTAGACTAAGGGGACCCCCAGGCTTGATATTTAAAGGAGTAATACATTTTTATTGTTTCACTTTAAGCATTATTAAAATCACTGCTCCTGAAAAACGGTTATTTTAAAAACGTTTTTTTTGCATGGATACATATCCCCTGGGGCAGTACCTGGGTCCCCATACACTTTTTATGGCAATAACTTGCATATAAGCCTTTAAAATTAGCACTTTTGATTTTTCATGTTCATGTCCCATAGATTTTAATAGGATTTGCATGTTTCGCTCAAACTTTTTGCCTGTTCGCATGTTTTGGTATGAACCGAGGGGTATTCAGCCCATCCCTACTTACCGATAGCTGGGGATGGTTAAGGGAAGATGTAAGATTCTTAGTCACTAGGTACATTTCTACAGGGTCCACAAGTTTGTCTTCTGTTTCTGGATCTCCATGGCTCACTCACTTTTTCAAGGTAGTAGGGAGAGACTGCAGAAATAGGTCCATGACCACTTGTTCCACAATTTTTGGTCCAGACAAAATTTCTGGCTGCAGCCATTTCCTGGTCAAATTAATAAGGTTATACATTTGTGACCAGGGTGTTTTTTTTAAGCTAGTTGTGTACCTGCTGAGCGGGGACAGCCAAAGTTACACCCAGTCGTGCCAAAATTTCCATTTTTAAATGATCATAGTTCCTGGCCTCCACAGGTTCGAGGTCAAAGTATGCCTTTTGGAACTCACAAGTTAGATGGGAGGCCACTAGTCCAGCCCATTGTTCTTTACGCCATATTTATTTTTCAACTGTCCTTTCAAATGTAGTCAGAAACATCTCAGGGTCATCATCTGCAGTGAACAGGTGGCTTACCCAAAAAGACGGTATGTTATGGGAATCGCTCCCAGCCTCGGTTTGCTGCCTCTGCTAAAATTGTTTTATGATGGCCTCCATTTGTTGTTGGTGTTTCTGTTCCTGCTATTCCAGTGATTCCCTATGGCGGAACTCCACCTGTTCCTGGGCTTGCTGCTTGGTTGCAAGGCTCATTTTGCAAAGTTGCATTAACCTGCTGTTAACCACTTGCCGACAACCCACCACAGATGCACTGCGGCAGGTCAGCTCTATTGCACGAAACAACTTACCTGTAAGTCATTGTGTGCAATAGACACTGGGGTGCACACGCGCAATCATTGGACAGAGGGGGAGCCAATTTGCGGGTCTGGTGGATATAAATAATAATAGTAAAATAAAAATGTTCTATTGCATATTCTTTACTACACACAGCTAACCTTAAAGTGATATTAAAGTCTATTTTTTTTTTCTAAACAATAAACATGTTATACTCACCTGCTCTGTGTAGTAGTTTTGCACAGAGCAGTTTAGATCCTCCTCTTCTTGGGTCCCTTGCCGGCACCTCTGCCCCCTCCCTCTTTCTGGGTGCCTCCACAGCAATCAGGCATGCTCCCAAGCCACGGTTCTGTGTGTCCCTTCACACACAGAGCCATGGCTTGACTCCATCCCCTCTTCTGGTTGGCTCCTGCTGCTGGCAAAAGCCAATCAGAAGTGCGAGTGCCCAGACAGCCAAGGCTCTCGTGGACATCACTGGATCGAGAGGGGGCTCAGGTAAGTATTAGGTGGGGCTGTGTGGGGAGGGGGGCTGCTGCACACAGAAGGTTTTTTACCTTCATGCACAGAACGTATATTTATTGGTTTGCCAAAAGTTATAGCGTCTACAAACTAGGATACATTTTCTCGAATTTACACAGCTTTTAGTTTATGATGGCCTATCTCATTTCTTGAGGTGCTAAAATGGCAGGGCAGTACAAAACCCCCCAAATGACCCCATTTTGGAAAGTAGACACCCCAAGGAAATTGCTGAGAGGCATGTTGAGCCCATTGAATATTCATTTTTTTGTCCCAAGTGATTGAATAATGACAAAAAAAAAAAAAATTTACAAAAGGTTGTCACTAAATGATATATTGCTCATACAGGCCTTGGGCATATGTGGAATTGCACCCCAAAATACATTTTGCTGATTCTCCTGAGTATGGGGATACCACATGTGTGGGACTTTTTGGGAGCCTAGCCGCGTACGGGGCCGCAAAAAACAAGCATCGCCTTCAGGATTTCTAAGGGCGTAAATTTTTTATTTCACTCCTCACTACCTATCACAGTTTTGAAGGCCATAAAATGCCAGGACAGTTCAAAATCCCCCCAAATTACCCCATTTTGGAAAGTAGACACCCCAAGCTATTTGCTGAGAGGCATGTTGAGTCCATGGAATATTTTATATTTTGCCACAAGTTGCGGGAAAATGACAAACTTTTTTTTTTTTTTTGCACAAAGTTGTCACTAAATGATATATTGCTCAAACATGCCATGGGCATATGTGGAATTACACCACAAAATACATTCTGCTGCTTCTCCTGAGTATGGGGATACAACATGTGTGGGGCTTTTTGGGAGCCTAACTGCGTACGGGGCCCCGAAAACCAATCACCGCCTTCAGGATTTCTAAGGGTGTAAATTTTTGATTTCACTCCTCACTGCCTATCACAGTTATGGAGGCCATGGAATGCCCAGATGGAACGAACCCACCCACAAATGACCCCATTTTGGAAAGTAGACACCCCAAGCTATTTGCTGAGAGGCATGGCGAGTATTTTGCAGATCTCATTTGTTTTTGAAAATGAAGAAAGCAAAGAAAATGTTTTTTTTTCTTTTTTCAATTTTCAAAACTTTGTGACAAAAAGTGAGGTCTGCAAAATACTCACCATACCTCTCAGCAAATAGCTTGGGGTGTCTACTTTCCAAAATGGGGTCATTTGTGGGGGGTTCGCGCCATGTGGGCATTCCATGGCCTCCAAAACTGTGATAGGCAGTGAGGAGTGAAATAAAAAATTTACACCCTTAGAAAGCCTGAAGGCGATGCTTGGTTTTCGGGGTCCCGTACGCGGCTATGCTCCCAAAAAGTCTCACACATGTGGTATTACTCAGGAGAAGCAACATAATGTATTTTGGGGTGTAATTCCACATATGCCCATGGCATGTTTGAGCAATATATCATTTAGTGACAACTTTGTGCAAAAAAAAAAGTTTGTCATTTTCCCGCAACTTGTGGCAAAATATAAAATATTCCATGGACTCGACATGCCTCTCAGCAAATAGCTTGTGGTGTCTACTTTCCAAAATTGGGTCATTTGGGGGCTTTTAACTGTCCTGGCATTTTATGCACAACATTTAGAAGCTTATGTCACACATCATCCACTCTTCTAACCACTTGAAGACAAAGCCCTTTCTGACACTTTGTTTACATGAACATGTAACGAGCCCCTTGCTCGCTCGGTTCTACTCTCCCGACACTCCTCTGCAGCTATTGAATCAGATTGCAACGTCTGATGGTTCGGTCATCCGATGCTCCGGGACTAGAACTACAGCTCTGTGCCATTCTAGTCCAGTTGTGATAGCTCAGAACAAACACCAGGCAGGCTGTATGTAAGTTCAAACAGGAATATCCTTTATTGCAAAATATAGGCTTTTATACACTCAAAGTGGAGGTGCAGACCTCCTGCTCATATTACTCTAACAGTACAGCTGTAACCTAATTAACCTAATTAACATGAGCTAATTAACTAATCCCTTTAGACAGCCTAGATGACTCAAACATGACCGTTAGGCCAGACTGGCCGTCTTGTAGTTCAAAAAATCCAATCAACATTATCACAATCAACATAGACTCTTCTTCACACAATAGCAGAGTTAATTAACACAAATAACAATGGGATCTAATGACTCTTAGATCCCATAGTAGACTTATTTACAATACACATTTTAGCAGACAATAGACAGACAGGTGTTGGAATTTACATCAGCATCTCCTAACAGTATCTGTCCCAGCATTATGAATCAGCCACTATTCCAATATGGCAAATCCAGGGTCCCCAGAGTCTGTGTGTCCTGGGGGACCAGGACCCGAATCCACAGTAATACCACCTCAAGGGTCCCCAGGCATACAGCTCACAAAGAGCACCGTTCCCCCAAATGCAAGGGCCCCCGATCGATCGGCAAGAGGCTAGCATACAGTCCCCTCCAAAAGTCTCTTTCCCGGCTTGGTCTGTCACAGAACAAATAATTTTTTTTGCAAGAAAATTACTTTGAACCCCCAAACATTATATTTTTTTTAAAGAAAAGGCCCTACAGATTAAAATGGTGGGTGTTTCATTTTTTTTTCACGCAGTATTTGTGCAGCAATTTTTCAAATTCATTTTTTGGGGAAAAAACACACTTTTTTTAATTGTAATGCACTAAAACACACTATATTGCCCAAATGTTTGATGAAATAAAAAAGATGATCTTAGGCCGAGTACATGGATACCAAACACGACATGCATGTTTTTTTCGCCACAACACAAACGTGCAGTGGCGACAAACTACATACATTTTTAAAAGCCTTTAAATGCCTTTACAAGTTACCACTTTAGATTTACAGAGGAGGTCTACTGCTAAAATTACTTCCCTTGATCTGACCTTCGCAGTGATACCTCACATGCATGATGCAATTGCTGTTTACATTTGACGCCAGACCAATGCTTGTGTTCGCCTTTGCGCAAGAGCAGGGGGGGGCAGGGGTGCTATTTTTTTTTTGCTTTTTATCTTATTTTTAAACTGTTCCTTTCATTTTTTTTCCAATCATTTTTATTGTTATGTCAGGGAATGTAAATATCCCCTATGATAGCAATAGGTAGTGACAGGTACTCTTTTTTTTAAAAAATGGGATCTATTAGACCCTAGATCCCTCCTCTGCCCTCAAAGCATCTGACCACACCAAGATCAGTGTGATAAAATGCTTTCCCAATTTCCCAATGGCGCTGTTTACATCCGGCAAAATCTAAGTCATGAAATGCTAGTAGCTTCTGGTTTCTTAGGCCATAGAGATGATTGGAGCCATTCTGGTCTCTGATCAGCTCTATGGTCAGCTGGCCAAATCACCGGCTGCATTCTCAGGTTCCCTGTTGGGACAGGAGAGCCAGAGAAAAACATGGAAGACGGTGGGGGGGGCATTTCCTCACACTGCTTGTAAAAGCAGTCTAGAGGCTAATTAGCCACTAGGATTGCTTTTACATGAAAGCCGACTGCTGGCTGAAAAGAATGATACCAAGATGATACCTAAACCTGCAGGCATCATTCTGGTATAACCACTCAAAGTCCAGCAACATACCAGTACGTTGCTGGTCCTTGTTGGGCATATATTGTAATCTTTTTTTTATGCAGCCTGTGGGCTGAAGGAAAAAAAGAGATTGATCGGTGGGTATGCCCACCATTAGAATACCTCCCTTCATCCACCCACTTCTAATGATGGGCATACATGCACCATTTATATATGCCGAAGCATGGGGGCATCCGCCCCAAAAGTTAGGAGCAAATCGCTCCTCCGCCCCTGCTGCCCCCATGCTTCGGCATATATCACCTCCGACAGTGCTGGAGTCACGGCTTTATGTATCGTGGGAGCAAACGCTGTTGCTGTCAAGATAAATAAATCCGCTCTGCAGCTGAATGGCCTACCTGAAAACAAAAAAATGGTTAACAATAAAACACAGTAAACAGTAAAGTATAAAAAATTGCATACCTGAAAAGCAAACATGATAAAACATAATAACAATAAAACATTGCAGAATAGAATACAGTAAAAAAGAGCAGAACAATAGAGAGAGGATAGAGAGAGAGAGAACAATAAAACGACAACTATTTTTGTTTTTTTATTTTATATTTTTTTTTTTTTTACTTTTTTTTTTTTTACAATTTTTTTTGTAACTGTAACTTTTATAACTGTAACCGGTTCCAGGTTCGGGTCTCTCAAAATGCAATGGCATCTTGGGAGACCCTGTGAAAGTGTGCCTAGTCTGTGCAATGCTGTACCCTATGCTAATACTCAACTAGTGTATGGTAGCTTTCAAAACATTCACCAATGCAAAGACCAGGATTGTCAGGACAGGAGGGACAATAATAGCGGGTGCCACGCCTATATCTGTGCTTGCTGCAGACACGACATCATTTTTGGGGGGGGGGTTCGTTGGGTAGGGGTACTCGGGAGGACATAAAGAAAATGTATTTGTTTGGGGATGTGAATGGGGGAAGTACGGGTGCTGCAGAAGTGGTGGGTTCCCAATTAAGATTGGCGAATGCAGCAGGAAGGGCACTATGGGCACGATGGGCCTGTGTTTGTCTTCTTCTTGGTGGCAGCGGGACACTACTTGTCCTTGCCACCTCACCAGCTTGAACTGCACTTATGGGACTCGCCACGTCACCAAGTGTTACTGCAGTGCTGGTTTGACTACGCCAGGGGTGTACTAGGCCTCTGGTGCTTGCAAGTTCACCAAAAGGAAAAGTGGCACTAGTACTGCTCTGCTCCATATGAGGGACCTGCGGTTCCTGCACCTCAACAACAGCAGAAGAAGATTGGAGTCGGGTACGCCTGACCTTGGCAGGGACCACAACTCCGTCGTCAGTGCTATCTGTCATGGAGCCGCTGTCGTCTACAGGATCATATTCTGAGCCTGAATCTGACAGAGGAGTGACTTCCTCTTCACTCTGTCATGTTCAGAAACGTGTAGGCCTCTTAACTACTGTACCTTTGATTTGCCATTTTGGGCTCTAAGTTTAGTGGTACAGTAGTGAGACTCACAGGTAAAAAAGCTCCTGACTGTTAGCGACTGATTCAAACGCTACCAAAAAAACTGTTAGAGATTGCAGGGATCAGGCCTGATTCTGTGAACACTGAAGTTATGTGTTTAGTGTTTTTTAAGTGACAGTGATCGATCGATACTGCAATTGGGTGGGCTGGGCTGGGCCGGGCGGAGGGGCAAAACGCAGGTGCTAGCAGGTATCTGGGCTTATCCCGCTAACACTGCGTTTTTGGAACCCTAAACTGCTGGGGACCCTAGTATAGATCTGATCAGATCAGATATTGATCCGTTCAGATACTATACCACTAATGGAGGTGTATGCTGCATGCGTGGGTGTTAGCGGTACTGGCACTAACCTGATGCTGCCTGGGGCGATGCAGACCCTATCTGACACTAAAACCTAACTTGTATCAACCGCCGGGTGATCAGGGGGTTAAACCTTTATTAGGTAATAAATAGTGGGTGCCCTGACACTATGAAAAATAAACTAACTAACCAGCGTCACCCATAACAGTTATACGGTGATCACTGGTGAAAGGGTTAACTAGAGCGCAATCAGGGGGTTAAAACATTTTATTAGTTAGTATACGGGGGTCCCTGACACTATAAAACACTGACTGCAAACCTAAATACTTACCTCCTTAACTAGCGTCACCCGTGACACTAATACAGCGATCAAAAAAAGGTCGCTTAGTGACACTGGTGACAGGGGGTGATCAAGGGGTTAAAACTTTATTGGGGGTTAGGGGGGTACTCTAGACCTAAAGGGTCTTAACACTAACTGCCCTACCACTTACTGTATAACTGTCACAAACTTACACCAATGCAATAATCAGAAAAAAAAACTTCTATTGGTGTCACTGTGACGGGGGGTGCAGGGGGGTGATCGGGGGGTGACTGGGGGGTGAAATGTGTGCCTAGAGTGTTCTACTGTAATGTGTAGTGTTGGTGCACTTACTTGGATGTCTTCTCTCCTCGGTGCCGGAACGAAAAGACCGACACGAGGAGAGATGACATCACTTCCTCTGCCGCTGTTTACATTACAGCAGCAGAGGAAGATTATCATTCGTTGCAAGCGATCGCGAGGGGGTGGCCACGAATGAGTGGCCTCCCCCTCAGCACCGATTGCTCCTCTAATGATGCCAACCGCGGGAGGCAAATCACGTACCAGGTACGTGATTTTGCCTGCCAGTGCCAGTATATCTGCGTTAGGCAGTCGGCAAGTGGTTAACCACTTAAGGTCCGGAAGGCTTTACCCCCTTAATGACCAGGCCATTTATTGCGATATGGCACTGTGTCACTTTAACTGACAATTGCGTGATCGTGCGACGTTGTCCCCAAGCCAAATTGACGTCCTTTTTTCCCACAAATAGAGGTTTTCTTTGGTGGTATTTGATCACCTCTGCGTTTTTTATTTTTTGCACTATAAACAAAAAAAAGAGCAACTATTTTAAAAAAAGAAAAACAATATTTTTTACTTTTTGCTATAATAAAACCCCCCAAAAAGGTTTTTAAAAAACAAAATTTCTTCATCAGTTTAGGCCAATATGTATTCTTCTACATATTCTAGGTAAAAAAAAATGCAATAAGTGTATATTGATTGGTTTGCACAAAAGTTATACCATCTACAACCCATGGGAAAGATTTATGGCATTTTTTTGGCATTTGTATGATTATTAATTTTTTTACTAGTAATGGAGGTGATCTGCGATTTTTAACAGTACTGCGACATTGCGGCAAACAGATCAGACACTTTTGACACATTTTTGGGATCATTGACATTTATACAACGAATAAGAGCTATAAAAATGCACTGATTTCTGTGTAAATGTCACTGGCATGGAAGGGGTTAACACTAGGGGGCAATCAAGGGGTTAAATTTGTTCCCTTTGAGTGTTTCTTACTGTGGGGAGATGGGACTGACTGGAGGAGGAGACATATCGCTGTTTGTAATTACTACATATAGTAGATGTGTCTCTTCTCCCCTGTCAGAACAGGGATTTGTGTGTTCACACACAAAATCCCCATCCTGGGCCTCGTGCCCACGATCGCGGGTGGCTGGAGGTCTTTGTGTCCACCGGCACCCATATGGCGATTTGCGGGAATGTGTCACTTTGCCGACGTATATCGGCGTGAGCGAGTGGTTAACAAAGAATGTGCTCTACTTAGAATGCAGTAGTCAGGAGTAAGAAATCTAAAACACAGTGAGGGGAATTTGTTAAAAATGGTGCAGTCAGAATTTGGAATAACTGTGCATGGCAACCAGTCAGCATCGATCTTCAGCTTTAAAAATGAAAGCTATGAGCTGATTGGTTGAGCTTTTAGCTGCATCTGCATCCATCAGAGAGCTTCACCAATAGAAGTGGGTGTACAGATCCGAATGTAGACATGGTGCATTAGGATACATGCATCCCTTCTTGTCTGCCTGTCCATGCAGGTGCTGCGACCCAATTGACTTTGGCTGGACTGCCTGCACAGGGATGCACATAACACCATGCATGCCCACGCTGTACATGGCCATCACACTGGGCATGGACGCATATGCTCCATGTAAATAAGACCTAATTGTCATGTGGGCCATATAGCAGGAAAGAGGAGATGTCGGGGATAATTAAAAGAGAAGTATGGGATTTATATTTATGAATCATACTTACCTAGATACTCTACCTGTCCCCCGCAGGCTCTAAAGCTGAGAATCGAGTAATCAAACACCACCGATAGTTCTCAGTGCTCCCTGAGCAGAGAGCTGGTGGCTGTCAGTCTCTGGTTCTGCTCTGCCCCCCCCCCCCCAGTGCCCACCGAAACACTGGACTGTGGAGGGGGCGAGAGTGGCCGGCTCAGGCTCTCAGCAGCTTGCTGAGAGGCTGAGCTGGGTGCCTGTCCAGGCATTTGAGCGGATCCCAACCATATGGTTGCGATCTTTCCCCAGCCTGGACTGACTCTGTGACATCAGCCAAGAGTGGGCTTAAGCCTGCCATCATGTGAAAATGGGTCACAGGAGTGCAAAACAATCTGCACTGATATGATCAACTGGAGGAGTACAACCAAACAGGCTTCTCCTGTACTTCTCCTTTAATAAAGCTATCACATGACCTGTCGCTCTGCTCCTGTTTGGCATTACTTGCAACAATTAAAAAAATGTCCCCATTTATGTTGTGAACCCAGGCAGGCTCTTCCTCAGCCCAGGCATTAAATCCAGGCTCTCTCAATGAAGCTGGAAGGTCCTCCAGTCCAGGGCCTCCGGTTTACTCTCCTCCTAGTACAGGGCCTCTTTTGCACCCCCCAGTCCAGCACCTCCTCTGCAGGCCCCCAGTCCAGGGCCTCCTCTGCACCCCAGCCCAGGGCCTCCTTCGCACTCCCCAGCCCAAAGCCTCCTCTGCACCCCCCTTTAGCCCAGGGCCTCCTCTAACCCCCCAATTCAGGCCTCCTCTGCTCCCTCCCTCAGCCCAGGGCCTTCACTGCATCCCCAGGTCCAGGGCCTCCTCCACAGCCCCCCCGTCCAGGGCCTCCTCTTCACCCCCCCCTCCAGTCCAGGGCCTTCCTTGGAGCCTCCCCTTCTTTGGGATGCCTCACTCAGAAAAGACATAGGCTGTTTGGGCACTGGGCAGGACTAGGATAGAGACCTGTCTGTCCATTACACTTGATACCCTTAGAGCAGCGGTTCCCAGTGCGGGTGCGCCCCCTCTAGATGCGTCACCCAGGGCAGGCATCCCCCCTCTTTCCCCCCTAGTTTCAGCCCTGAATATATCTCCCATTCTGGATACAACCCATAGTTTTTCCTGGCTATCCTATCAAAATACATTTTTTGTAAGAGGTGGTAACCAATTAATGCTTATGATATTTTCACAAAGTGTGGATTATAAGGTGCACTTAGATACTTTTGTAACTAATGTAATAAATATGAAGCCCTTAAATGCATTTTAGCCACCAGACTACTTCTCTTGGAGCCACACTTTTGAAGTTGATGCCTTCAAGGGAAGCATTCACACAGCAGCGAGAGATGGCTGTACACTAATGCTGCTTTGCGCTCGCCAGGCAAAACTCGCCCCTATTTAGTCTGCCAGCTGCTACTCTGCCACCTGCAAGTGGTGATTTGGGTACCAGACTAACTTGCATCTGCTAATGATGAGCCCACAGCCTAAAATATGATGTCTGGCACTCATGACTCCCCCATGGAGTTTTCATACAACTGCCAAGATAGAGCTTGGATCTCTGTAAGTAGACCCTCCCAGAATCATCCAACTTCGAGGACCACCAGGATTTCTTAGCAGAACTGACTCCAGGGATTTGAGAGACTGTGCAATCCACTTTTTGGCCCAGGTGGTTGACATAATCCATGATGAACCTGCCAATGCCTCTTCCATGACTATATTGGAGCTCCATTGAGAGATTCAGAACATAGGCCATCAAAAAGACCCTCTAATGGGTGATCCTACTACAGTGTTGGATAGACATAACCAATACTTTGAAGCAGTGTGCAAAAAATTGCCCTATTCATAAACTAACTAGAGAATTATGAGAATCAGGGCATGTGCAGTAACCTCTGCATCTAGCCCCCATCAAAAGCATAGAGGACCTACAGGGTTTGATAACAGCCTACTGAAACTTCAGTGGTCAGGATTAAGTAATGCAGAGATCAGGATTAAGAGTTCAGGGATCACCCAGTTACCCATAGATTGGGGCTTGTGACTGTCATCCCCAGGCCAGGGCCCATCATCATTCTAGGAGCTGTGTAGACTGCAATCTTCACCTTGCATGGGCTCCAATTCATAAATGGCACCAGTAAAGCTCTCTGCACTTGCACAGTCATTCATGCTGCCATGCAGGCATAGGACCCCTCCATCCTTGCTCTGCTAAAGTTAGTCCCAAATGTCACAGCTCAAGGTGTCTGCGCATGTATAGCATGAATGGCACACATGTAGAGTGCTCTACCGGCACAATTTTTTTATCTAACACCTGTGTACTGTAATGTAGTGGAGCCCATGCACTGTGAAGTTTATGGTGGTGGCTCTCTGTGATAAATCTGTGGATGCTTGTTTCCAGGGGACAGACCCCTCACTACAGGGACTGTCACTAGGAAACAGGGATGGACAGTAACCTTAACTTAACCCTCTTCTCAGAGATTATACTTATTATGCCCCACATGATCTTTACACTTGCATCAATAATATCTGGTATTAGTACTCCTTTTTTCCAGAGCTCTCTAGGACTAAAGGTTTCTCTATACCTTAGTCTGAATATGACCCTACTATATTGTCACTCTCTCTTACAGAGACCCCGAATAACCTTCTGATATCTTAACTAGGGATGGGCAAACGGTTCGGATAATTTCGGGCTGAACTTTGGTTGTTCGGGTGTTCTGCAGAACACCAAACAATATGTGGTGTTCGGCACAAATTCGAAAGCCGCGGGAATGCCGTTAAAGTCTATGGGACATTAACATGAAAAATCAAAAGTGTTCATTTTAAAGGCTTATATGCAAGTTATTGTCATAGAAAGTGTTTGGGGACCTGGGTCCTGCCCCAGGGGACATGTATCAATGCAAAACATTTTTCAAAAACTGCAGTTTTTTCAGGAGCAGTGATTTTAATAATGTTCAAAGTGAAACAATAAAAGTAAAATATTCCTTTAAATTTCGTACCTGGGGGGTGTCTATAGTATGCCTGTAAAGTGGCCCATTTTTCCCGTGTTTAGAAGAGTCCCTCCACAAAATGACATTTCTAAAGGAAAAAAAAGTCATTTAAAAGTACTTGCGGCTATAATGAATTGTCGGTCCCGGCAATACAGATAAAAGTAATTTAAAAAATGGCATGGGATTCCCCCAGTCTATTACCAGGCCCTTTGGGTCTGGTATGACTATTAGGGGGAACCCCGAACCAAAATTAAAAAAAAAAAAAATTGCAGCGTGGGGGTCCCCCCAAAAATCCATACCAGACCCTTATCCGAGCATGCAACCTGGCAGGCCGCAGGAAAAGAGGGGGGGACAAAAGAGCACCCCCCCTCCTGAACCGTACCAGGCCACATGCCCTCAACATGGGGAGGGTGCTTTGGGGTAGCTCCCCAAAGCACCTTGTCCCCATGTTGATGGGGACAAGGGCCTCATCCCCACAACCCTTGCCCGGTGGTTGTGGGGGTCTGTGGGCAGGGGGCTTATTGGAATCTGGAAGCCCCTTTTATCAAGGGGACCCCCAGATCCCGGCCTTCCCCCCTGTGTGAAATGGTAACGGGGTACAAATTTACCTCTACAATTTCACAAAAAAAGTGTCAAAATGATACAAAACAGACAAGACACAGCTTGGGACAAGTCCTTTATTAAAAAATAAATAAATAAAAATGTCCCATGAAGTCCATTCATCTTCTTCTCTCGCTCCGCCGACGGACCAAAAAAGAAAAAAAAAACAAAGCCGCGACCGACCCGCCTCCATTGGAGGCACCCGCCGTATGACGTGTCCTCGCAGGTGACAATTCTTTTATAACTGAGGGCGGTGACGCTCCTGGGTGATCCTGCCCCCATCTGACGCACAGGGACTTCCCCATGGCTTTCCCGAGGTGTCAGAGGGAGGCGGGCCACCGGTTATGTAAACGGGTGTTGGCATTCATGGTTCCCTCAATGAACTGTAGCTCCCCAGTGCCGACAGCACTCATGCAGCCCCAGACCATGACACTCCCACCACCATGGTTGACTGTAGGCAAGACACACTTGTCTTTGTAGTCCTCACCTGGTTGACACGCTTGACACCATCTGAACCAAATAAGTTTATCTTGGTCTCATCACACCACAGGACATGGTTTCAGTAATCAATGTCCTTAGTCTACTTGTCTTCAGCAAACTGTTTGCAGGTTTTCTTGTGCATAATCTTTAGAAGAGGCTTCCTTCTGGGACGACAGCTATGCAGACCAAGTTTTTTTTCCTACGCTGGGATTACCATTAAGGTATTTGTAAATCGCTATCATATCCCCTCTCAAGCATCTCTTTTCAAGTGAGAATAAATTTAGTGCTTGTAGTCCTTCCTCCAATCCCTGTATTCATTTAAGTGCCGTTCTTTGAACTCTCTCCAGCTCTAGCACATCCCTTCTGAGGACTGGTGACCAGAAAGAACTGGATGGAATACTCCAGATGTGGCCTAACCAGAGTTTTATAAAGTGGCACAGTTATAGTTTTATCTCTGGAGTATATCCCCTTTTTTATGCATGCTAATATTCTGCTGGCTTTGGTAGCTGCAGCTTGCCATTGCATGCTATTGCTCAGTCTGTCTTCTACTGGGACCCCCAGATGCTGACCTCTTTTTCCGTAATGTATTGCTACTGTGCCTTGGCATACATAAGGTGTTTGATAATGTACTCTAGTCTTATATGAAAACGGGAACTTTATGTACATTACCACAAACTAGAATTAAACTGGCAGGATTTAATTCCTATTATTTCACATTGTGCAGCAGAATGTGAAATAATTGTCTCCTCTAAACTTCTTGAAAGACTGGTCTTCAACCGAATAAGCGACCATCTGACCATGAATAAACTTCTTGATCCCCTTCAGTCCGGATTTCACCCTCAACACTCCACGGAAACTGCTCTCCTTAAACTCTTAAATGTCCTACTAACGGCTAAAACCAGTGGACACTATTCTGTACTACTTCTCCTGGATCTCTCTGCTGCCTTTGACACAGTGGACCACCCCCTTCTCCGCAATAAACTCCACTCCTTTGGTCTCCGTGACTGTTCTCTTCGCTGGTTTTCATCCTACCTATCCCACCGCTCCTTCAGTGTCACTTACAACTTTACTTCCTCCTCTCCTCTTCCTTTCTCCGTTGGGGTCCCCCAAGGTTCTGTTCTTGGACCTCTCCTTTTCTCAATCTACACCACCTCCCTGGGTCAGTTGATTGCCTCTCACGGCTTTAAATATCATCTCTACGTTGGTGACACCCAAATCTATCTCTCCACCCCCCAGCTCTCTCCATCTGTCTCCTCACGCATTACCAACTTACTAGCGGACATATCAGCCTGGATGTCACATCACTTCCTCAAAATCAACCTATCCAAAACCAAGCTCGTGATATTTCCTCCCACAGGTGCCATTTCCCCTAATTTCTCTGTCAATATCAACGGCTCAACTATTAACCCATCCCCCCACGCCAAGGTCCTAGGTGTAATCCTGTACTCTGAACTAACCTTTCGGCCCCACATTCTATCACTATCCAAAATTTGCCGCCTCAACCTCCGCAACATCTCCAAAATATGCCCCTTCCTAACCAATGTCACTGCAAAGCTTCTAATACACTCCCTGGTCATCTCCCGCCTCGACTACTGCAACTCCCTCCTCATTGGCTTACCTCTAAATAAGCTATCCCCACTTCAGTCCATCATGAATGCTGCTGCCAGGCTCTTCCACCTCACAAACCGCTCAGTGTCTGCTATACCCCTCTCCCAATCCCTCCATTGGCTGCCACTCAGTCACTGAATCAAATTCAAGATACTAACTATAACTTACAAAGCCATCCACAACCTGGCCCCCAGCTACATCTCTAACCTAGTCTCCAAATACCAACCTAATCATTCTCTTCGTTCCTCCCAAGACCTCCTGCTCTCAAACTCCCTTGTCACCTCATCCCATGCTCACTTTCAGGACTTCTCCAGAGCCTCTCCCATCCTCTGGAATGCTCTACCCCAATCAGTCCGATTTTCTCTTACTTTATCCACTTTCAAACGATCCCTGAAAACTCATCTCTTCAGAGAAGCCTATCTGGCCCCCACCTAACAACTGTACATTTATCTTCTCAATCAGCACATCACCCACAGTTATTACCTCTTGTATCTCTTGACCTTCCCTCTTAGATTGTAAGCTCTTGACCTTCCCTCTTAGATTGTAAGCTCTAAGGAGCAGGGCCCTCTGATTCCTACTGTATTAAAGTGTATTGTATTTGTACTGTCTACCCTCAAGTTGTAAAGCGCTACATAAACTGTGTGGCGCTATATAAATCCTGTATAATAATAACATCTCTAACCTAGTCTCCAAATACCAACCTAATCGTTCTCTTCACTCCTCCCAAGACCTCCTGCTCTCAAACTCCCTTGTCACCTCATCCCATGCTCACCTTCAGGACTTCTCCAGAGCCTCTCCCATCCCCTGGAATGCTCTACCCCAATCCGTTCGATTTTCTCCTACTTTATCCACTTTCAAACGATCCCTGAAAACTCATCTCTTCAGAGAAGCCTATCTGGCCCCCACCTAACAACTGTACATTTATCTTCTCAATCAGCACATCACCCACAGTTATTACCTCTTGTATCTCTTGACCTTCCCTCTTAGATTGTAAGCTCTTGACCTTCCCTCTTAGATTGTAAGCTCTGAAGAGCAGGGCCCTCTGATTCCTACTGTATTAAAGTGTATTGTATTTGTACTGTCTACTGGAAAGAGGGGAGGTTGGGAGGAGGGTGGGAGTGGTATGAGAAAAGGGTGGGGGAGACTAAAGGATCCCAGATTTTCCAATTTTTGTCAGCTGCTCAGCCTGCTCACCTGAGTGATGGGCTGAAAAGAGCCACTGCTGTTAACATGTATCTGCACATCCAGAGGTCCCCATGGACAAAGCAAAACACGGGGTGTGGCCTGGTGGGAACCCGGGCTGAGGTAGTCTCTCCCATCACTACTATATTACACTACACTACTGCATTACCATAGGACTCTGTGGATGTGTGGCACCAGGGATGTTTTTCTCTCTTCCCTTCAGTGACTACAGGAGCTGGGATGAGCTCCATCCCTCACCGGTACTCCTGCAGCACATTCAGTATCATCTACATTACTCCCCACATCAATTGAGCCTGAGCGACACACTAACAAACCGTGGGTCACAGTGGTTACCTGCTGTTAGGGACTAGATGCAGACAGATTTTATCCAAGGGCAAAAATATATCCCTACCTGCAGGTAACCACTGGATGTACAGATGCATGTGGATACATGTTTACAGTTGCAGACAGCCTTGGCTCTTTTCAGTCCATCATTTAGGTGTACAGGCTGAGCAGAGATTGGAACATCTGAGATCCCGGGTGAAGGTATTTGCAGTATACTTGCTGTACATTGGT
Organism: Aquarana catesbeiana; assembly: GCF_042186555.1. NCBI lineage: Eukaryota > Metazoa > Chordata > Amphibia > Anura > Ranidae > Aquarana > Aquarana catesbeiana. The sequence continues at coordinate 274,160,215 of NC_133328.1, read as the reverse complement.
CATGTAGGATGTATGAATGAGACCCAAGACTGGATTTTAGCAAACCTTCCTATCCAAGTTGAGCAAGGGGCAACATATTGTGGCAGGCAGTAAATTCAGTGATTTATTTAAACCTTAAAAAACTGTGTCCTATGAAATTTTATGAAATATTTTAACCACACTCCGATCTGACCCCCTCCCGGTGCCAGAGGTGGTCGGCTTTAGTTCGCGGGCGATGAGAGGTGAAGGGGAGGCCATCCATTCGTGGCCACCCCCTCCCGATCGCTCCCGGTGAATGAAAATCCTTCCTCTCCCCCTGTAATGTAAACAGAGGGAAAGGAAGTGATCCCTCCTCGAGTCGGTCTTTTTTGTTCCGGCCCCGAGGAGAGAAGACATCAAGTAAGTGCACCAACACTACACGTTCAGTAGAACACGCCAGGCACACTTTTCACCCCCCTTCACCCCCGATCACCCCCCGATCAACCCCCTGTACCCCCTGTCACACTGACACCAATAGCAGTTTTTTTTTTTTTTTTGCATTGGTGTCAGTTTGTGACAGTTATAAGTGTTAGGGCAATTAGGTTAGCCCCCTTTAGGTCTGGGGTACCCCCCTTTAGGTCTAGGGTACCCCCCTAACCCCCCTAATAAAGGTTAACCCCTTGATCACCCCCCGTCGCCAGTGTCGCTAAGCGATCGTTTTTCTGATCGCTGTATTAGGGACACAGGTGACGCTAGTTAGGGAGGTAAGTATATAGGTTCGCTGTCAGTGTTTTATAGTGATAGGGACCCCCATATACTACCTACTAAAGGTAGTAACCCCCTGATTGCCCCCTAGTTAACCCTTTCACCAGTGATCACCATATAATTGTTACGGGTGACGCTGGTTAGTTGGTTTGTTTATTATAGTTTATTATAGTTTATTATAGTTTTAGGGCACCCGCCGTTTATTACCCTATAAAGGTTTAACCCCCTAATTGCCCGGTGGTGATATAAGTTACGTTTTTAGAATCAGATAAGGTCTGCGTCACCCCAGGCAGCGTCAGGTTAGCGCCAGTACCGCTAACACCCACGCACGCAGCATACACCTCCCTTAGTGCTATAGTATCTGAACGGATCGATATCTGATCCGATCAGAATTATACTCCCCAGCAGTTTAGGGTCCCCCAAAAAAACGCACTGTTAGCGGGATCAGCCCAGATACCTGCTAGCACCTGCGTTTTGCCCCTCGGCCTGGCCCAGCCCAGCCCACCCAAGTGCAGTATCGATCGATAACTGTCACTTACAAAACACTAAGCACACATAACTGCAGCATTCGCAGAGTCAGGCCTGATCCCTGCGATCGCTAACAGTTTTTTGGTAGCATTTTGAATCACTCGCTAACAGTCAGGAGCTTTTTTGCCTGTGAGTCTCACTAGTGTACCCCTAAATTTAGAGCCCAAAATGGCAAATCGAAGGTACACTAGTGAAGAGGCCTACACGTTTCTGAGCATGACAGATAGTGAAGAGGAAGTCACTCATCTGTCCGATTCAGGCTCAGAATACGATCCTGTAGAGGACAGCGGCTCCATGACAGATAGCTCTGACGACGGAGTTGTGGTCCCTGCTAAGGTCAGGCGTACCAGACCCCAATCTTCTTCTTCTGTCCTTGAAGTGCAAGAACCGCAGGGCTCTCGTATGGAGCAGAGAAGTACTAGTGCCGCTATTCCTTCTGGTGAACTGGCAAGCACCAGCGGCCTAGTACACCCTGGTCGTAGATCCAGCACTGCAGTAACACTTGGTGACGTGGCGAGTCCCATAAGTGCAGTTCAAGCTGGCGAGGTGGCAAGCACAAGTAGTGTCCCCGCTGCCACCAAGAAGACGAACACAGGCCCGTCGGGCCCATAGTGCCCTTCCTGCTGCATTCGCCAATCCGAATTGGGTACCCACCACTTCTGCAGCACCCGTACTTCCCCCATTCACTGGTCAACCCTGCATTCAGGTGGAAACAGTTGATTTTACGCCACTGGATTTTTATTCATTGTTTTTCACCGAAGATCTCTTTACATCTATTGTGGACCAAAGCAATTTGTACGCTGGTCAACACATCGCCACTATTCCCCAGTCCTCCCTTGCCAGAGATTGGAAACCAATTACGGTTTCCGAATTTGAGCTCTTTCTGGGCCTTTCCCTCAACATGGGCATAAATAAAAAGATTGAGTTGCGGTCATATTGGTCCACTGACCCAATTTACCATATGCCCGTGTTCTCTGCCTCCATGGCCAGGGCACGATACGAGCAGATTTTGCGGTTCATGCACTTCAACGACAATGAACTCTGTCGTCCTCATGGAGACCCTGGATACGATCGGCTCTACAAAATTCGGCCCCTCATAAACCACTTCAACCAACGTTTTGCAGACTTGTTTACTCCCCATCAAGTTGTCTGCGTTGATGAGTCCCTGATTAAATTTTCTGGCCGCTTGTCATTCAAACAGTACCTTCCCAGCAAGCGTGCCAGATACGGGGTCAAGATGTATAAGCTCTGTGACAGGGCCACAGGCTATACATGTAGTTTTATGGTTTACGAGGGCAAAGATAGTCACGTAGAGCCGACAAACTGCCCTGACTACATAGGAAGCACTGGCAAGATAGTGTGGGACTTGGTGTCACCCTTATTCGGAAAGGGGTACCACTTGTACGTGGACAATTATTACACGAGCGTGCCACTTTTTAGCCATCTTTTTGATCATCAGATTGGAGCATGTGGCACCGTGCGACCTAATCGCCGGGGCTTTCCCCAGCGGCTTGTAGATTCCCGTCTTAGGCTGGGGGAGAGAGCCTGCTTGCTAAGTATTGGTAAGTATTACTGTTATACTGTAATGTTACTTTGTTTTTTTGTTAACCATCATTTGCTTAGCAGGTACGCCATTCAGTTGCAGCGTGGATTTATTTATCTTGACAGCAACAGTGTTTGCTCCCACGATACATAAAGCCGTGACTCCAGCGCTGTCGGAGGTGATTTCACCACCACAGTTACATACTTCAGCATATATGCCGAAGCATGGGGGCAGCAGTGGGTGGAGGAGCGATTTGCTCCTGCCTTTTGTGGGAGGATGCCCCCATGTTTCGGCATATATATATTTTAGGTAGGCACAGGTTGCATTAAATGTTTTATTTTTTACTATGTTTTTTTTTGTATTTGCTTTGCAGGTATGGTAAGTATTACTGTTATACTGTAATGTTACTTTGGTTTTTTTGTTAACCATCATTTCCTTAGCAGGTACGCCATTCAGTTGCAGCACGGATTTCTTTATCTTGACAGCAACAGCGTTTGCTCCCACGATACATAAAGCCGTGACTCCAGTGCTGTCAGAGATGATTTCACCACCACAGTTACATACTTCAGCATATATGCCGAAGCGTGGGGGCAGCAGTGGGTGGAGGAGCTATTTGCTCCTGCCTTTTGTGGGAGGATGCCCCCATGCTTCAGCATATATATATTTTAGGTAGGCACAGGTTGCGTTAAATGTTTTATTTTTTACTATGTTCTTTTTGTATTTGCTTTGCAGCTTTGGTAAGTATTACTGTTATACTGTAATGTTACTTTGTTTTTTTGTTAACCATCATTTGCTTAGCAGGTACACCATTCAGTTGCAGCACGGATTTATTTATCTTGACAGCAACAGCGTTTGCTCCCACGATACATAAAGCCGTGACTTCAGCACTGTTGGAGGTGATTTCACCACCACAGTTACATACTTCAGCATATATGCCGAAGCGTGGGGGCAGCAGAGGGCGGAGGAGCGATTTGCTCCTAACTTTTGCGGGAGGATGCCCCCATGCTTCGGCATATATATACGGTGCACGTATGCCCATCATTAGAAGTGGGTGGATGAAGGGAGGTATTCTAATGGTGGGCATACCCACCGATCAATATCTTTTTTTCGTTCAGCCCACAGGCTGCATGAAAAAAAAGTTTACAATATATGCCCAACAAGGACCAGCAACGTACTGGTATGTTGCTGGACTTTGAGTGGTTATACCAGAATGATGCCTGCAGGTTTAGGTATCATCTTGGTATCATTCTTTTCAGCCAGTGGTCAGCTTTCATGTAAAAGCAATCCTAGCGGCTAATTAGCCTCTAGACTGCTTTTAAAAGCAGTGGGAGGGAATGGCCCCTCCACCGTCTTCCATGTTTTTCTCTGGCTCTCCTGTCCCAACAGGGAACCTGAGAATGCAGCCGGTGATTCGGCCAGCTGACCATAGAGCTGATCAGAGACCAGAATGGCTCCAAACATCTCTATGGCTTAAGAAACCGGAAGCTACGAGCATTTCATGACTTAGATTTCGCCGGATGTAAACAGCGCCATTGGGAAATTGGGAAAGCATTTTATCACAGCAATCTTGGTGTGGTCAGATGCTTTGAGGGCAGAGGAGAGATCTAGGGTCTAATAGACCCCAATTTTTAAAAAAAGGAGTACCTGTCACTACCTAGTGCTATCATAGGGGATATTTACATTCCCTGAGATAACAATAAAAATGATTAAAAAAAAATAAAAATGAAAGGAACAGTTTAAAAATAAGATAAAAAATCAAAAAAATAATAAAGAAAAAAAAAAAAAAAAAGCACCCCTGTCCCCCCCTGCTCTCACGCAAAGGCAACCGCAAGCGTCGGTCTGGTGTCAAATGTAAACAGCAATTGCACCATGCATGTGAGGTATCACCACGAAGGTCAGATCGAGGTCAGTAATTTTAGCAGTAGACCTCCTCTGTAAATCTAAAGTGGTAACCTGTAAAGGCTTTTAAAGGCTTTTAAAAATGTATTTAGTTTGTCGCCACTGCACGTTTGTGTGCAATTTTAAAGCATGTCATGTTTGGTATCCATGTACTCGGCCTAATATCATCTTTTTTATTTCATCAAACATTTGGGCAATATAGTGTGTTTTAGTGCATTAAAATTTAAAAAAGTGTGTTTTTTCCCAAAAAAATGCGTTTGAAAAATCGCTGCGCAAATATTGTGTGAAAAAAAAAATGAAACACCCACCATTTTAATCTGTAGGGCATTTTATTTAAAAAAATATATAATGTTTGGGGGTTCAAAGTAATTTTCTTGCAAAAAAAAAAAAATTTTCATGTAAACAAAAAGTGTCAGAAAGGGCTTTGTCTTCAAGTGGTTAGAAGAGTGGGTGATGTGTGACTAAGTTTCTAAATGTTGTGCATAAAATGCCAGGACAGTTCAACCCCCCCAAATAACCCCATTTTGGAAAGTAGACACCCCAAGCTATTTGATGAGAGGCATGTCTAATCCATGGAATATTTTATATTGTGACACAAGTTGCGGGAAAAAGACACTTTTTTTTATTTATTTTTTTGCACAAAGTTGTCACTAAATGATATATTGCTCAAACATGCCATAGGAATATGTGAAATTACACCCCAAAATAAATTCTGTTGCTTCTCCTGAGTACGGGGATACCACATGTGTGAGACTTTTTGGGAGCCTAGCCGTGTACGGGGCCCCAAAACCAAGCACCGCCTTCAGGCTTTCTAAGGGTGTAAATTTTTTATTTCACTCTTCACTGCCTATCAGTTTCGGAGGCCATGGAATGCCCAGATGGCACAACCCCCCCCCCCCCCCCCAAATGACCCCATTTTGAAAAATAGACACCCAAAGCTATTTGCTGAGAGGTATAGTGAGTATTTTGCAGACCTCACTTTTTGTCACAAACTTTTGAAAATTGAAAAAAGAAAAAAGGAAAAAAAAAAAAATTTTTCTTGTCTTTCTTCATTTTCAAAAACAAATGAGAGCTGCAAATACTCACCATGCCTCTCAGCAAATAGCTTGGGGTGTCTACTTTCCAAAATGGGGTCATTTTGGGGGGTTTTGTGCTACCTTGGCATTTTATGGCCTTCGAAACTGTGATAGGTAGTGAGGAGTGAAATCAAAAATTTACGCCCTTAGAAATCCTGAAGGCGGTGATTGGATTTTGGGGCCCGTATGAAGCTAGGCTCCCAAAAAGTGCCACACATGTGGTATCCCCGTACTCAGGAGAAGCAGCAGAATGTATTTTGGGGTGTAATTCCACATATGCCCATGGCATGTTTGAGCAATATATCATTTAGTGACAACTTTGTGCAAAAAAAAAAAAAAAATTGTCACTTTCCCGCAACTTGTGTCAAAATATACAATATTCTATGGACTCAACATGCCTCTCAGCAAATAGCTTGGGGTGTCTACTTTCCAAAATGGGGTCATTTGGGGGGGGGGTTTGTGTCATCTGGGCATTTTATGGCCTTCAAAACTGTGATAGGTAGTGAGGAGTGAAATAAAAAATTTACGCCCTTAGAAATCCTGAAGGCAGTGATTGGTTTTCGGGGCCCCGTACGCTGCTAGGCTCCCAAAAAGTCCCACACATGTGGTATCCCCGTACTCAGGAGCAGCTGAATGTATTTTGGGGTGCAATTCCACATATGCCCATGGCCTGTGTGAGCAAGATATCATGTAGTGACAACTTTTTGTAATTTTTTTTTTGTCATTATTCAATCACTTGGGACAAAAAAATAAATATTCAATGGGCTCAACATGCCTCTCAGCAATTTCCTTGGGGTGTCTACTTTCCAAAATGGGGTCATTTGGGGGGGAGGTTTGTACTGCCCTGCCATTTTAGTACCTCAAGAAATGACATAGGCAGTCATAAACTAAAAGCTGTGTAAATTCCAGAAAATGTACCCTAGTTTGTAGACGCTATAACTTTTGCGCAAACCAATAAATATACACTTATTGACATTTTTTTTACCAAAGACATGTGGCCGAATACATTTTGGCCTAAATGTATGACTAAAATTGAGTTTATTGGATTTTTTTTATAACAAAAATTAGAAAATATCATTTTTTTTCAAAATTTTCAGTCTTTTTCTGTTTATAGCGCAAAAAATAAAAACCACAGAGGTGATCAAATACCATCAAAAGAAAGCTCTATTTGTGGGAAGAAAAGGATGCAAATTTTGTTTGGGTACAGCATTGCATGACCGCGCAATTAGCATTTAAAGCGATGCAGTGCCAAATTGTAAAAAGTGCTCTGGTGAGGAAGGGGGTAAATCCTTCCGGGCTGAAGTGGTTAAGAGATTAAAATATATATATATATATATTGTGTGCTGCCTACCACAGGATGGTGCCCTTTGCACCTGATCATTATGGTTGACTTTTATTCAGTCTTAAACTGTAGTTTAAACCCAGCTTTTGAACTTGTACCTACAAGTTATCCTATAATAACGCTTACCTGTAGGTACAGTGAATATCTCCTAAACATGTGGGGTTTAGGAGATATTCACTTGGAAAGCAGCCGGTGATGTCACCGGTGCATGCACTCTGAAGGGACAGCATACCGCTTGGTTGTACTTCTCCTGGGGAGGAGTACAGTTTGTTCTGCACTCTTGTGACCCAGCTATAACCTGCTGTCAGCTGACATCGCTCAGCAGGTCCAGGCTGTGGAAAGATCCTAACTTTAAAGTCAGGATTTACCCAGATGCCTGGACCAGCAGCTCGCTCAGCCTCTCAGTGAGCCGCAGAGACCCTGAGCCAGCTGCCACAGCCTGGCATTCCAGTGAGCGTGGGGGGGCAGAGCCAGGGACTGACAGTCACCATTCTTTGCTTACTGAAGGCTGATAACTGAGTGATCAGCGGTATTTGATCGCTCTGTTGTTGGTCTTAGAAGGCGCTGGGGACAGATGCAACATTGGATTGATGCTCCATCCACCTAGGTAAGTATAATTTTAAAAAAAATCTCTTTTAAAGGGAAAAAATCCCCCTCTCCCTCCTAAGAACCCTCCCTCCCCAAGCAAAGATTCCCACTGTAAAATATCTCCCTCCCTCAAACATCCCCCAAAAATTTAAACCCCCCTGTCTCTAAAGTGACTCCCCAAAGCAAAAATACCTCCCTCAACACCGTCTCCCCCAGCAAAGATTCCTAATTATGAAGAAAATCTCCCTTCATCTAATCAAACTCCCCTCCCAGAAACAAATCCCTGCCATTAACCAGAACCTGTAAACTTCTCTACAAGAAACTCCCCCTTTTTCAAAAGCAAAATCACCCCCCTTTCTTTAACCCCCACCAAAAGAAAAGGAATTCTCATTTCCTCATTCCCAAAACAGAAAATTGATGCCGCCCCACTTACCAGACATCAGATTCAGCACGGCACAGAAGCAGTAAAACTTCTACATCCCCAGTCTCCCTGCGGCTGTGTCATATGATAACTTGAGGAGAAGTCTAGGAGTTCCCTCAACTGTGCACTGTCAATTGCCGGCATCTGAGACCTCGCAGTAATTTCATGCTTTTTATTAAACTGAGGGGATTGGGCACAATAGAAGGGGGGCTGGCTGCTGCACTCCGAAGCTCTGATTGCTTCTACTGTGCTGATGTTGAGGCTAAACAGCAGGGACACTGTGTGGGCATTTTGCCAGGATGCTCTGGGGGGGGTTTGAACACCCCTGACCCCCCCCCCTTATCTACACCCCTGGGTCTGGGTAACCCGGTTAAGAGAGCTGCAATTTTTTCTACATTGGAAATGCATGAAGTAGGGCTGATCTGCTTGCAGGAGAAACATCTGACAAAGCTCACTATGTCACAACTACAAAACAGGAAGTATCAATGTCAATATCACTCAGTGTACTCCTCATATTCGAAGGGGGTGAGTATAATGGTGAGAGGAGGGATGGTTTTCTCCTGCCAGCAGATCAGCATAGATGAAATGGGTCGTTATATTTTCCTTTATTGTTGAATGGAGAATAGGACGTTTGTCCTGGCAAATGTATAGATCCCTCTGCCTTTTAAATTGGAAGTGATGTATAAATTAATAGAATTTATAGTGGATAAAGAGGGTACGCCGTTTATAGTAGTTGGGGATTTTAATGAGGTCCTTGATAAAAGAATAGATAGGTTCCCTTCGGGGGGGACAGCGGGATAAAGTTGCTGAGGGATAAAGTTGCTGATGTATCAATTCCTAGAGGAGGCAGGGCTGTCTGATATGTAGAGAGTGCGGAATCCGAATGTCAAGCAATATTCTTGCTTTTCAAGTTCCTATCCCACACTCTCCAGGATTGATATGGCCCTGGGAAATGGGGAGACATTACAGCTGGTAAAGAACATAGTATACTTACCAGGGCGGGGATCATTCGCCTTTGGTATTAACAGTGAATCTGGGGGGGGGGACATACCCGAGGGTGCGGCACCAACTTGGGTACTGTGGGATACCTTGACGGCATTCTTCAGGGGCATACTGATCCAGCAAGAGGTTAAAATTAAGAAGAAATCTACGGAATGGGAGGAAGGTATCAGGAGAGAGGTGATAAAGGCAGAACATCAATATGTGAAGGATCCAATCCTGGAGAACCAGAGATTATGGTTAAATAAACAACAGGATTACAGAATAGCAGTCATAAAGAAAGTAGAGAATATGTGATTTTTCCAGAAGCAATGTTACTTTGGAGAAGGGGAAAGCATGGGACGAATGCTGGCTCATCTGGTGAAAACGAATCCCCCCCTCATCTATACCGGTGATTAGGATGGTAAAAAGTGAGATTTCCTCCCATATGTCAGAGATTATAGACTCATTTAGAGAATATTATAAAAATTTGTATAAATCACAGAGGATTGATGAGGAGGGGGAAATTGATACATTTTTTGGAAACCTGGAGATACCAGCTCTCACAGAAGGAGACAGAGAGAGTATGGAGGCCACAATAGCACTCGGGGAACTACAACAGGCGGTAGCTGGGATGGCCAACCAAAAATCCCTATGGCTGGATGGACTCCCAGTGGAGACCTATAAATATTACATAGAAGTACTTCTCCCGGAGCTGCTTAAGGTAATGAATTGGGCAGTGGTGGAGGGAAGACTGCCTAGTTTGATATCAGAGGCACCTATAATAGTACTGCATAAAGAGGGCAAATATTTGTTAGATACATCTTCATATAGACCAATATCCCTGCTGTGCTCTGATGTCAAAATACTGGCAAGAGTACTGGCAGCAAGGCTGAATACAATTATTCAAAAATGTATACACCCGGATCAAACAGGCTTTATCGTCGGTAGATCCACTAGCATGAATATTAAAAGGGCATTCCTGAACTTGCAGACCCCGACAGAAAATATTGGATCAAGAGCTGTCTTTTCCCTAGATGTAATTAAGGCTTTTGATAGCCTGGAATGGGGCTCTCTGGCGAGTCCTGGAGGAATTTGAGTTTGGACCTTCTTTTATCGGATGGATAAAAATGCTGTACAATGACCCAAGTGCTAAAGTTAGAATTAATAGTGAATACTCGAGAAGGATTCAAATGGAAAGAGGGACGAGGCAGGGGTGTCCAATATCAACTTTACTCTTGCGATGGAGCCATTGGAGATAGCAATTAGATCAAGCTCAGGTATGAAAGGGTTTCAAAGGAAAGTGGAGGAGGAAAGGATCGCATTGTATGCGGATGATGTGCTTCTTTTCCTGGGAGACACAGAACAGTCCCTAAGGAAAGTAATAAACATAGTCGAGGGGTTTGGAAGATTCTCAGGATTAGCGATAAACTGGGAGAAGTCGGTACTTCTTCCAGTAGACCCTATTAGTAGCCTTGCAATGCCCCAATTGGAAGTAGTAGAAACAATGAAATACTTATGCCGCGTACACATGGTCGCTTTTCAAATGGACTGGTCCCACGGACGCCGACGGACCAAATCCAGCGGACAATCCAATCGTGAATCGTGTGTGGGCTCCACCGGACCTTTAGTGGACTTTTCCCGTCGCATATCTGACGGACTTTAGATTTGGAACTTGCTTCAAATCTTTACGTCGTAACTCCGCTGGACCCAGAAATCCACTTGTCTGTATGCTAGTCCGACGGACAAAAACTGACGCTAGGGCAGCTATTGGCTACTGGCTATCAACTTCCTTATTTTAGTCTGGTGTATGTCATCACGTACGAATCCATCAGACTTTTGTGTGATCATATGTAGTTAAGTCCGTTCGTTAGAAAGCCCGCTGTAAGTCTGACAAAAGTCCGTCAAAAGTCTGTCGAAAGTCTGTCAGACAGGCTGTCGGACTTTTGTAGCCGTATTTATTAGCCGTTTTATAGCTGTATATATCTGTTGAGAGATCCTAACCAATATATAAGTAACAATATGATTCCACTTTGACCAAATTTAACAAAAAAGTGATATTTGGACCCGGCTTCCTCTATCTGTAGTGGGTCGATGCAATTTGATCAAAATGATATGGATGCCACAACTGTTGTATCTACTACATAATTCCCCGGTATGGATTTATAAGAAATGGTTTAAAAAAATTGAAACCCTCTTTAGGGAATTAATTTGGAAAAAGGGTCAGGCTAGAATTCAACTGAATATGTTATCAACTAAAGAGGGAGGCCTTGCAGTGCCACACCACCGAAGTTACTTATTGGCAGCACAGTTGCAGCACCTAGGGGGGTGTAATACTCTAAAAGCAAATACTCTTGCGCATAGGTGTGTTGACTAGGTAATCCAAAGGATCAGAATGGACAATAACTTTCAGCCTTGCTGCCCTCCAGGATAGGGATATCCTATTGATAGACAAAAACAAAGAAAAGAGGACGCACCAGCCTAGTGCATTATCCTTTAGTACATTTATTTAAAAAGCATAAATAAAAACTACTCACAAAAGGTAGAAAGAAAATTGCGCTTATAACAGTCTTTGACATATAGCAGTCTGTCCACTGATAGCAGTCTCTGAGTCCTGGAGAGGGGGACATACGAACCGCTGCTGTCTAACGCTTTTCGAAAGTTAAACCTTCTTCATCAGAGCCTAACAGTGTTACACTCTTGCAGCTACTTATACATGTGTTCTTCCGGGAAACACATCCCAGATCTGCTCAGAGGCCCCTCCCCCAAATTATAGGAAGGCGGACTTAAGCTGGATATTTATAGCTGAATATTAATATTTAAAGTTAAATTGAACGCACATGTGTATGCACACTTAAACCATCCACACATATATGTATGTACATGCATGCACCCGGCTGTAAGTTAACTCACATCCACAGACAGATCACGCACATACCCCTGTATGTCACTGATCCTGAGCTGCAGATGGGAGATCTCAAAGGGCTATATATAGAGAGCAAAGAATGGTAAAATTAGTAAATATAGTAAATATAGTAAGGATGGTAACATCACCTCCATTCAGGCACGCCCATAGTGCTCACCCAAAAACGAAAAATAGTTGTGTGTAAGAGAAAAACCTACACAGTCCAACAGGAGTCTGAATAGGAGAACATAAATGTGGTATCATTAACCTAAGAGACAAATACCCAGTCCCTCAGCATTTCCTAGAGGCTCATCAGGGAGACCCTGCAGGCATTAAAGTTTTTGGAATTGAGTCCATCGGGGGAGAGCTAGATGCCGGGAGGAGACACCAGAAGCTTTGCAAGCGAGAGGCCTACTGGATCTTCACCCTTGGCAGTCTCGCCCCCGGTGGCCTCAATGAAGACCCAGAAATACATAAAATAGTGTGAAAAACATCATAGAGCCAACACAGAAAAATATTTCAATAGTCTTATGTCTATTTTGCCGCTTTTAATGTAGGGAATTTATGATTTTAGTCAATCTTACTTGAATTCCTATCCCCTGTTTCATATTTCTATTCAAAACATTTAGTAATTATACTGTAAGATTCAGGTTCATAACCACCTATTATTATTATTAATATCATTCTATACATGATAGTTGACACACATTATATGATTATATATCTATGTTTGTGGATTCAAGCATATGTGTATGTACATCTCTTCTTTTCTCTAGAGTGCACATGTATGTGCATGGCTATGCACACATTGTATAATCCAGTAGTTTATCTTCTATTAGTGTTAGAAATTATTTTAACAATTTTAATACCTTTTTAACAAAAATCTTTTTATCATGGTTTTAAAATAATGCATAATATCATTTATCATCATATTATATATATAATATATTGTATATATAATCTTTATATTCTGCATCGGGTGTATGCACATGGTTTTATTTTTGGTATGATGTAAGTGCCTGAGTGTGTGCACCTTTGCATATACACGGACACGTTTTGTGAACCTCTTGCCTATGCTCTTATACATGTGCACATTAGCCCATTTAGCTATAGGCACATGTGGAAACTATATACTATTATTTATTATGCATGCTATTATATGCCAATACATGAATGGTGCCTCGGCGATTCGCTGCGCTTTCTGCTGTCCACTGGAGCGTTATCTTGTGGGGGCACTTATCGATGTGTGCAGATGTGTTTCCACATGTGCACTTGTTATATGTGGCATAATTGTGCAGACACATTTACATGTGTGGTTGTTTATGTCTGGGAGTGTTGTGTACTGGGCACTGTGGATGTGGTATTTTCCCTTCCCCCACCTTCCCCCCCCTCATTCCCATGGATTAGGCTGGTTGGTGCTTTCCCCGTTGCCGTCCTGAGGACGGATGAGTGCAAAAGAGTGATTGCTCTAGCGCACTTGTCCGTCTTTGGCCTCTACATTTTATCTCCCACAATACAGTGGATATTGTTTACCACCGATGAAGCCAATCCCGTACGACAGTGGCGTGCGGGAAGTGACGTCAGAACGGAATTTCCGCCCTGTGGACCGCAATAGGAAGAGGATAATATGGCGTGCGTTCCACCCGCCGCTATAGGACACTATAATGTATATTCTCAAGGCGTCTATGCCCGGGACAGATATCCGGATCGAGGAAACAGCAGGAGAGGTTGTACCCCTGGATTAACTGTAGCCCCCATTAAGATGGGCATACCTGGATGGAGGTGATGTTACCATCCTTACTATTTTTACTATTTTTACAAATTTTACCATTCTTTTGCTCTCTATATATAGCCCTTTGAGATCTGTATGTGTGTGATCTGTCTGTGGATGTGAGTTAACGTACAGCTAGGTGCATGCATGTACATACATATATGTGTGGATGGTTTAAGTGTGCATACACATGTGCGTTTAATTTAAATTTAAATATTAATATTCATCTACAAATATCTGGCTTAAGTCCGCCTTCCTATAATTTGGGGGAGGGGCCTCTGAGCAGATCTGGGATGTGTTTCCCAGAAGAACACATGTATAAGTAGCTGCAAGAGAGTAACACTGTTAAGCTCTGATGAAGAAGGTTTAACCTTTGAAACACGTTAGCCAGCAGCGGTTCGTATGTCCCCCTCTCCAGGACTTGGAGACTGCTATCAGTGGACAGACTGCTATATGTCAAAGACTGTTATAAGCGCGATTTTCTTTCTACCTTTTATTTATGCTTTTTGAATAAATGTACTAAAGGATAATGCACTAGGCTGGTGCACCCTCTTTTCATTGTTTTTGGGTGTAATACTCTGGGAGGAGGGAATGCAAGTGGGAGAATAATGCTGGACGGAGCCCCACATAATACAGTAGTGGAAGCGTTGGAGGCGGACTCCTTTTCCCTTAGAAATCCAACAATAAAGATGGTGACAAAACTATGGAAAACAGTTAAGATATTAATGGGATATGAGGGGGCATTAGAATATACCCCCCTTTGGTAAAATAAGCACCTGCAAGAACTGCTGGCTATGAGAATGATTAAAGAGTGGGAAATACAGGGGATAAATAGGCTGGTGCATACATACGATGGGAGTACTTTGAAAACATTTTCAGATCTGAGAAGAGATTATAATATATTAAATCAATAATTTTATAGATATTTACAGATTAGACATGCCCTTGGTGCACAGTTTAAGACACAACCACTAGAATGGAATAAAGCCCCCCTTCTCCAAAGGATAAGTCGGATACGACTAAGGGACTTGTTTCTGAGTTATACGTACAGATATGCAGCAGAGCCATCGCAGGACCAGAGTCTCTTAAAAGTAGGAAGAGATGGAAGGAGGATATAGGGGAAATAACGGAGGGACAGTGGAGAAGAATATTGGAACTGGGTCCATCAGTATTTCCCCCTCACAGAAAGTATCACACTTGATGTTGATATATAGAGCCTATTACACCCCTAAGAGATTATTCTTGTTTGGTAGGAGACCAGATGCCAGGTGCCCCAGGTGTCAGGAGACAGGAGACCTTATACATATGGTGTAGAGATGTCTAAAGTTATTTTGATACTGGACAGAGGTCCTCGACACCATAAATATAACGTATGGGACATTGTTGAATATGGATGCCAGACTCTGTCTATTGGGACATAGGGAGAAACTTAGTGAACTAGCAGGTATTACAGTAGTAAGAAAATTGATTACACAGAGATGGCAGTCGACGAGACCTCAGCAAGAGAGTGGCCCAAACTATAAACGAGACAGTATGGAAGGAAAAGGCAGTATACACTAAAAGAGGGAATCTTAAGGAATTCGAAAAGATATGGAAACCATGGTTGGAAAGGATAGGTTACCCACTTAGAAAGTAGGAAAGAGGATGGGAAAGGGGGGTTGGAAATGGTTAGAAGTATTCTTGTAGATGAGGTAATAATATAAACAGAGAGATAGATTGGTCAGTTAGATACTTTGGATGTGAAATCAAGAAAAAATGTAAACAATATATATAGATATACATGCAAACAGCATAGATTGGTGAAGTGAACTAGATGGAAGGTTTTACAGTGGGTTAAATGGGGAGGCAGGGAAGGGGAGGGGGGGTGGGGGGTAAAGGTTTGGTGATATTGCAATATGTAAGGAAAAATTCACTGGGAAGATTGTCATTGCAATGTTTTTCATATGATGTTTTGTAAATGGGTAAAAACTCAATAAAGAATATATAATTGAAAAATATATGTAAAATTCAACTGGAGCTATGGTAAATGCAATTTTCTTGTTGATAGTGCACGCGCAATGCAATTAGGTAATTTCATCTAATTGGGTGTATCTTGCTAAGCAATCGGTAAACGTTCTTAGTTAATTAACCCCTTTTGATGCTAATCTCATTCGTATTACTTCTAATATATCTTTGAAATGTTTTTTGTTTTTTTTTACCCAAATATTTCTTTTCAATGTTTTTATTGTTTTTTAAAGAAAACATTTTTTTACAAAAACTCATGTTACTTTCAAATACAGGTAAGGCAATTCAGGTGAGAATACACAAACTGAAACAGTTTTACAGTAACCATAAGTATCTGCGATTAACCACTAGCTACAGTAGGGATGCAAAAACCATACTCATGGAAGAAATTACCTGGGACTACAAGCTAGATCAGGGAGATCAGTTCGTACAAACCCGCTGTCCGGTTGCCGCGGGAAGTCGGTCCTGTTCAGACGACTATAGCTTGGAACAGCGAATGGAAAGGAGTATAAATGATCATGGTAGGCCATTCCTTCACCCCAAGGGGAACTCACTGTGGAGGCGACGAACCCGACCAATCCCTCCAGTCAATGCACATAGTTGTCTGAAAGGGAGAAACGTGACTGCTCTTATCTATCCTTAGAGTTTCAATGTAGGGGACATGTGGAGTTATGCGGTCATAGAAGCAAATAATCAAGTCAATATGGAATAGAGTGTATGCTTCTGGGTACCTTACTTACTGGCCAAATCCCATACAGATTAAGAGGATAAATGAAAAATATCGGTCAACGTCCACCTGAAGTCAGAAGACAAGGAAGATGCATCATCTCCACTTGAGGAGATAATGAGAAGGGGAGGGAGTGGAGAAAGGAAAAGCGAGTAAGATTATTATGAAAAGGGTTCTCAAGAAGGAAGGAAGGTCACCTAAGGACTGTTGAAATAGGCGCGATCAGCTATGAACCTGGAAGCAATGATATACCTGCATATTTCGCCCAAGGCTCCCGGATTAATTCAAATTTGTGGATTTTGTCCAGCAGTTTACTGACAATCTTCTCCTGGGCCATAATCCAGGAGATTTTACGTTTCATCACGGCTAACGGTACAGAGTGCTTTTTCCAGTACCTGACTATGGTGATTTTAGCTCCTAAGAGCATATAATAGATCAAAGATTGTGTATGTGTGGATATTTTTTGTACCTGGACGTTGCGAAGAGCCACTTCAAGAACCTGTGATCTTCCGTAATATGTGGAAAAAGCCGTTCCAAAAGTTCAGGATTCGAGGGCATGTCCACCAAGTGTGGAGTAGAGATCCAATATGGCCACAACCCCTGAAACACAGTGGGGATGAGTCAGGAAATATTTTAGCAAGGGTGGCCGACTCTCTGTACCAGCATGTGATAATCTTAACACTAGCTTCGATTAGGGAGATGTTCATGATGCCCTTGAAAGATCTTTGAAAGCATCTGTACCATTTGTTCAGGTCCCACTCATCTGCCAGGTCTTGTTCCCAATTGCGGGCATAAAGAGGTTTGTTAACATTACTGGCTAGTGAGTTGTACATAATGGAGATACCCCCCCTCTGATCCTTTATATTGGAGCACCACTTCTCGTAAGCGGTTAGGGCGGGGGGATTAGAATTATCAGGCCATTTGGATCGTAGAAAGTGAGTAATTTGGGTCAGTCTATATTTTTCTGAGTCGGGCATTTCTAATTCATTCATGCAGTATCCGACCGTGAGGGGCCCCCTGGGATTCAGGAAGTGTCCAATCCTGTAGAGGCCCTTATCTATCCACCATTTGAATGTGAGTATGTTAAGGCCCGGGGGAAATTCTGGGTTGTGAAATAAGTGAGCAAGCAGGCACATGGAAGAATTTAGGGAGGAGCTTTTTGAAGTTTATCCACAGGGCCATCGAGTGAGATAGGGTTGGGGCTAGTATTGCCGGTCTGAGGCACAGGAGAGCACAAAGTAAATAGTCTATCGTATGGCGTGGTGTCGCTTGCCTTTCCATCATCAGCCAGTCCGGTTTTGGACCTCTAGAATATGCTATGGAAATCTGTGCGATTTGTGCCGCTTGGTAGTATAACCAAATATTAGGGAGGACAAGTCCTCCTTGGGTTTTGAGTCTGTAGAGTGTTTCTTTGGAGCATCATCTGCCCTTGGATCCCCAGATAAATTTAATGATGGAGGATTGAAAACGTAGAAGTTGCGCTTTCTTAATCGGGATTGGAAGGGATCGGAATAGATATAGGAGGCGGGGAAGGAGGGTCATTTTTATAGAGTTAACTCTGCCTAGCCAGGATAGATCATGCTTAGACCATTCGGACATATCAGCTTCAAGTTTTTTGAACAGCGGGGGATAGTTGGTGGCATATAACTTATTAAAATTGGGGTCAGATTGATGCCTAGATAGGGAATATGTGATGAACACCACGTGAAAGGGAAGTGTGTCTGTAGACGTACAAGAGGTTCTGGGGGGTTGAGATGTTCATGGCTGCGGATTTGGCCACGTTGACACGGAGACCTGATACCTCCCCAAACTGCTCGAGGAGCTTAATAATGTTAGGGGTGGAGATGAGGGGCAAAGTGACAAAGAGGAGTAGGTCATCCGCGAATAAGGCACATTGATGTCAGGCCGCATCTGACCACTTTAATGTCTGGATGGCTACGAATGGCTATTGCGAGGGATTCTATGGTGATTGCAAAAATCAAAGGCGATAAAGGGCAACCTTGCCTGGTGCCTTTCTCTATATTAAATGTATCCGAATAGTTACCCCGCAATCTTACTTGTGCACTTGGATTAGAGTAGAGGGAGTGTAAAATGCCTAAGAAGTTGGGGCCTAGTCCCCACCTTTCCAGGACCTTGAAAATATACGGCCATGTGACCGTGTCAAATGCTTTCTGGAGATCAATGAAAAGCAGAAGACCCTCCTGAGGGGGACCTCCGTCCCACTGAGATCCCAAAAGGGACACCACATCAATAGCCCTTCTCATCTGGTCAAGGCCCTGTCTGTGGACATATTGAGCTATGAATGAGGAAAGGCGATTAGCCAAAATTTTAGTTAATAACTTGAGGTCATTATTGATTAAAGAGATCGGACGATAGTTGCTAGTCATTGTGTGGTCTTTTCCTGGCTTGGGTATAACTGAAACATATGCTAGGTTCAAGGATTTATCCAGGGGAGACCCTATTTTGAGGGAGTTAAAGAATCTGACCAGGTAAGGCGCCAGGGTGTTGGAGAATTTTTTGTAATAGCCCACCGAAAAACCATCTGGATCTGGGGCTGATTCAAGCTTAAGGGATTTGATTGCCTCACTGATCTCTAAGGATGTAATGGGTCGTTCCAGAAGATCAATGTGATCCGTTGAAAGTTTGGGGAGTGAAATGAAGTTGAGGAACTCCTCAAGCCGGGAGGGGGGGGCATGGTTTGTCTTCTTTATACAGGGAGGCATAGAAATCATGGAAACATTCCATGATACGTTGTGGGTTTTGTGTGATAGAGCCTGATGGTAAACGGATTTTGGGACAGGCCAACAGGCGAGGTTTGGGGGAAATATTGGTGGCTAATTTGGACCCAATCTTGTCCTTTTGAGAATAAAACCTGGCTCCCGACCAACGCAGGTGTTTCTTAGCCTCCGTGGTGAGAGTCAGGTTAAGCTTTAACCTGTCTGATTCCAGTTGTTGTAGTGATGACTAAGAGTGTTCACGTTTGTTGCGCCTACAAGAGTCCTGGTATGCTTTAGTAAGGTTATCTATCTCGGCTCGGTGTTCTTTCTTAAGACGGGCTGAAAGCTGGATAATTTTGCCCCTCATCACTACTTTATGGGCTGCCCACAAAGTAGCCGGAGAGATTGTCTCCGTGTCATTTGTGAGAAAGTTTTCCTTGAGGTCCTTCTCAAACAGGGTACAGTGAACTGGATTACTTAGGAGCGATTAGTTGAGTAGCCATTTAAATTCTTTTTTTGTGTTATTGGCGTGGCAAAGGGAAAGAGTGACCATGGAATGATCTGAAATAGGGGAGTCTCTGATAGATGACTTTACTGCAAGGAGTATGTGTGTCGGTTGAAGGAAAACATGATCCATCCTGGCGTAGGTCTGGTGCGGGGCAGAGTAGTGGGTGTGGTCTTTGGTACGAAGGGTTGAGTTCCCTCCAGATGTCCACTAGTCCTGAGTCATAGAGGAGTTTGGCAATTTTTGTACTTTGTTTGGGGGGTTTCCTAGAGCAGGGCAGGCCTGTTCCCGATTTGTCGAGAACAAGATCAAACGCTATATTCGAATCCCCTCCTAGCATGATGATTCCCTCTAACTGAGGTGTGAGTGAAAGCATCACAGAAGTGAAGAATTTGTCTTGGGCTTTATTTGGGGTGTAGTATGAAACAAAGGAATATAACGTTCTATCAATGGTGCCCTTTACCAGGGTATATCTACCTAACGGGTCTTTGGTGACATGCGTCATAGCAAAATTTAAATGTTTAGAAAAACAGACAGCAACTCCTTTTGTTTTATTCTCTGCGTTGGAGAGATAAAATTGGGGAAAGTGGTGGTGGATAAAGGATGGGTTGTAGGATTTGGGAAAGTGGGTCTCCTGAAGCAGGAGGACATCTGATTTGATAAAGATTGATAAATCTTGAACAGTTTTCTCCGTTTTACTGGAGAGTTAATGCCCTGCACATTATGTAATACTGCATGAATTTCAGTTGGTATCGTGTCATTTATGTGCATGGATCAGAGGAGGGGGTAGCTACCATGAATGAGTGGGACCTACCTTGTGCGAAGTTGCAGAAGACCTCCGGAATGGGAAGGAGTGGAAGTCTAGGTGACCTTCGAGGAAGAGAAGGAGAAGGAGTGAAGATTGTAGGGGGAAGAGGTGGACCATCTAGGAGGAAGCATGAGAGAAGTAACATGTTAACAAGGAGAAACGGACTGAAAAAATTTCCCCAACTCCCAATGGTGTGTGGGAACCCATTCCCGCACACCAACATTACTTTTTCCACTAACAACAAAGAACAAGCCCCCCCCAAAAACAGGGGGAGCTAGCAGTCACCAACTGGAAAGAGACAAAAAAATCCCTTCCCAGCTAGAGACAGGTGAAGGTGCAGGGCATCCGCACCGGCCGCCTCTATCGACCAAAACGCTTTAGTGTATATGGGCAGAGCCCCTAATAGTATCAGTGTTTCCCGACGAGAGAGGTCCCCTCTGACCAATGAGCCAGCCATGGTCCCTTCAGTAGGGGCCATACTGGAACGGCTCAAGGGCCAGGGAGGAGCTCGCCTCACTCGGGAAAGGCAGGGCAGCACGTCAAATACATTGTCGGGGGGGTTAACGCCTCCCTTAAGCTATTTCCTTGCGCCTTATGAATGACCCACTATTATAAGACACACCGTACACAAAACCACTATCAATATAGAAGAAGGTGTCTATATGTATGTCAACATGTTAACGAAACCAAAGTAATTAAAACATTTCTAAAGAAGTCAAACAGAACAGGAACAGTTCCTTGGACCTAAAACAACGAAAGAAGAGAAACATAGGACCAATAGAATCGCATGAACTCGAGTGTTCCGTGCATCCCAACTATGGAGTCGGGGTATAGGGTGCTACAACTGGAGAAGTCAGCGTATCAAGGAGAAAAAGTGTTCCTCAGAGGGTCCAGCTGGGTCAGATTGGATAAGAGCAGGTCCAGATGGAACCCAGGCCCCAAGCCTTGGTTGGGGGGGCCTGGAATCTTTAGATTTTTTTGGAGAGGTGCTTCCGCCAGTTAGGGGCGATGGGGCTGGAAGGAGGCAGTTTCTTGGAAGACGATTTGGGACCTCTGTCGGAAGTTGTTGATTCTGGTTCCTGGGAGATGAGGCCCAGCTGGAACAGTAGCTTTTCTCCTTCCAAGAATGACGAAAAGCCATATGGTTTGTTGTTGAAGGAGAATGTAAGGCGAAAAGGAAAGGACCATCTGTAGGTGATCGATTTCTGGGTGAGCGCCAGAAGGAGTGGTTTCAGGGATCTCCTCTTCTGTATAGTAAAGGGGGAGAGGTCCGCAAAGACTTGTATGGGGTGTCCCTGAAACGTTAATGGTCCTTAAGCACACGAGCATTGCATCACCTCCTCCTTTACTTTGTAGAAATGTGGTTTCACTATTATGTCTCTCGGGAGACCGTCTCTGTGAGCGCGGTCCATCTCAAGGCGATGGTCTGGGATGTTGGGGATAAGTTCCTTAATAAATGTTCCTCTTTGAAGGATTCCGGTACCCCCCCGAATGCGGAAGTTATATCTCCTCGAACGATTTTCGAGATCGTCAATTTTGGAGAATGCATTTTCAAGCTGGTCCTGCAAATCTTGGATTCTGGCGGTGTTCTGATTCACTCTAGATATTGTTTGGTCTGCTTTGATTTCGATTGTTTCAATTCTTGTGCCTAAAAGCTGTAAGTCAGCCTGGATGGCAGTGGTGATTTGATTAGCAGTCTGTGAGAGACCCTTGGAGAGCATTGTGTCAAACATGGCCATCATGGAGGAAAAATCCTGGGGTTTAGAGGGTAAGCCCTGTGTGTGAGCCCTGCAGACTCCTGGGCTGGCCATGAGGTCTTCCACGGGGGAGAGGAGCATATCATCCAGGGTCCTGCTAATTAGGGACTTCGTGGAGGCAGGAGACAAGCAGCCATGATTGTGTGTACTCACTATGGGGCCTGCTAGGCCTGAAGAGCAGCCATCCTGATCTGCAATGGAGTCTCCCCTCTCCAGCTCCATCTCCTGCCTTCCCCCTTGTGTGGTGGCGTCTTGGCTGAGGCCACGGGTCCCGGTCCGGAGGCTAAAGCCTGGGAAAGATCTCTCCTGGCTGTACACAGCGCACATAAATGAATGTAAGTATAGGATGATCAGCGCAGATTTCTATACTAATATCCAAAATGACAAGAACTAATAAACCGTGACATGCTACTAATCACAAACAATAATAAATAATAATAAAGTTCATCATTTCTTCCAAATAACAGTAAACAAGTGCTTCCAGTTATAATGGCTTGCAAACAAAATTTCCATGACTTCAAACAATTGCTTAGTGCTCACAGAACTCTCACCTCTATGTGATGTTGAATAAGCCTTAAAATTATCTAATGATGGTGGCGGGCTTCCACTTCCAGACTCACGAATACCAAATTACTCAAAGTTCCGGATGTCTCTATGTGGTGTTAAGTCAGCCTTACAGATATCATATGGTGGTGACGGACTTCCACTTCCAGACTCCCGAGAACCAGGTCAATCAGAGTTCTGAATGTCATGTGAGGATAAAATAAATGCCTCCCATAGTGTAAAACGTATTAACAACTGAAGATTTATTAAAAGCCAAATGGATTCTTACACAAGCAAAGTTAAAAAAGCGCATGTAAAATGTAACAACAATGTTCCAAATCTGCGCTGATCATCTTATACTTGCTTAAAATCAAAGATGTTACCAATGATATACAAAGTAATAATACAAAAAGCGAATAAATAATCAGTGAGCCATAATGTGTGCTGTAACCTCTAGCAGCCAGTCAGTGAGCGGTAATGATACACTGTAACCTTTGGCAACCAATCACAATCGCTGCATTATTTGATTCAGTAAACTGATTTTGAGTCTAGCTGCTATTTATTGTATGTCTCAGACTCAGAGAAGGTGGAGAGCAAAATTGCATGGAGGGATGGGTGGGGTCCCAAGAAAATGTTTTCCCAGGGTTCAATCAATATTAAAGATGGCCCTGCCGGGAGCCAGTCTTGTTACACAGACCAGGCCAATTTCTCAGGATTTAAACCATAAAATATATTAAATACATCATTTTCCTGTAAAAAATAAATACAAAATAAATAAATATATATATATATATATATATATATATATATATATACAGTTGTGTGAAAAAGTATTTGCCCCCTTTTTTATTTTTTTTGCATATTTGTCACACTTAAATGTCTCAGATCATCAAACAAATTTAATTATTACACAAAGAGAATCCGAGTAAATACAAAATGCAGTTTTTAAATGATGGTTTCATTTATTAACCACTTCATTATCCACGTATTGTCATATGATATCCGCAGTTGGGATCTCCCATTCTGGGCGGGAGTTATATGACGGCCTCGGCTTCCCAGTGGTATAGAGGGTGCGCGCGCCTATTGCTAGGGATGAGCCGAAACACCCCCCGGTTCGGTTCGCACCAGAACCTGCGAACAGACCGAAAATTCGCAGGAACGTTGGAACCCCATTGACGTCTATGGGACTTGAACGTTCAAAATCAAAAGTGCTCATTTTTAAGGCTAATTTGCATGGTATTGTCCTAAAAAGGGATTGGGGACCTGGGTCCTGCCCCAGGGGACATGTATCAATGCAAAAAAAAGTTTTAAAAATGGCCATTTTTCGGGAACAGTGATTTTAATGATGCTTAAAGTAAAAAAAAAAAAAAAAAAAAAAAAAGTGAAATATTCCTTTAAATATCGTACCTGGGGGGTGTCTATAGTTTGTCTGTAAAGTGGCGTGTGTTTCCCGTGCTTAGAACAGTCCCTGCACAAAATGACATTTTTAAAGGAATAAAAGTCATTTAAAACTGCTTGCGGCTTTAATGTTACATAGTTACATAGTTACATAGTAGGAGAGGTTGAAAAAAGACACAAGTCCATCAAGTTCAACCTATGTGTGATTATGTGTCAGTATTACATTGTATATCCCTGTATGTTGCGTTCATTTAGGTGCTTATCTAATAGTTTCTTGAAACTATCGATGCTCCCCGCTGAGACCACCGCCTGTGGAAGGGAATTCCACATCCTTGCCGCTCTTACAGTAAAGAAACCTCTACGTAGTTTAAGGTTAAACCTCTTTTCTTCTAATTTTAATGAGTGGCCACGAGTCTTGTTAAACTCTCTTCTGCGAAAAAGTTTTATTTCTATTGTAGGGTCACCAGTACGGTATTTGTATATTGAAATAATATCCCCTCTCAAGCATCTCTTCTCCAGAGAGAATAAGTTCAGTGCTCGCAACCTTTCCTCATAACTAAGATCCTCCAGACCCTTTATTAGCTTTGTTGCCCTTCTTTGTACTCGCTCCATTTCCAGTACATCCTTCCTGAGGACTGGTGCCCAGAACTGGACAGCATACTCTAGGTGCGGCCGGCCCAGAGTCCTGTAGAGTGGGAGAATTATCGTTTTATCTCTGAAGTTGATCCCCTTTTTAATGCATGCCAATATTCTGTTTGCTTTGTTAGCAGCAGCTTGGCATTGCATGCCATTGCTGAGCCTATCATCTACTAGGACCCCGAGGTCCTTCTCCATCCTAGATTCCCCCAGAGGTTCTCCCCCCAGTGTATAGATTGCATTCATATTTTTGCCACCCAAATGCATTATTTTAAATTTTTCTACATTGAACCTCATCTGCCATGTAGTTGCCCACCCCATTAATTTGTTCAGATCTTTTTACAAGGTTTACACATCCTGCGGGGAAGTTATTGCCCTGCTTAGCTTAGTATCGTCTGCCAATACAGAGATTGAACTGTTTATCCCATCCTCCAGGTCGTTTATGAACAAATTAAATAGGATTGGTCCTAGCACAGAACCCTGGGGAAGCCCACTACCCACCCCTGACCATTCCGAGTACTCCCCATTTATCACCACCCTCCGAACTCGCCCTTGTAGCCAGTTTTCAATCCATCTACTCACCCTATGGTCCATGCCAACGGACCTTATTTTGTACAGTAAACGTTTTGAGGAACTGTGTCAAATGCTTTTGCAAAATCCAGATACACCACGTCTACGGGCTTTCCTTTATCTAGATGGCAACTGACCTCCTCATAGAAGGTTAGTAGATTGGTTTGGCAAGAACGATTCTTCATGAATCCATGCTGATTATTGCTAATGATACGGTTCTCATTACTAAAATCTTGTATATAGTCCCTTATCATCCCCTCCAAGAGTTTACATACTATTGATGTTAGGCTAACTGGTCTGTAATTCCCAGGGATATA
This sequence comes from Aquarana catesbeiana, assembly GCF_042186555.1. Taxonomy (NCBI): domain Eukaryota; kingdom Metazoa; phylum Chordata; class Amphibia; order Anura; family Ranidae; genus Aquarana; species Aquarana catesbeiana. Next base: position 274,134,459 of record NC_133328.1, on the reverse strand, counting down.
TTTTGGGCCCTTTTTAAATATTGGTGCTACATTGGCTTTTTTCCAATCAGCTGGTACCATTCCAGTCAGTAGACTGTCTGTAAAAATTAGGAACAACGGTCTGGCAATCACTTGACTGAGTTCCCTAAGTACCCTCGGATGCAAGCCATCTAGTCCCGGTGATTTATTAATATTAAGTTTCTCAAGTCTAATTTTAATTCTGTCCTCTGTTAACCATGGAGGTGCTTCCTGTGTTGTGTCATGAGGATAAACACTGCAGTTTTGGTTACTGAAGCCCCCCGATTCACTTGTGAAGACTGAGGAGAAGAATAAATTCAATACCTTCGCCATCTTCCCATCCTTTGTAACCAGATGTCCTTCCTCATTCATTAATGGGGCTAATATGGTCAGTCCTCCCTTTTTTACTGTTTACATACTTAAAGAATTTCTTGGGATTTTTGTTGCTCTTCTCTGCTATGTGTCTTTCATGTTCTATCTTAGCCACCCTAATTGCACCCTTACATTTCTTGTTGCATTCTTTATAAAGTCTGAATGCTGAGGACGATCCCTCAATCTTGTATTTTTTGAAGGCCTTCTCCTTTGCTTTTGTATGCATTTTTACATTGGAGTTAAGCCATCCAGGACTTTTGTTCGCCCTTTTAAATTTATTACCCAATGGGATACATTGGCTAATGCCCTTATTTAATATACTCTTAAAGCAAACCCATCTCTCCTCTGTATTCTTTCTTCCTAATATTTTATCCCAATTTATGCCTTTTGGCAAGGTTTGTAGTTTAGGAAAGTTGGCTGTTTTGAAATTCAGTGTCTTTGCATTCCCTTTATGTTTCCTATTTGTGTTATTTATACTAAAACTAATTGACCTGTGATTGCGGTTACCTAAATTGCCCCGTATTTCCACATCCATGATCAGGTCTGTATTGTTAGTAATCAGTAGATCCAGTAATGTTTTATTTCTAGTTGGTGCGTCTACCTCCCTAGCTCCCTCAGTGATGTCATCTCTCACATTCACTTGTACATTATTCTTGATATATAGGCATACCCCTCCCCCTTTTTTACCCTCTCTATCCTTGTAGTAAAGGGTATACCCTTGAATGTTTGCCAGCCAATCATGAGAGCTGTTGAACCAGGTCTCTGAAATTCCCACAAAATCCAAATCCTCCTCATACAACAGTATCTCTAGTTCACACATCTTGTCCGCCATGCTCCTGGCATTGGTGAACATGCCACATAGTTTAGACCGGTCGCATATTGTCCTCGTATTGGGTGTTTCGAGATTGCAACTAGGACTTGCTACTATACTTACCTTGTGTTTTTGTGCTTTGGTCAACCTACCACTAATGCCCCCAATACTACCTTCTGGAATATTTTCCACGCTGACTATCTCTACCTCTGGACCCTCCCCCCCATCGCCTAGTTTAAAAACCCCTCTAACTTTTTGGCCATCTTCATTCCCAGCAGATCTGCACCCTCCTCATTTAGGTGCAGTCCGTCCCTTCTATAGTACCGGTTATCGACTGAGAAGTAGGCCCAGTCCTCCAGGAACCCAAACCCCTCCTTACAACACCAGCTCTTCAGCCACTTGTTTACTTCCTTAATCTCCCTCTGCTTTTCTGGTGTGGCTCGATGTACCGGTAGTATTCCTGAGAATACTACCTTGGAGGTCCTTTTCCTCGATTTAGCTCCTAAGTCCCTAAAATCGTTCTTTAGGACACTCCATCTGCCTCTGACTTTGTCATTGGTGCCAACGTGCACCATGACAGCTGGGTCTTCCCCAGCCCCTCCCAGTAATCTGTCCACAAAGATCCATGATGTGCCGAACCCGAGCGCCCGGTAGACAGCATACTGTTCGGCGCTTCAGGTTTTGGTTACAGATTGCCCTCTCTGTCCTTCTAAGAATTGAGTCCCCTACCACCAGAATCTGTCTTTCCTTTCCCTTCGCTGCCCCCCCACTCTCACTGGAGGAGTTCTTCCCCCGGCAGCTAGGAGAGTCCCTCAGCTCCAGCAGTGCTGGTCCCTGACTGGTTTCACCAATGTCACTCAATGGAGCATACTTATTGGGATGCTCCAGTCCTGGATCGGCCTCCCTGGCACTTCCCCCTCTACCCTTCCTGGCTGTCACCCATCTACTCTTTGCTAGTGCCTGCACCTCTTTGTCTCCACCCGCCTCTGTGCTGGCCCCTCCTGGCACCTGCCGTGTACGTTCCTGGATCTCCTTTAGTATGGAGGGACTTCTCAGTGCTGACAGTTGCTTCCCCAGATTCAGAACCTGGGCTTCCAGGGAAACAATGTGCTTACATTTTGCACAGCAGTATTCGCCCTCGATCGGATGAAAAAGGAACGCATACATGCAGCAAGATGTACAAAGAGTCGCCTCTCCACACCCATTCCATCCACACTAATACTTAAGACAATACACAGGTACACAACAAGACAATACACAGGTACTCGCAGACCTATGTGCACTCGCAGGCCACTCGAAGACATACGTGCACTCGCAGACCTACGTGCACTCGCAGGCCACTCGCAGACCTACGTGCACTCGCAGGCCACTCGCAGACCTACGTGCACTCGCAGACCTACCTGCACTCGCAGGCCACTCGCAGACCTACGTACACTCGCAAGCCACTCACAGACCTACGTGCACTCGCAGACCTACGTGCACTCCCAGGCCATTCGCAGACCTACGTGCACTCGCAGGCCACTCGCAGGCCTACGTGCACTCGCAGGCCACTCGCAGACCTACCTGCACTCGCAGACCTACGTGCACTCGCAGACCTACGTGCACTCGCAGGCCACTCGCAGGCCTACGTGCACTTGCAGGCCTACGTGCACCCGCAAACCTACGTGCACTCGCAGGCCACTCGCAGACCTACGTGCACTCAAAGGCCTACGTGCACTCGCAGACCTACATGCACTTGCAGGCCACTCGCAGACCTACGTGCACTTGCAGACCTACGTGTACCCGCAGGACACTTGCAGACCCACGTGCACTCGCAGGCCACTCGCAGACCTACGTGCACTCGCAGACCTACGTGCACCCGCAGGACACTCGCAGACCTACGTGCACTCGCAGACCTACGTGCACTCGCAGGCCACTCGCAGACCTACGTGCACTCACAGGCCTACATGCACTCGTAGACCTACGTGCACTCGCAATACACAAGTATACCGTGCACAATACACAAGTACTAACGATCTACACAAACTACTCAGACAACACTCAGGTACTCACACTACACAGGTACTATGACCCCTGTTATAAACTCTGGTTTTAACTCACCACTTAGACTGGTTCCACTTACACAGAGTTCCAAGAGCCTCACAAATGAGCAGGCTCAGTATGAGTCCTACACCAGGTTATATAGGCCTCAAACACCTGTGAGCAATTAACCACTCACCTTAATTGGTAGTCTGAAGGAATCAAAGAAAAAAAAAAAAACTATTTAAAAAGTAACAGAAAAAGGTGATAGAAAAGCTTAAAGGAAAAGCCCCAAAAATGCAACCCAGCAATCAAAAAGCAAGACTTTTTCCCTCTCCACTCAAGGTCCCCCCTCTGTTTTAACTCACCATTTAGACTGGTTCCACTTACACAGAGTTCCAACAGCCTCACAAATGAGCAGGCTCAGTATGAGTCCTACACCAGTGCAATGTAATGTCGGGTCCTGGAAATATGGATGAAAATCAGTGAGAGAAACGGCATGGGTACCCCCAGGCCCTTTGGGTCTTGTATGGATATAAAGGGGAACCCCGCACCCAAATTAAAAAAGGAAAGGTGTGGGGCCCCCAGGGGCCTGCCCTATATACTCAGCAGAAATTTGGGCCTTAGATGTTGTTGTGGCCACAACACTGTAAGCCCTCACAGGGCCCTGCTGTGAAATATTAGATCAAGAATTGTAATTACATGCCCCTGTTGAACAGGGGCAGAAAAATTGGGCCTTTGGTGGTGGTGGTGGTGCTGGTGCCACAACACTGTAAGTCCTCACAGTTACTCTTGGTAGGTGCAGAAACGGGCCCTGCTGTGAAATATTAGATCAAGAATTCTAATTACATGTCCCTGTTGAACAGGGGCTGAAAAATTGGGCCTTAGGCACTGGTGCTGGTGCCACAACACTGGAACCCCTCACAGATACTCTAGTTGGAGTGCAGGAACTAGCCCTGCTGCAAAGAATTGCATCAAAAATTGTAATTACATGCCCCTGTTAGACAGGGGCTTAAAAATTGGGCCTTAGGCACTGGTGGCGGCACCCAGAACCAAAAATGTTCTTACAAGCTACCAGCATGATCAATGAGGAGGAAGAGGATAATTACTCAGCATAACAGGATAGTCACTCAGCATCAGCATAGGCAGTCTTTGAAGGGATCTGACATTTCAAAAAAAATTATTCGGTTACATCAGCATCAGGTGCTTGGTAGCTGGTGGTGATCCAAAACTGATTAATTTTTATGAAGGTCAATCGATCGACCGAGTCGGTGGACAGACGCACCCTGTGATCGGTTACAAAGCCTCCAGCAGCACTGAATGTGCGTTCCGAAAGAACGCTGGATGCAGCACAGGCCAGTAGCTCAATTGCATACTGTTCAGGCTCTGGCCAGTGATCCATCCTCAAGACCCAGTAACCCAGAGGATTTTCGGTGGGAAAGGTGTCCAAGTCAGATCTTGCCCCTCGGTATTCCTGCACCATGTAAAACAGATGCTGGTGATGGTTGCTGGAACCCATCATACCTTGGGGCTGCGGACTAAAAAATTGTCTGAACGCATCGGTCAGACGGCCACCTTCTCCTCCGCTCCTTCTTTGACTGACCGAAGCCTCAGCAACACGTTGTCCACAAACTGGAGTTTGTAACCTCCCAGTCTCTGGGAACACGTTGCACAGACCTTTTGAGGATCCTTCTGCAGACTTTGCAGGATCAGGGAGGCCATGCAGAGTAGGTTTGCTGAGGCATTTGGTCCGGAGTCCTCTGGGTCACTAATGACGACATGATCCGCAGCCACCTCCTCCCTGCCACGTACAAGTACATGTGTTTCTTGGGACTGTAAATGATCCCTTAAAGACTGCTGCTGATGCTGAGTGCCAGGCTCCACCTCCATACTGACACAATCCTTCTCCTCCTCTTCCTGTGTGATTGGCGGGTACGCAGGAACACTGTCTGGATAAAGGGGGCCTTGAGAGCTAAGGAAGTCTTCCTCTTCCTGCCTCTGTTCTGCCTCAAGTGCCCTGTCCATTATTCCACGCAGCATGTGCTCCAACTGGTGGACAAGGGGGACAGTGTCACTGATGCATGCACTGTCACTGCTCACCATCCTCGTGGCCTCCTCAAATGGTGGCAGGACAGTGCATGCATCCCTGATCATGGCCCACTGGCATGGAAAAAAAAAAACAAGCTCCCCTGACCCTGTCCTGGTGCCATAGTCGCACAGGTACTCATTGATGGCCCTCTGCTGCATGTGCAGCCACTGCAGCATGGTCAACGTTGAGTTCCACCTGGTGGGCATGTCACAGATTAGGCAGTTCTTGGGCAGGTTAAATTCCTTTTGGAGGTCTGCCAGCCGAGCACTGGCATTATATGACCGGCGGAAATGCACACAGACTTTCCTGGCCTGCCTCAGGACATTCTGTAAGCCCGGGTACCTGCCCAAGAACCGCTGCACCACCAAGTTAAGGACGTGAGTCAGACAGGGCACATGGGTCATTTGTCCCTGTCGGAGGGCTGAGAGGAGGTTGGTGCCATTGTCGCCAACCACCATTCCTGCCTTAAGTTGGCGTGGCATCAACCACCTCTGAACCTGCCCCTGCAGAGCTGACAGAACCTCTGCCCCAGTGTGGCTCCTATCCCCAAAGCACACCAGCTCAAGCATTGCATGGCATCTTTTGGCCTGTGTACTTGCGTAGCCTCTTGAACGCCTACGGAGCACCGCTGGTTCCAAGTACAAAGCACAGGAAGAGGCCATGGAGGAAGAAGAAGAGGAGGGGGTGGAGGAGAGAGGTGTGGCAGAATCACTAGTAGTGGCACTTTGGAGGCGTGGTGGCGGAACAACCTCCAACACTACTGCACCTTGTCCTGCATCCTTCCCAGCTGCCAGCAGAGTCACCCAATGCACCGTGAAACTTAGGTAACATCCCTGTCCATGCCTGCTGGACCATGAGTCAGCGGTAATATGCACCTTACCGCTGATCGCCCTGTCCAGCGAGGCCAAGACATTGCCTTCCACATGCCGGTAGAGAGCCGGAATCGCCTTCCATTAAAAAAAGTGGCGTTTGGGAACCTGCCACTGAGGAACCGCACATTCCACAAACTCACGGAAGGGGGCAGAGTCTACCAACTGAAAAGGTAGCAGTTGAAGTGCTAGCAATTTTGCCAAGCTAGCATTCAACCGCTGAGCATGTGGATGGGTAGGAGTGAACTTCTTTTTGCGGTGTAGCAGCTGGGGCAGGGAAATTTGCCTGGTACAATCTGACGTTGGTGTACCGATAGCAGATTGCCTGCAAGTGCTTGGCTGTGACACACCTAATTCTACACCTTCATTCCTCTCAGTGCGGGTCTCATAGAGGACTGAAGGTATAGTGGGGTTGGAGATCCCAGCTGATGAGATGTAAGGAGAGGTCCTCTTTGTTTATTGGTGTGGGTCTTTTAGGTATGCTTGCCAACGAACATCATGGCAGGTCAACATATGTCTGGTCAAGCATGTGGTGCCCAAGAGGGAGATGTTTTGGCCATACGAGATACGCTTGAGACATATGTTGCACATAGCAGAGGTGCCATCTGATGCACTCATCTCAAAAAAGGCCCACACCAAAGAACTTTTGGAATAACGCGCAGAGACAGCAGTGCCCTGCACATGCAGAGCTCTGAGGTATGATGTAGTCAGTGTGCTGCCCTTAGGCTGGCCCCTGGAGGGCATCCTGCCTCGTTGGTGATGTGCCTCCTCCTCCTCTCTCCTATCAGGCACCCACGTTGAGTCAGTGACCTCATCATCCCCTCCCTCCTCATCACTGGAGCAAACCTGGCAGTATGCTGCGGTAGGGGGAACATGACTGCCAGATTGCTGTCCTTCTTGGGCACCCCCTCTGTCTGTGCTCACGTTACTGGCTTCATCTAGCTCAGTATCATCATCAGAGCCTTCTAAACACTGGGCATCCTCCTGGACATGGCCTGACATGTACCCAACACTGTGATCAAACAGTTTGAGGGACTCCTCAGGAGGATATGGTGGGAATAGGGAAGGAGTCACTGATGCCATTGAGCCAAGGGAAGAGGCCACGTTGGCAGCTGCTTTGCCAGACAAAATACCCTGAGCATGGGTGAGAGAGGATGAGGAGGATGAGGACGGCTTGGTCATCCACTCGACCAAGTCTTCTGCATGTTGCGGCTCAACAGGGCCAGCTGCCAAAAAAAGGCCAAGCGTGTCCCATGGCCACGTGCTAATGAGGATGCACCGTGTCCACGACCAGCACTGTTGCCTCTAGACACAGAGCCTGCTTGCCCTCTTTTATTGGCTTGTGACTGTCTGCCTCTCCTTGTTGGCCTTCCAGACATACTAATGGCCTGCCTGCAGTGAGATGTAGCTGCACTAAGCTGGGATATATATATATATATATATATATATATATATATATATATATATACTGATACAGCATCTAGCAAAATCAACTGCCTGCCTGTAGTATTATTAGTATGAGAACACCACCAATCTTCTACAGGTAGCTTTAGCTGAACACTGTGCAGAGGTTGCACTACACTAACTTGTAGCTTTAGCTGAACACTGTGCAGAGTCGCACTACACTAACGTGTAAATAATGTAGCTGCCTGCGGTAGTGGTAGGATCAGGAAAACACCACCAATCTTCTACAGGTAGCTTTTGCTGAACACTGTGCAGAGTCACACTACACTAACGTGTAAATAATGTAGCTGCCTGCGGTAGTGATAGGATCAGGAAAACACCACCAACCTTCTACAGGTAGCTTTAGCTGAACACTGTGCAGAGGTCGCACTACACTAACGTGTAAATAATGTAGCTGCCTGCGGTATTGATAGGATCAGGAAAACACCACCAACTTTCTACAGGTAGCTTTAGCTGAACACTGTGCAGAGGTCGCACTACATTAATGTGTAAGTAATGTAGCTGCCTGCAGTAGTGATAGGATCAGGAAAACAACACCAACCTTCTACAGGTAGCTTTAGCTGAACACTGTGCAGAGGTCGCACTACACTAACTTGTAGCTTTAGCTGAACACTGTGCAGAGATCGCACTACACTAACTTGTAGCTTTAGCTGAACACTGTGCAGAGGTCGCACCACACTAACTTGTAGCTTTAGCTGAACACTGTGCAGAGGTCGCACTACACTAACTTGTAGCTTTAGCTGAACACTGTGCAGAGGTCGCACTACACTAACTTGTAGCTTTAGCTGAACACTGTGCAGAGGTTGCACTACACCAACTTGTAGCTTTAGCTGAACACTGTGCAGAGGTCGCACTACACTAACTTGTAGCTTTAGCTGAACACTGTGCAGAGGTCGCACTACACTAACTTGTAGCTTTAGCTGAACACTGTGCAGAGGTCACACTACACTAACTTGTAACTTTAGCTGAACACTATGCAGAAGTCGCACTACACTAACTTGTAGCTTTAGCTGAACACTGTGCAGAGGTTGCACTACACTAACTTGTAGCTTTAGCTGAACACTGTGCAGAGGTCGCACTACACTAAAAAATAATGTAGCTGCCTGCGGTAGTGATAGGATCAGAAAAACACCACCAATCTTCTACAGGTAGCTTTAGCTTTACACTGTGCAGAGGTCACACTACACTAACTGTAAATACTGTAGCTAATAGGACTAATAGGATCAGAAGAACACCAGCAATTTTCTTCAAATACTGTAACACCTGCCTGCCTGTCAGTAGGAAGATAATAACAGGAACGGATCTAGCTAAACTGAATACAGTGTGTGTGTATATATATATATATATATATATATATATATATATATATATATATATATATATATATATATATATATATATATATATAAAAAAGTCCAAGAGGTTGCTGCACTTAAAAACTTCTTTGCTTTATTTCACAATATCTTCAGGAGAGATTTACAAAGCAAGTATAATCCTTTCAAGCAGTATCAAAGGCAACAAATGCCTACACAGTTTCAGACATGAGTAGATTCAGATATGGATGGATGGATGGATGGATGGATTACGTTTCGGGCTAGTCGTCAGCTTACGCCCTTCCTGAGATCCATTGAAGCACATCTGAAGGTTTCATTCCATATATATATATATATATATATATATAGAAAAAAAGTCCAAGAGGTTGCTGCACTTAAAAACTTCTTTGCTTTATTTCACAATATCTTCAGGAGAGATTCACAAAGCAAGTATAATCCTTTCAAGCAGTATCAAAGGCAACAAATGCCTACACAGTTTCAGACATGAGTAGATTCAGATATGGATGGATGGATGGATTACATTTCGGGCTAGTCAGCTTACGCCATTCCTGAGATCCATTGAAGCACATCTGAAGGTTTCATTCCAATCATTCATTTAAATACAGGTTTAGTGAAGTACTTCACATATGGAATCAATATGGCTAATTAGTTCAAATTGCATACCATTTAACATCTATATATGCATATGTTTATCTATAACATGCCATTAAAGCAAGGATAAGCAGCAGGTGTCAAATCTCTCAATCTCCTCACTCACATTTTAATATATTCAGAATACCTATAAAAATGCAGGGAAATGGTACATTCATGAGTAAAAACAAAAAGATATCCCCATCACAAAGTTATTTTATCTGGCTACTTTTAAATGCTTATTCCAACAATTAAACAAATAAATAAAGATCCAGATCAACATTTAAGCCATATGGAGCAATAGTATTTAAAAAAATGTATCCAGTATACTTCTCTTTTTCTTAGGATCAATTCACGGTTGCCCCCTCTCCTATTTTTCTCAATACCTTCTAGGACCATATATTTTAGTTGTGATACATTGTGGACAAATTCCAAAAAGTGTCTCGCTAACGGTAATTGGGTTAGTTTATCTCGTATTGAGTATTTGTGTCTCGCTATTCTGTCTTTTATTTTTTGTGTAGTCTCCCCTACATAAACTAAACCGCACGGGCACTTTATGGCATAAATTACATATGAGGATTGGCATGTATAGTAGCCCCGTATGTAGATATTGAAACCCCTATGTGGATGTGTAAAGTATTTATCTTTAATCATAGAGTTACGTTGTATGCATGACAAGCAGGGATACGATCCCAGATTTTTTGGTCCCAGAAAGGTTGGTTTGGCTGCTGCAGCCACAGGTTGATCAGATTTAATCAATCGATCTCGTATCGTTCTACCTTTTCTATAGGAGGACATGGGTGGATTCCAGAATTCCTGTACCATGGGGTAACTGGATCTTAAAAGATTTCAATGTCTTTTGATAATTTGGTTGATTTTGTTGGAGAAGGGATGATACTGCATAATAAAGGGGATTCTCTTGTTTTCCTTTCGGGGTGATCTATTATAATCTGTATTAGAGTAATCGATATTAACTAAAGCTTGTGGGTATCTTCTACTAGTAAGTTTGTTTTTTATTTCATTAAGTCTCTGATCACGGCACAGCGGGTCGCTCACGATCCGCTGTACCCTCATCGTCTGACTTTTTGGGATGGATAAAAAAACGTTTGGGGGATGAAAGCTATTAAAATGTAGCAATTGGTTATGATCTGTGGGTTTCACGTATAAGTCGGTAGTAATCTGCCCATTGTTCAATTTAAGTAGAGTATCAAGAAAAGAGATCTCATTTTTACCAATTTCAATGTTAAACTTTAATCCAGGTATTAAATGGTTAATGTATTTATCAAATAAGTATAGGCTTTCCATGTTACCATCCCATATAGCGAAAATATCGTCCACAAATCTGTACCAACATTGGCAATGTTTTAAAAATAAATCATTGACATAAATAAAGGACGTCTCTATCATATTCATAAATGCGTTCGCATATGGGGGTGCAACATTTGAACCCATCGCTGCTCCGTTCAGTTGCAAGAAATGAGTATCCCTGAAAAGAAAATAGTTCTCCTCAAGAGTAATGTTCAAAAGGTCAAGCAGAAATTAAATTTGTTCGGTTTTGACCTGATTGCTGGCACTAAACTGTAAGCAGAGTGCGGTTCTCCTCTACAAGTATATATATATATATATATATATATATATATATATATATACACACACACACACACACACACACACACATATACATATATATATATAAACATAAATATATATATATTTATATATATATATATATATAAATATATATATATATATATATATATATATATATATATATATATATATATACACACATATATATAAATATAAATATATATATATATATATATATATATATATATATATATATATATATATATATATATATACAAAACACCTGGGATGCATATATATACACAATACACTGTAAGTGCAGCTAACTGACTGACTGTCCTGCCTAATCTATCTAACTTAAATCAAATGACACTGTCTCTCTGTCTGTCTCTCAACGCCGGAACACACTACACAGGGCCGACATGAAGGCGGCCTTATATAGTGTGGGGCATGTACTAAACTCCCTGAGCCATAATTGGCAAAAGCCACCTTGGCTTTGGCCAATTACAGCTCTCTGTACAGATGGCGCTGTGATTGGCCAAACATGCGGGTCATAGTGCATGCTTGGCCAATCATCAGCCAGCAATGCACTGCGATGCTGCAGTGAATTATGGGCCGTGACGCGCCACTCGAATTTGGTGCGAAGGGTCGAACAGATGATGTTCGAGTCGAACATGGGTTCGACTCGAACACGAAGCTCATCCCTATCCACCGCGTCACTCGGGAGCCAATGCACATGCCCGGCGGCCGCAATGTCCACCGAGCACCCGTGATTGCTCATCACAGAGCAGGAATGTGGATCTGTGTGTGTAAACACACAGATCCACGTCCTGTCATGGAAGAGGAGAGACAGATCCTGTGTTCCTAGTATATAGGAACACCAATCAGTCTCTTCCCCAAGTCAGTTCCATCCCCCGACAGTTAGAATCACTCCCTAGCTAACCCCTTGATCGCCCCCTAGTGTTGACTCCTTCTCTGCCAGTGACTTTTACACAGAAATCAGTGCATATTTATAGCACTGATCGCTGTATAAATCTCAGTGGTCCCAAAATAGTGTCAAAAGTGTCAGATCTGTCTGGCGCAATGTCACAGTCACAATAAAAATTGCAGATTGCTGCCATTACTAGTAAAAAAAAAATTAATAATAAAAATGCCATAAATCTTTCACCTATTTTGTAGGCGCTATAGCTTTTGCACAAACCAATTAATATACGCTTATTGCTATTTTTTTTACCAAAAATATGTAGAAGAATACATATTGGCCTAAACTGAGGAAAACATTAGATTTTTTTTTTTTTAATTTGGATTATTATAGCAAAAAGTAAAAAATATTGTGTTTTTTTTCAAAATTTACGCTCTTTTTTTGTTTATAGCGCAAAAAATAAAAACTGCAGAGGTGATCAAATACCACAAAAAGAAAGCTCTATTTGTGGGGAGAAAAATGATTAAAAATGTCATGTAGGTACAGTGTAGCATGACCGCGCAATTGTCATTCAAATTGTTACAGCGCTAAAAGCTGAAAATTGGCCTGGGCAGGAAGGGGGTGAAAATGCCCTGTATTGAAGTGGTTAAGGAAAAAAAGCTGCCCAAACCTGCCTGGCTTTACTTGAAAAAGTAATCGCCCCTAAACCTAATAACTGATTGTGCCACCCTTGGTGGCAACAACTGCAATCAAGTGGTTGTGATAACTGGCAATGAGTCTTTCACATTGCTGTGGAGCAATTTTGGCCCACTCTTCTTTGCAGAATTGTTTTAATCCAGCCAAATTGAAGGGTTTTCCAGCATGAACAGCCTGTGTAAGGTCATGATACAGCATCTTAATTGGATTTAAGTCTGGGCTTTGACTAGGCTACTCCAAAACCATTTGGAGGTGGGATAACCCAAGTGCACTTGAGCTTGAGGTCACAAACTGATGGCCGGACATTCTCCTTTACGATTTTCTGGTAGAGCTCAGAATTCATGGTTCCATCAATTATGGTACGTCGTCCAGGTCCTGAAGCTGCAAAGCAGCCCCAGACCATCAAGCTACCACCACAATGTCTGACTGTTGGTATGATGTTCTTGTTATGAAATGCTGTATTAGTTTTATGTCAGATTTAACGGGACGCACACCTTCCGAAAAGTAACATTTTTGTTTCATCAGTCCACAGAATATTTGCCTAAAAGTCTTCGGGATAATCAAATTGTTTTTTGGTAAATGTTATATGAGTGTTCTTTTTGGTCAGCAGTGGCTTTGGCCTTGGAACTCTCCCATGGATGCCATTTTTGCCCAGTCTCTTTCTTATTGTTGAATTGTGAACACTGATCTTACCTGAGGCAAGTGAGGCCTGCAGTTCTTTAGATGTTGTTCTGGGTTCTTTTTTTGACCTCCTGGATGAGTCGCTGTCCTGCTCTCGAAGTAATTTTTGTAGGCTGGCCACTCCTGAGATTGTTCACCACTGTTCCAAGTTATCTCCATTTGTGGATAATGGCTCGCCCCATGGTTCACTGGAGTTCGAAAGCCTTAGAAATGGCTTTGAAACCCTTCCTAGATCAATACATGTACATTACTTTGTTTCTAATCTGTTCTTGAATTTTTGTTAGATTGTGGCATGATGTGTGGCTTTTTGTGATCTGTTAGCGTGCATCACTTTGTCAGACAGCTTCTATTTATGTGATTTCTTGATTCAACATGTCTGGTAGTAATCAGGCCTGGGTGTGGCAAGTGAAATTTAACTCAGCTTGCCAAAAAATTGTGGTTAATCACAGTTCATTCAAGATTCAGCATGGGAGGGGGCAATTCATTTTTCACATAGGACCAGGCAGGTTTGAACAGTTTTTTCCCTTAATAAATGAAATAATATTTTAAAAACTGCATCTTGAATTTACTCGGGTTATCTTTGTGTAATATTTAAATTTGTTTGATGATCTGAATGACTTAAGTGTGGGAAATATGCAAAAAATAAAAATAAATCAGGAAGGGAAATACTTTTTCACACAACTATATTATATATGGGCCATCCTCTCCCTCTCGGGAACAAATCTTGTATTAGAAAGTCCTCACTCACAATGGTTCCCTTAAAGCTCCTTGATATAAATATGAATTTCAATATTTTCACATCAGTTTCCCTGAAGTTCATTCTTGAACTTATGCCCTCCCTCAATGCATGTGTACCAACCCACAACAGTCTAGGAGCCCCGACCCTCCACACCACCACTGCGACCTCCCCTTCTTTTTTGAGCATGGAACCAATCAAATTAGACCTGAGACAGCAAAGAAATCTTGGTGCCTTTGAGACTTCACATCTGGACCATGAGTGCTGGTACTGCAATGTTTCCACGCTTCTCTGCCTTGGAAGAGCGAACTCCAACATTGATGGCAGGATCCTGGCATACCTAGTCCTGTAACTTGGGAATAAGGGGTAATGATTGCAAAGATTGGATCATACAGCGAGACAGCACTTTTCAGCATGGTTAAGGAAAGTTCAGTAGAGTGTTAGTCATTGCACTTTTGTCTCAAGAAATTACTTGGTTATTGTTGCTTCTTTAGGTGGTGGTAGGGCAAGCCTCCGGACAGTCGTGCATGAATACAAAAAGGAAAAAGGATAATGTCAGTGTACAGTTATTGGAGGAATGCCAGACAGAAGCAGTGGGTTGGCCATTAAGACTAAATACTTAAGGGGTGTAATGTGGAACAGTAAAGTGGGATCCCCATGGGGTGCAGAGTCCGAGCAACAGCAGTATCCACTAGCTCCCTTGAAGGTAGGGTTAATCAACATTGCATGCTATTGCCAGGTCCCTGGGTTCACCACACTTGCTCATGGGGCTCAGGTAGACTGGGGGAGGTAGAATTACAATAAGACATAAGACCTGGATGTCCAGGGATACTTTGGTTTCAATGGGTGTGAAATATGGTACTGGCGGGCAGGAATGCCAACGCCTCATAATTTGCAAAAACAAAAAATTATACGACTGAGGTCTAAGTTACATTATCTTAAAGAAATAGACGATAGAAACCAAAAGAAAAACTTAGAGAGCATAATATTAAAGAAGGAAAAGTAACGAAAGAGAGGTAAGTAATGAAAATGAACAAGAAGAATAGTAAAAATAATAATGAAAAGAGAAAAAAACAAAAAAGTACATATTTATTGCTGCTCCAACCAAGATTTCTCTTTAGACTATTAAAGAGCATTGAATCAGTATTCGAAAAACAAACTAATACATAGTTGCCCTGAAAACTATTGGTGGTTGCTTTAAAAAGAGAGAAGAAAAAAAAATATATATATATATATACTGTATATATATATATATATATATATATATATATATATATATATATATATAGTTCCTTAACAAAAGGACAACTCCTCTCCCGCACTAGTGATTAACAGTATATTTGCAGGTCAGGTACACACACAGATCTTAAAAAGGAGAGAGAAAAAATGATTAAAACTTTTAGAATTGAGGTAGACCTGACTGCACTTTATTACCCAAATTTAGAGGCTTATCAAAAAACAAAAAAACAAAAAATATATATATAGTTCTAGGGTCCGCTTTTAAAAACGCAAATTCTTAGTACTGGTCTGGAATGGATCAGGCTTCTTCAGAGATGAGTTGGTGGCCTTTCTGTTCCTCGAGAGGAGATACCTTGTTGAGGTTTACATTCTCATAGCTTTGGCGTTCATTCTCCTCATAGTAATGCAAATTATTACTTGCATCAGGAAAAGAAATAGGGCTACACAGATTAGGACAACAACAGGGTGGAGTAAAATGTTTAGGAAAGCTGTAGCTTTAGGACTGTACCCAAATAAACTTTCCCACCAGGAAACCATAGCATCTGTCTAAAGTGCGGGATACTTGGATCAATCTATTTTGATTATGAGTGAGTCGTATGGTGGCTTGTTTCTCAACATCTCCTAACACATTTAAAATGTCATCCTGTTGCCCGAATTCTAATAGCCAAGCTTTTAACTCAGCCCCAGAGGAAGTTTCTGTAGGTGTATGGGGGTGTCAGGTTTGATATATCCACACACTACCCGTACAATTTTTGTTATTTTTAGCCACCTACCATTGTTCTTAAGGGATTACCTGGCTGTGGCTTTACTCCACAAGCCCATCCCTCTCCCAAACATTGGGAGTTTGTTTATATCTGCTAATAAGGTGGGTAATGTCAATGAGCTTAATGTTCCCATTATACCTATATCTGCCAGTCTATTTCCCCCTCCAACACTTTTATGGCCTGTCTTTCTAGGCTCTATGTATGTTCCTAGCTGTTGCTCATATGCTCGTAGAAGTGATATACACTTGATGCACTTCCTTGCTGCTTCGGTATTTGGACATACAAATTTCAGTTTTGGTAAGCACAATATACAATGTTTCCCAATATAAGGTTTATATGGGTTTATGGATATCTATAGCTCCTCACCTTTTCCCCTTCTCTGTGTTCCCTTGCCCTCCTTCTCCTATATTTCAGATATCATCATATTTGACAAAATATCTGAGATACAACCTTTTTCTTCTCCACATTGTCCAATGGGACTGAATTACCATTAGGTAATTATGAAATATATAATTAATATTCCAATATGATAGATTGAATAAAAAGTTGTTCTTGCAGTGCTTTACATGTTTTTATTCATAGAATCATCGGTATCCCTGGTTTTATTAGAGGCAAGGTTCTCTCACCTTCCATTGTAAGGCTATACAATTGCCTTAATGTTCTCATCTAATTGGTGGGAAGGATTGAACTTGGTACTGCAGTCTGTCTGTATGTGGTGTCATCGCCTATTGGTCTTGGGGTTTACCAGGCAAGCATATATGTAATATGGTTGTATATGTCCTTGTACGTTTTTCAAGACCTAAAATATTTTGTTAAAATGTGATATACACATTGCAATATGCAATATGAATACTTATGTTATTTTTTCTTTTTCTGTATTGTTTTAATTATGCATTAGCACCTACCCAAAAATGTCTTGAGGAAGCTAATTTTGTGAAACGCGTTGACAAGAAGACATGAAGGGGTTTATGGATTCTACTAATTGATATCTCCACACAATCAGCGTTCATATAATATTTGATACAATCAAATCCTAAGCTCTAGTCCATTTGGGTATCTGTTGACCTTGTTTGTTAGTAGGTTGTCGCTGTTCGTTATATGTAATTTTATCTTTTCTAAAAAAGATTCATATTTTTGCTAAATTACTGCATCATGTTTTGTCAGTAAAGTTCCCCATGATTTGATGGAGTTTTTTTAACTCATTCAATCCTTTTGTATAACTAATAGATGTTGGCATAGTGGAGGTCTTTCCTTCCTAAACAACAAACATCTTCTTTCATCTATACCAGGCCCTCTGACCCCGCTCCGCTCCAATCCTTATTTCCCTCCTGGGATGTCCATGCAATTTCTATCCACCTCCTGGCCACACAAACATATCCTGACTAAACGTTTCTTCCAAGGAGGTACTTTACTAACACGTGAAAATCTAGCCTCACAGATGAAAGACCGAAATTTCCACTATGGACATACCTACAATTACAACACTTTCTGCTAGACCCGAAACGCAGGCCACGCTGGACCTGACAACTCACTCCCATAGAATCATCATGCTCTGAAACTACTCCACAAAGGCACCTAGTCTCCGCCATTTACTCCCTACTTTTTGCTATTCACCTCACGAAACACAAAACATGACACCTTTGGGAGAAAGAACTCTCCCAGGATCTCACGGATGACCAGTGGGGGCAAATATTCGAAAATACTCTCATGGGTTCAATAAACGTGTCAGTCCAAGAAAATGGCTACAAGGTCCTCAATCGATGGTACAGAGTCCCAACCCTCATTCATAAATTTGCATCAGCAAAATCAAACTTATGCTGGAGATGCAACTCTGCAACTCCTGTCCCATTATCCAAAAATTCTGGAATTAAGTCTACAACATAACATTAAAGGTAATCACCCTTGCCTTAGACTTTTCCCCCACACAACTCCTGCTGCACCATACCACACTACCTAGACGCTCTCATTTCAAAACCTTAGAGATGCACATGCTAAATGCAGCTAAGCTATGTATCCCAGTCCTATGGGGCAAATCCAATGCCCCTTCAACTAAAGAATGATTCCTGAGGCTCAATTAAATTGCCAAAATGGAGAAGCTCATAACCGTCTCCCATGACATCTCCAAACACAACACTCTCTGGGCCTGTTGGTCCCACGCAATTCCTAAAGCGACCCTCAATCTCATCCTTTCATTGACCCCATAACACCTCGCTCAACATCAGGCCCACGGGAGGATTGAGGATGGATGGGCCGAAGTTCAGCCACAGCCGTACCCACCTCCCATCTTTATACCCCCTTCTCCCAAACCACATCCCTTCTTACCCACCTACATCTTTCTTACCTATAACTATCTCCCCCCCAAACCCCCACACTCACTTATATACAACCAACGGACCTAACCAAGGCTGCCAGCAGAACTCACACTATTTGACACATACCACATCGAAAACATATCCACCACATCACCCTACAAAAACATAATAGTCAATACAGTCTATTTCAAGAACCCAGCTCAATCTACAGCACAGTAAAATCGAATGTGAATTTTGTCCCCTCAGAGATCCGACACCTCCCGATCTCAGAGAAACTAAATTCACACCTTAATTACAAATGGTACAATTATCTAACATATTCATCTAGTCACTGGTATGTACTATTCTTCTCTTACAACTGTTACACATGTTCCATCTTTGTGAGTACTACAGAATTTTTGTGTATCCTTAGGCCGTTGGGCCCATATATCTACTGTTATACTTGTTCATTTATTTCTGAATTTTCCTCAATAAAATACTATGGAAAAGAAAAGAATATTGAATTGGAGATGCCGTTCATATAGGCGTACAGATTGCATTCTCCCATGCGCCAAGACCGCAATAGTAAATGGAGAATTTGATCTCTGTTACCGATGCACAATGTCATAAATGTGGGAGTGTGTGTTGCATCTCGCCGTGCACCTCTACTGACGGTGCACTGCTTTAGTAAATCAACCCCACTGTGTCAAGTTCTGGAGACCTCACTTACAAAAAGATATTGATAGGATCGAAGAACGAGTCAAGAGACGGGTAACAAAAATGGTGAAAGGTCTGGGGGATAAAACATATCGAGAGCGACTTCAGGAACTTAATATGTACAGTTTAGAGGAAAGAAAGGAAAGGGAAGACATGATTGAAACCACTAACTACTTCAGCCCTGGAAGGCTTTGCCCCCTAATGACCAGGCCATTTTTTGCGTTATGGCACTGCGTTACTTTAGCTGACAATTGCAAAGTCGTGCAACGCTGTACCCAAATAAAATTGATGTTCTTTTTTTTTTCACAAATAGAGCTTTCTTTTGGCGGTATTTGATCACCTCTGTTTTTTAAATTTTTTGCGCTATAAACAAAAAAGACTGACAATTTTGAAAAAAAAAAGGTTTTTTTTTATTGTCTGCTATAAAACATAACCAGTAAAAAAAAATAAAAAAATCTAATTTCTTCATCAATTTAGGCCAATTTGCATTCTGATTCATATTTTTTGGTAAAAAAGATCCCAAAAAGCGTTTATTGACTGGTTTGCACAAAAGTTATAGCATCTACAAAATAGGGTATAGATTTATGGCATTTTTTTTTTTTTACTAGTAATGGCGGTGATCAGTGATTTAGCAGGACTGCAACATTGCGGCGGACAGATCAGACACCTGAAAAACTGACATTTTTGACACTTTTTTGGGAACCAGTGACATTATTACAGTGATCAGTGTTAAAAATTTGCACTGACTTTGTACTAATGGCACTGGCAGGGAAGGGGTTAACATCAGGGGCGTTCAAGGAGTTAACTGTGTTCCCTCAGTGTGTTTATAACTGTGTGGGGGGGGATGGGCTGCCTGGGACAACACACAGATCCGTCTTCCTGCATAGCAGAAAGACAGGATCTCTGTGTGATCCCCTGTCAGAATGGAGATCTGCTTGTTTACTATGGTAGATCCCCGTTCTGTCACTGGATCCTCTGATTGGCTCCCCTGCTGGGCAATCAGCGCCCACAGATCACCGTGCAGAAGCCGACGTACAGCTATGGCGATTTGCGTAGCTGAGCCAACCTGCGGCAGTATAACTGCGGCGGCTGGTCGGCAAGCGGTTAAATACATCAAGGGGGCAAATAAGGTTCAGGAAGGCAGTTTTTCAATATGTAACCAAAATCAAGAACACGGGGACATGACCTCAAACTAACTGGAGGAAAGCCCAAAGCTGATTTTAGAAAGTATTATTTTACTGAAAGAGTAGTTGATGCTTGGAATAAATTTCCAGCAGATGTAGTGAGACAGTCAAAAGTAAATGTCTTCAAACATGCTTGAGGCAAACATAGATCTATACTCAGACAAAAAAGTTCATGAAAAAGAACAAAACAAAAAAAATAAATGGGCACACTCGATGAACTACTCAGTCTTTTTTTTCTGCCGTCACTTTCTAAGTTTCAATGTTCCTATGTTGTTATTAATTTATATGCCAAAATGATTGCCTCCCAACTGAAGCCTCTTTTACCTATGCTTATACATACAGACCAGGTGTGGAGGTGAGGGATAACACTCTTAAAACTTTGTTTCTTATGAACCATGCTTAAGTAGCAAATATTCAGTCTTGCCTTCTTTCCGTAGATGCGTAGAAATCATTTGATTGGGTTAGCTGGTTATTTCTTAGACAAACGTTCATACAAATAGGAGTGGGTACTTCCTTACTGCAGATAATTCTTGCTTTATATTCCAAACCAAATGCTAGGGTCCATGTTAATGGTTCCTTGTGACTAAGCTTTCCTATAGGTAATGGCACCCGAGAAGGGTGCCCTTTACCCCTTCTGTTGTATGTGCTGGTAATGGAACATCTGGCAGTCGCTATCCAAAATAATCCATATTTCTGATATAATCTTGGGAGCACAGCAAGTGAAACTTGCTCTTTTCTCAGACCATCTTTTAGTCTTAATTGCTAATCCTCATATTTCAATGCTGTCTGTGTTGCAGGAGTTTCACTGTTTTTGACTATATAGCAATTTTAAGGTTAATCTGCATACATCTGAGATCCTTAACATTTTGTTATCCCCATCTTAATTTCAACACCTCCAAGACAACTTTTCTTTTAAGATCTGTACCTCAGCTATCAAATATTTGGGAATTTATATCCCCACTGATCTAACTCAACTGTATGCATTAAATTACACTTTTGCTAGAAAAATAAAGCATATGAAGGCATGGATCCATAATTTGTGGTTAATCTTTATATATTTTTTGAGTAAAGATCAAAATCCACTTGTTTAATACACCTTACTTGTCCCAGAATTAGTACCTCTTACTATATTTCCAGGTAGGAACTGTTTAAGAAACATATAGCCAGTGGTTGTGCGGTCCTCAGTCACACATAATTATGTGTCTTTATATTAAAGGATTGAATTTAATTTATTTTTATCCTTCCCCTTGCCTATCTGGGTGACTAATGGGTTAAAGTTGAAAACTCCTTTCCATCAGTGTTACCTACAGGTGCGGTGGACATTACAATTAAGAATTCTTCCTCAAATAGACCCCCATTTGTTGCCCTACTATATAATTCCGAGTAAGCTTGCCAGAAATTTGGGAAAGCAAAACATGTCAACCCAGGGGTACACTACTTAGAGCCCCCAAACCCTGCTGCCGGATTACAGGAAGGTGAAGATCCAAATAGATTTTGGGATTCAGACTGAAGATATGTGGAACAGAAATTGTCTGTTTGTTAAGACATTTCATTTTTGGGAAATTTGGAGAACTTGACAGAAAGTCGTTTCTAGACAGACAAGCTATATGTTGAGCTGAGATATCTGTGCATGGATGATCCATCTTTCCTCGTTACCTCTCATCAACTGTGAATCAGCTATAAGCCAACATTACAACATCTACAGCTGACACAATCGTGGCCATGAAGTGTGTGTGCATTATTACAGTGCATTGTCATTGACTGCAAGGATTGGAAATATACTCCTGCCTAAGTATCTTACAAACTGCTATCTCCAGTGCTAACCACACCTGAAGATTTTTGCCCTATATCTGTGTCACAGTCATTGCTGTAGATTGCACATACATGCACCAAATATATCTATATCGGCTGATGAGATCTGAGTTAAGGGAAAAAAAGAGATACACACATGTGCTTCCGCTCCATTACTGCCTTCAATCCTTACCTGTATCTGCATGAAGAGAGTCTGGTCTTACACATATTATTATTCATTATGAATGTTTAAATATCGATTTACCCTCTCATTGATACTCCTCAAAACGGGTGATTCCCTGTCACTGTGTGTTACTTTCTGATTCACACCCCCCCCATGGACTTATATCAGCAATGAGCTGCCTGCTCGATTATCATTTATGTGCACAGTGAACAGAGGACACAATCATCTTTCCCTATGAGTCTGTGCTTCTTGGACTCTATATCTGTTGAATTACAATTCATTTATAACAATTTATGTGTGGTGTGTGGTAGAGGTTTTGAATTGACATTATTTTGTCCTCTATTTTTCAATAATCTTAAATTCCAATAAATTATACTTATTTTTGATAGCATACTGTCCGATTTTTGCGCTATTGGCTTCCTGGTATGTTGATCCACACATGGCTTTGTGGAATGACAGATGCAACACAAGTCCTCCAGATGATTCCCCTTTATTAGGGTGAGTCATTCTATCTGACTTTGCAGTTTGACTCTTGGGTTTCTTTAACCCTTTCCTTTAGCGAGGACTAGCTTGGGCACATTCACTCTAATGCCCTGTCCAAACACACACACAACAAACCAAGTTTAGCGCTGTCCCCACTATACCTATTCCAACAGTAAACAGTCTGTATGTATATTCCTCACTTAAGGTGTTGCAGCTCTCCCAAAAGTCCACTGGGTGGTAGACATGATTCTGAAAATATATAAAAACAAGAGAGAGCGCACGCCAGCCCTAGTGTGTTATCATTTAGTAGATGAAGATAAGTGTATAAAAAAACGAGGGTTGCACCCACAAACATCTAGCGTTAAATGGCATAAACAGCTCCATAATAGCCTCCTCTCCTGGTCTGTAGGGATCAGTTAGCTCACAGCAACTAGCAGCGTGGTAAAGTATTCCAGTAAGCACAGACCGCCTGCTTCCTTGTAACACACACCGCCCAAAGCACTCGCACGGACCAGCCGACGCTGCCTGACATCACTCGTGGCCAGGGAGGGGATGCACAGTGATGCAGCTGACTCCTCTCGTAAGCTTCATGGAATTTCTAGGACAACATGTTTCGGAGGTGTGGCCTCCTTCTTCAGGTAACGCGCTCATCTCCTCTAGTGATAATATATGCTCAAACCCCCCGCCCCTCCTATCTATGAACCAATGGCATCATAACAGAGCAGGAGCACGGAGTACACAGCAAGAGGTATCTACAAGACGGAGGGGGTTATATAGCAACAGCATCCTAAAATGGTGTTTAGTACAAATAAACATAGAGAATTAGCACTATCTTTAATGTAAATCTAAATAAAAAGAATTCTTGTCATATGTAATAAAAACTTATTTAAAAAGTACTTATGTGAACAGTACTATAAAATATACTATAAAATATGCACTATATATTAGCTAATATCATCAACAACAGAAAATCACGCTGCGAGGGCATAATCATACATATCAAAATACATGAATAATTGATATATATAATATATACATAATACAACATCATATCGATAAAGATGCAAGACGTCATGGCATATCCAATGTAGAAATGAATTGTATTATATTATATGGTTTTTAGGTGGTGAAGAAATAAAGTTATATTAAGCTATAAAGTATATGGTGGGGTCCCATGCTAAAATGGACCCCTATCTGATAAAATTATAATCTGATTTATACAAAACGAAAGTCTAAAACTAAAATAATGAACATGGAAGATTTATGAATTGAAAAAGTGTTCAGGGTAGCACAGTGGTGTAGTGGGTAGCACTCTCAACCAGCAGCATCAAGGGTCACTGGTTCAATTCCCATCCACAACACCACCCGAATGAAAGGCCAAACAATGTCAAATAGAATATCTTATACATTGGGTAATTTCATGTGTGAGTACCTACTTCAAGTTCTTCGTTTAACCCTTCTGGTGAGATACTGTTTAGAGTGAAAATCCAATAGGATTCACGTTTGCATAAACGAGAAAAAGTTCACCTTCTGGGATAGACATAGGTATAGATTCTATACCAAAAAGTTCCAACCCTGTAGTGCTGCCATCATGTTTATGCTTAAAGTGACGTAGCACACTATGCTTCTCAACCTTTTTTTCTATGAACCTACGGTGTTCACCAAAGCGGGTCCTCATCGCATGCACTGTTCTACCAAATAGAGGTACCCACATGGGCACCTCAACCCATAGATAACAAACTGGGTATTGCAACATATAAATTGTTTAATGTAGAAGGTACGGCCATCTTTACAACTAAATGACTTCTGGCCATGAGAGATAAATTTACACGCTTTGCATTTAATGCCTTTACATCTATAACATCAAGTAATGTTAAAGAATTGAGGGATGTTTTGCATTTTCAAGCTTTGTTTGTCTTTAACCACCTCAATACAATGCACTTACACCCCCTTCCTGCCCAGACCAATTTTCAGCTTTCAGCGCTCTCACACTTTGAATGACAATTACTCAGTCATGCAACACTGTACCCATATGAAATTTGCATCCTTTTTTTCACACAAATAGAGCTTTCTTTTGGTGGTATTTAATCACTAGTGGGTTTTTAATTTTTTGTGCTATAAATAAAAAAGCCCGTAAATGCCTTTTTCTTTGTTTCTGTCATAAAATTTTGCAAATTAGTAATTTTTCTTCATACATTTTGGCCAAAATTTATACTGCTACATATATTTGGTAAAAAAACCCCAAATTAGTGTAAATTATTTGGTCTTTGTGAAAGTTATAGAGTCTACAAACTATGGTGCCAATCACTGAAAATTGATCACATCTGATCACACCTGATGTACTGATGGTCTATCTCATTTCTTGGGACACTAACAAGTCAGGAAAGTACAAATACCCCCTAAATGACCCCTTTTTAGAAAGTAGACATTCCAAGGTATTAAGTAAGTAGCATGGTGAATCTTTTTAAGTTGTAATTTTTTCCCACAATTCTTTGCAAAATGAAGATTTTTTTTTTTTTTACAAAATTGTCATATTAACAGGTTATTTCTCTCTCAGAGCATATGCATACAACAAATTACACCCCAAAATACATTCTGCTACTCTTCACGAGTATGGCGATACCACATGTGTGAGACTTTTACACAGCCTGGCCACATACAAAGGCCCAACATTGAAGTAGCATCTTCATGCATTCTACGAGCATAAATGACACATCTCATTTCTCAACCACCTATTACACTTTTGAAGGCCCTGGAGCACCAGGACAATGGAATTGCCCCCAAAATGACCCCATTTTGGAAAGCAAACACCCCAATGTATAATCTATAAGGCATAATGAGTCTTTTGAACGGTTCATTTTTTTCCAGAAGTTTTTGGAAAATGTGGAAAAAAATGAAAACGCATTTTCTTTTACACAAAGTTGTCCATTTATCAGATATTTCCAACACATAGCATGTACATAGCAAAGATGACACCCCAAAATACATTCTGCTTCTCCTCCTGAGTATGGCGATACCACATGTGTGAGACTTTTACACAGCCTGGCCACATACAAAGGCCCAACATTGAAGTAGCATCTCCATCCGTTCTACGAGCATAAATTACACATCTCATTTCTCAACCACCTATTAGCCTGGTTTCACACATGTGCGGTGCGAATTGAAGCTCAGGTTTCACTGGGGAGATAACAATCTCCTGTTCAACGGATTCATTGCGTTTTTGCTCAGGATTAGAGAGCAGGGAGAGGGGGAGGGAGGGGGGGGAGAGGGGGAGGTGTAGTGAGGAGAAAGAGAAAATCCTTGTTCAGAACGCAATGCATCTGCGAATCAGATGCGTTCCCATAGGAGATAATAGGCTTGTAGTTCGCACCGCAATGCCCAAAAAACGCACACGTTTTTTGGGCAATGCGCAGTGCGAATGCAACGCACATATGTGAACCAGATACATTCATATGAATGTATTTTAAAATGTCCTGCGAATTAGATGCGGTGTAAGCCGCATCTAATTCGCATAGGTGTGAACCCGGACTTACACTTTTGAAGGTCCTGGAGCACCAGGACAATGGAATTGCCCCCAAAATTACCCCATTTTGGAAAGCAAACACCCCAACGTATAATCTATGAGGCATAATGAGTCTTTTGAACGGTTAATTTTTTTCCAGAAGTTTTTGGAAAATGTGGAAAAAAATGAAAACGCATTTTCTTTTACACAAAGTTGTCCATTTATCAGATATTTCCAACACATAGCATGTACGTAGCAAAGATGACACCCCAAAATACATTCTGCTACTCCTCCTGAGTATAACGATACCACATGTGTGAGACTTTTACACAGCCTGGCCACATACAAAGGCCCAACATTGAAGTAGCATCTTCATGCGTTCTACGAGCATAAATGGCACATCTCATTTCTCAACCACCTATTGCATTTTTGAAGGCCCTGGAGCACCAGGACAATGGAATTGCCCCCAAAATGACCCCATTTTGGAAAGCAAACACCCCAACGTATAATCTATGAGGCATAATGAGTCTTTTGAATGGTTCATTTTTTTCCAGAAGTTTTTGGAAAATGTTGAAAAAAAATGAAAACGCTTTTTTTTTCACAAAGTTGTTAATTTATCAGATATTTCCAACACATAGCATGTACATAGCAAAGATGACATCCCAAAATACATTCTGCTACTCCTCCTGAGTATAGCGATACCACATGTGTGAGACTTTTACACAGCCTGGCCACATACAGAGGCCCAACATCCAAGTAGCACCATCAGGCGTTCTAGGAGCATAAATGACATATATAATTTCCTTGCAACCTATCATTTTTGAAAACCCTTCATATTTCTAACACATAGCATGCACATACCAAGAAATACAATCCAATATAAATTCTATCGCAGAAAGGGTAAAAAAAAAAAGCATTACCTGTGCTTTTAGTAGTATCCACAGAGGAGAGCACTGGTCAAGGCAGCAGGCAGGGATGTGCTTAGCGACAGCAATAGTAACTATCCAGGCAGCAGGCAGGACAGCACAGTCCATAGAAATTGTCCAGGCAGAGACAGCCAGCACAGCCATAATATTGGTCCTGGTACACTGTTACCTGCAGACACTCATTATTGTACCGCTCTCCAGCCCTTCATAAACATACTGCCTCTTGCTACAGCTAATTATTTGCATAGTCCAGGTAGCGGTGTGGTCCATTCATGCGACAGGCAGAGGCATGGTGGCAGTAAGTCAACAGCAGGCTGAAGGCCACAATCAGGTAAGACCTGTGCACAGGGGCACAGGGGTAGAGGCTTTGACCCACCCAAATCTCTATGAAGCCTCCGGACTCCAGACCCTAATCCGGAAATTCCAAAACCCGGAGAAAACAAAAAAAATTGTTTTCTCCATCCGGAAAAACAATTCTGGAGCCCCTCACATATGTGAGACCCCTGTGTACTACAGTAGCAGGGCAACAGATCAGTCCAAGTGGTAGGCAAAAGCATAGTCCATAAAACAGACCAGGGTCAGTTTACGTGCAAGCAGTCCAAGCGGTAGGCAGTAGCGTGGTTAATAAAACAGGCCAGGGTCAGTTCACGTGGAAGCAGTCCAAACAGTAGGCAGAGGCATAGTCACAAAACAGGCCAGGGTCAGTTCACGTGGAAGCAGTCCAAAGGGTAGGCAGAGGCATAGTCAAAAAACAGGCCAGGGTCAGTTCACATGGAATCGGTGGCATGGTTATTTGAGAAAGAATGGAAAATGGTCAGCACAGATGATGAAAATGGGGAAATGGTTAAAAATATGAGCTAATATTTTAGGGATGTATGATAAAGTTGGAAGCATTCACCAATGCAAAGGCCAGGTTGGGAGGGACACTGGGGACAATGGTAGCTGGTATCTTTTCTAAATCCTTTTTTGGTGCGCACGCAACATTTTTTTTGTCGTCTTCGGCCTGCTTTAGATGGTGGAATGCTGAAGGGGAAGTGGCACTCAGAAAGTCAGCAAACAGCCTCAGAGCGAAGGTCTTCTGGGGGGTCTTTGGTGATAGATGAGGGACGTGACAACTAATTCAAAAATTTTAGGAAGGGGGCGGGGCTTTCAATGGATTTGGTGTAGACTACGTAGGAATTGTAAATGGCCAAATGGATGAGATAAATTGCTACCTCCTTATACCAGAATCGGGACCTCCTTATTGACAAATAGGGCTGAATCATTTGATCATTAAAATCTACCCCCCCATGTAGAGATTATAATCTTGGACACATGTTGGCTTTTCAATGGGACCTTGTCTTCTTTGTACCTCAATTGTAGTGTCGTCATGGATGGTGGACATCATGTGCACGTCCCTCTTATCCTTCCACCTCAAGGCCAGCACATTGTTGCATCTCAATGATGCTCTTTCCCCCCTTCGCAGCTTTTTGTTCGCTAAAGATTGTCGGAAGCCCTTTCTATTTTTTCTGGAGGTTCCACAGGCCAGGGTTTTTGCAATGTATAAGTGTTTGAAAAGGGGCAGGCTCGTGTAAAAGTTGTCAACGTATATGTGATATCCTTTGTTTAGAAGTGGGTATGCCAGGTCCCATACAATGGCCTATCGCCGGCGGCAGCGCTGGTACTGGGCATTTGTTCCCGGGGCCTAAAGCTGGTGGCAGCACTGGTACTGGGCCTGGGAATTTGTTCCTGGGGCCTATTGGTGTTGGCAGCGCTGGTCCTGGGCCTGGGAATATAATCCTGGTTTCCAGAGTGCCGTGCCCTTTTGGGAGGGACCCATTCTTCCTCCGAATCATTTGCCGATTCACTATTTGGTTCAAATGCCGAATTTGAGTAAGAATCAGAATTGGAATCTAATGAGAACTCCCCGTTGCTCTCATCGGTCTTGAAAAGGATCTGGAACGCCTTCTCACTGCTCTATACTCTTTTGGACATGACGCGGTGTGACAGGTGGAAGGTGACGGTCACTGATGGGCTGTGCGATGGGTGGTAGCTGACGTTCACTGATCGGTGATGACGGTGTGACAGGCGATGGTCACTGATGGGTGACAGGCCACGGACAGTGACGGGTGATGGGTGACGGGTGATGGCTGGCGGTCACTAAAGGGTGACAGGTGATCGGTGATGGCTGATGGTCACTGATGGGTGACAGGTGATGGGTAATGGGTGATGGCTGGCGGTCACTGATGGGTGACGGGTGATGGCTGGTGGTCACTGATGGGTGATGGGTGATGGCTGGTGGTCACTGATGGGTGACGAGTGATGGCTGGCGGTCACTGATGGGTGACGGGTGATGGCTGGCGGTCACTGATGGGTGACGGGTGATGGCTGGCGGTCACTGATGGGTGACGGGTGATGGCTGATGGGTGACGGGTGACAGGTGCACCGCTGACGGTCACTGATTTGTGACGGGTGACAGGTGCACCGCTGACGGTCACTGATGGCAGTCCCTTATGTGACAGGTGCACTTTATTGGGTGACTGTGGTGACTGTTGGGTGACAGATGACAATGGGGGGGCGATTGGACAGGTGTGGTGTTGGTGCAGACACTACAGAACACAGATCGGTAACTCACTGCTTCTGGCTCTTCTCTCCTCACACTGGAAACAGTGTGTGAGGAGAGAAGAGCTGGTAACAGCTAGTTACCGCTCTGTGTTTACATTTATGATCGGCTGTGAATGGATCACAGCCGATCACATGGGCAAGCAGTTAAGGCAACTGGGGGCAATTAAACTTTTCACATTTTTCGCACGTTGGAATACTACCCGAGGTTTATTGGGGAGGATTTTTCCAAGTGTATCGTCTTGCCCCAAAATTGGCCAGTGCTTTTGGACAGCTCTTTTTATAGTCCAGTGCTGAATGTTGTAATAAAAAGAATGTCAGGTTGTTCTTTTGCAGATGTAGTCATAATCTTGTTCTGGATGCCTTCTCTATATTGGTCTCTTGCCTTTTGAATGTGATGATCTGCATATCCTTTTTCCAAAAACTTTTTTGACAATATGGTTGCCTGATCATCATAATCTTTGGTGCTACTACAATTCCTGTGTAGCCTACAGAACTGACTGTAGGGTATGTTATCTTTCCATTTAGGGTGGTGGCAACTCCTCTGATGCAAATAGGAGTTGCCAGCAGTTTCTTTGAAGTGGGTTTTGGATGTGATGTTGCCATCTCCATCACTACCCAGTTCAAGGTCCAAGAATACCAGGGAATGAGCATCTAGTACATGGGTAAATTGGATACCAAACATATTGTTATTACAATATGAGACAAATTTGTCAATAATATCAGGTGGTCCATCCCAAATAATCAGTATATCATCAATATACCTCCCATAGTATACCAGATGTTTGGCAAATGGATTGTGCTGCCAAATACAGGATTTTTCCTCTCTAATGCCCTGTACACACGGTCGGATTTTCCGACGGAAAATGTGCGATCGGAGCTTGTTGTCGGAAATTCCAATCGTGTGTGGTCTCCATCGGAATTTTTCCATCGGATTTTAAGACACACAAAGTTTGAGGGCAGGCTATAAAATTTTCCAACAACAAAATCTGATCACGTCAATTCCGACCATGTGTAGCCAATTCCGCCGCACAAAGTGCCACGCATGCTCAGAATAAATTCCAAGATGGAACTGCTCGATCTGGTAAAATTAGCGTTCACAATGGATATAGCACTTTTGTCACGGTGCAATGTTTGAAATTGTTTAATGCAACACACTCTCTTCTTCTTTATAATGCTAGAAGACTGAAATAGGTTTGCTGCTCATATTCACACAGACTTCTCACAAACTTCTTTCTTTATTATTTATCGTGATTCCATCACTATATTTGATTTGTCACATCTGACTAAAAAATTTAAAATGTTTTTTTTTTTTTGGTTTGTATCTTTTTCAAGCCTGATCTTGTGTGTGTTTTTTTTTTAACTCCAGAATAGTTTTGTGTGTGTTTTGTGTGTCAAGTTACCACAACACCATTATTATCTTGTATAATTTAATCTCAAGGAGGTTGCTTGGTGTTGGTTCTCTTTTTAATTTCACATTGTATTTTTGAAATGTACCTGCCTCCTCACAAACAAACTGTCCTTTTTGAAGGAAAACACACATAGGCGAGTATAATAAATCAAAACAAAAATTTATTAAGGGCTCATAACCAAACAAAGAGGGAGGCAATGCTGGAGAAACAGCAGAAATTGGTGAAGCCTTTGGCCCCCAGGGCACACATCAATTATTTAACTGCAAAATTGGTGGCCTGAGGAGTCCATATATAAGGGAGTACAATCTGGTCCAGAAGTCCAAGAGATCATGAACAGCAGCAGATGACATCTGTGTCCCCAGGCTGTGGTCATACAAGAGCCTGCATCTTTTGTCAGACCAGACTGAACCCTTCTTCCTTCCATGCTGTGTCTGTGGTGGTGGAGTTGTGGCAGGAGGAGGAGGAGGAGGAGGAGGATGGTCCAACTCACACAGGTGGGTATTGGGTGTGAATTCGCCCCTCACCCCCTTGGTTAAGGCTTTATAAAGAATGTCCTCACACATGAGGCATTGGCCCTCCTGCATGTCCTTCAGTTTTGTGGCAGCCATGCAGGCAAAGGCCTCTTCACGTGTGGGGAAGGCTCTGAGGGACGCAGAAGCCTCCTGAAACAGCCTGAGTGCTGAATCCTGCACGTTACTCCCCTTCCTGGGTCTTTTGTTTGGAAGGCGGAGGGGAGGGACCTGCAATTCTGTCAGGCTCCTACTGGGCCCGGCCTTCTCCTGGCTGCCACTTAGCCCCACCTCCTCCTGGCTGCCACTAACCCCCACCTCCTCCTGGCTGCCACATTCCACAGCCTCCTCCTGTGTGCCACATTCCACAGCCCCCTCCTGGCTGAGGTCTTCCTGTGTATGAAAAAGGGACATAGTTTTATTTTTTTCTTCATCAATCACACACAATTTTCACCTCCTGACAGTTGCAAATTGAATGTTAACAAATATAAAAGACTATCATTCTGAATTTTTCATTCTTGTCCCAATTATTTTTGACCACTACTGTCTATTGATATGTAAAACACTTTATTAAATCAGCAATTAGTGATCAATAATAACATCTAGTAAACATAATTTATTTATTGCCCAGAAATCTGTAGAAGAATGCTATACCTGGCTCCAGCTGGGCTCCTCCACTTCTTCCTGGCTGGAAGTCCCAGGTTGGACATCGGAAGCCTCAGCTGGTGTGGAAGATAGGGTGGAAGGAAGAGTGGAAGGAAGAGTGGAGAGGGATTCCCTGACTTCAGTCTGGTCTGACAGAAATCGCAGTCTCTCATAGTACCACAGCCTTGGGACATAAACGTCATCTGCTGCAGCTCCTGATCTCTGGGAATCCATGACCTTCTTGCGCTCCCTTAGACAAGTGCTCCTCAGGCCACCAATTTTAGCTTTTAAATAGGGGATGGTTGCTGTGGGGACCACCAGCTTCACCAACTCCAGCAGTTTCTCCAGCGCTGCCTGCCTCTTTTGTTTATTATTGTATTGGGCGTGTTTGATCTGCCACA
Source organism: Aquarana catesbeiana (assembly GCF_042186555.1). NCBI lineage: Eukaryota > Metazoa > Chordata > Amphibia > Anura > Ranidae > Aquarana > Aquarana catesbeiana. The sequence continues at coordinate 274,101,600 of NC_133328.1, read as the reverse complement.
GACAGGGCAGCTCCCTGTATTTGTCTATGAACAGGGGGAGGAAGTTGTGGTCATTGAAGCCATCCATTTTATCTGCAATACACAAGACAAACCCTAATGTCAGGCTAAAGTCCCCTAATCTTGTCCCAATATAGGCCTCAATCTAGAAGCAGTATAGGCCCAATTTTCTATCTTACCTTCGTTTTCACAATCGGGGCCTCCGATACTCCTTCCTCCGCTCACAGATTGTACGTACTACGCACGCGTGTTACACTTTATATACACTGTGCATGCGTGAAACTCCGCCCGCCCCTGACATTCTTTCTAGTTTATTCCCCACCCCTTCTCGTTTGACGCAGTGGGGAAGAGCACATGGCGGAGACACAACAGGTTTGTGCTAATTACAGCAACGAGGAGAAGGAGGAGGAAAGCCCAGAGCCAGAAACGTCCTGATCCCGGAGGAGACGATTAAGGCCTCAAATATGTTCTTTGGGGAGATGTTGGAGATGGTCGACATCCTGAAGAGGACCGACTATGACGGGAAGTATGGACCTTACCCCAACCTCAATGTCAGAAAGGCCAAGATCATGGCGAAAGTTGTCAAGAGTCTGTAGAAGAATTTTGGTGTACGACGATCCAAGGATCAACTCGAGAAGTGGTGGTCGGACCTCAAATTAAGGGAGCACGAGCAGTACGGAAGAATCAGGAGAGTGTTGCAAAAAAGTAAGTAGTTGTCCTGTGTTCCTATTCTTTATTTTTCTAATGTTCGTGCTGCTCCACGTGCTTTTCTTAACTGTTGTACAGTTTAAAATGGCAACTTTCACGTTCATGGACACATTATTCGTTCGTATGAAACATTGTTCATTTGGCATAGAAAACACCATGTTTTGGACATATGCATTTGAATACATTTTTGCTAGCCTACTTCTCTTAAAATAATTTTGGTGTCTAGATGGGTTGGTAACTAGAATGAAATGCAAACTAGATTCTGTGTAAGGAGAGGACACTCAGAAGCTATTTACATATCTGGACACTGGATCACTAGTGTGGGACAAAATAACACCCTTTTTATTAGGGGGTCCCAAACAGGTTCTCCAGTGTATACTATAGGGGTGACTCCATCTGTGAAGCTTGTACAAAACAGTTAAGTATTCAAGCTTGACAAAGGACCAAAAAATGTCTTCATCTTGGAACTCTGCCAAAGCAGACAATTGTACCCTACTTCCAAGCAATGTTTCATATTCCTATTTCTGCCATCAAATATCTGTGTGCTAAGTATACCTATTTTTTTTTTACATAGGGGCTAAAAGACTCGGAGGACACCACTCATCCAAGGAGACCACAGACCCCCCACCTCAGGAAGAAGGGGAAATCCCCCAAAGCCAACAGGAGGAGGAGCAGGGAGACGTGGTGGAAATTGTCACCACAACAGGTGAGTGTCTGCGACCACAAGCTCAGGTAAGAGATGGATGCCTGCATATTTATAATACATGGTGTGTTTTTTTTTCATATTTTTAGGTGATTGTGATGTTGTGGATCCAGGTCATTTCACCAGTGAAAGTGCCCAGATCCTGATCGGGGAGATCATGGGGTGTAATAGGGACTTGGAAAACATCCAGAAAAACATCAATGATGTTTAAAACAAAATGAAGGACATCAATGATGTTCTAGGGAGAGTTTAAAACCCCTCAAAATCCCTAATGTACTTGGCATTTTTTCCCAAAAAATTTCTTGCACCTTTTTTGACCTATTGTCGAAAAGCCAAATTTTGAAGATGCACACAGTGTGTCAACATGTGCTATCTGCCATCACGGGAGATCAATGTAGGCGTTTTGTAGGTGCTACCCCTTCCTCAATAATAAAGTAGCTGAGAGGAAGGGGTTGCACCCCCAAAACAAGTCCCTTGATCCCCCGTGATGGCAGCTAGCACATGTTGATATTCGGCAATTTGTGTGCACCTTCAAAATTTGGCTTTTCCAGGGGTGACTTCACCCCATCTGAACGCAATATCAAACACAGTTTATAAATACTCATGTCTGATATTGCCTTCAATTTCTAACAAAGTTGAACTTTGTAAGTTCCAGATTTGTGTATTTCTTGTTGTTTTTAAACATGCCTGTTTTACCTTAAATGGACATTTCTACTTTTATTAATGTGACCCAAAAAATTGTTATACAACAAACATGTTGGTTTGTTTTAAAAACCTTTGATAAATGCACATGTGATTGTGCTTGTACTAAAAAGATTGATAATCAAGAATGTGTGGATTCTTCTTTCAATGCTCCAAAAATTTTTTGTTGTCAAAATTGTTGGTTTCTGACAATCAGGGTTATTTCCTAAAGGCAAATCCACTTTGCAAGACAAGCGCAGTTTCAGTGCAGTCTCAAGTGCACTTGTAGTGCAAAGTGTCTTTGCCTTAATAAATAACACCCAACAGTGCTTTCTAATGTTACACAATCACGCCATTTTCAGGACTCCCCAAATTTATGTCAGGGTCAGCTAAAAGAAAGACAAGCAGTAAGTGTCAGCAAATATTTTAGTAGTTAAAATTTGTTTTTTATTTAAAAAATGTCTCAGACATTGTCTGGCATATCGATGGCCCCCCTACCTGCAAAGTATTCCATATATCTTATACGGACCTCACGGGAACGCAGGGGGGGCAAGCTAGGACGGCCAGCTTCAAGCCCAGTCAGGGTTGGTTCATTTACATGAATTCCGGATTCAGGCCCAACTGAGCCAGCATAGTTCACAAAATTTCTCCTTAAAAAGTTGTGGAGAACAGCAAGCCAGGATGATGTGATTGAGTTTATACTCCACCATATGTATGGGTGTAAGAAATAGGCGGAACCAGCTGCCCATGATTCCAAACGTGTTCTCCACCACTTTTCTGGCTCTGGCCAGCCGGTAATTAAAAACCCTCTGGTCCGGGGTGAAGGTCCTCATAGGGAATGGCCGCATAAGATGGTCCCCCAGTGCAAATGCTTCATCCGCAACGAACAAGAATGGGAGTCCTTCCGCATTGTCTTCTGGAGGTGGCAAGTCCAAGCTGCCATTCTGGAGATGCCTGTAGAACTCCGTCTGGGCGATGACTCCACCATCTGACATCCAGCCATTCTTCCCCACGTCCACATACAGGAACTTGTAAGTAGCCGACACCACCGCCAACATCACAATACTATTGAACCCCTTGTAGTTGTAATAGTATGACCCCGAATTGGGTGGTGGGATGATGTGGACGTGTTTCCCATCAATTGCCCCTCCGCAGTTAGGAAAGTCCCACCGCTGGGCAAAGTGGGAGGCCACAGTCTGCCATTCCTGTGGGTTGGAAGGAAACTGTGGAGTCAAACAAGAAAATAAAATTAATCATTTTGTACATAAACATGGAAAGCAGATTAGACAAAACATTCTTGGCCAACATCAATATAAAATTTATTTTAGGGACTATTTAAAGACAAAGGTATAAGGTCCACCTATCAGATTCCTCCTCCCCCCATCTCATGGGCCATTTTGTGAATTTTACAGGGGGGAGATGTTTTGGACAGGTCACCCTCTACACTTCATTGAGAGATGAATGCTTAAATAACGTGGATTACTTTGGTCAGCCCCTCCTTACTTTACACTATTGGCAGCCCACTGAACAGGTAAGAAGTGTCATAATACAAAGATATAAATACACACTGTACACATTTTAGCACATTTTTACATTCTGCTATTACCTATGAAGATAATAATAGGATACAAAAACTTTAAACAGTACCATTTGAAAGTATTCAGGCAGGCCCTTGCACTACATGCTTTGGGGAATTCATCCATAAATATGACCACAAAAGAGGTGGGTATAGTGTGTATGGGTTTGGCAAAGTCAGCAGATAGAAGATTGAGGATAGATAGAGGATTGGTATCAGCTGAGTTAGCTGTTAGAGGGAGGGAGGGTTCAAGAAGATTTTGTGAACCCCAAAAAAAAGCCTCTGGCACTCTGCCAGAATTTCAAGCACACATCACAATTTTTAACATTTTAGGGGGTTTTTAGAGTAAAGCACTACAATGAAGCTGACAAAATACATTGTTAAGTGACTACACGAGGTGTATATAGGGCCAGGAGAGCATGCTGGGGAGGTAAATGTAGGCAAATATGCATGAAGGACCAAACAAAATTACATAAAAATCCAGCATGCATGAGGACAAAGGGGACATTCACAGCATATTACAATCATGGCAATTAGGGAATGAGGAAAGAAATACAATACATTATCAAACATTAAATACAGTGAAATGTGATGTTAAAGGATAAATCTTACCTTAATATAGTCCTTCTGCAGGACCTATATGATGGCAGAACAGGTCTCTGGGATAATGATCCCCAGAGCCTGGGGGGAAATGCCTGTCGAGAACTTGAGGTCCTGCAGGCTTCTCCCCGTCCCCAAGTACCGCAGGGTGGTGACTAGCCTCTGCCCCGGAGTGATGGCTTGCCTCATGCAGGTATCCTGCCTGCTGATATAGGGGGTCAGCAAAGCCAACAAACGGTGAAATACGGGGTCCGTCATTCGGAGAAAGTTCCTGAAATCATCAGGATTATTCTCATGGATCTCACGGAGCAAAGGCATGTGACAGAACTGGTCACGCTGGAGCAACCAATTCTTGGTCCATGAACTCCTCCCCCACCCTGTTCATGGACTGGGCTTGTGTCAAGGTAAGGACCCCAACACCAAGCCCCCGCACAGCACTAACTCTACGAGGAGTACGTATATGCAACATGGCTAGAAAACAGTCGGCTGCTCAGAACGAAGTAACAGAACGTACTGAAGAACAGCAAGGCCTGTGAAGAGCGACCTGAAAAACAGTAACAAACAAGAACACAATGACAGAGTCAAGGGGAACTCGCTGCATGCACTGAAGACCAGATACAAACCCACAAGCACAAACTGAACAGCAGAAAACGATCTGAAAACCACGAGTCTGAAAAAGTGTGAATCGTCTCTTTACTAACACGAGATTAGCAAAAGGAGCCCAAAGGGTGTTGCGCTTGGTTCTGAACTGCTCTTTTATAGTCTCATCGTACGTGGTGTACGTGACCGCGTTCTTGGAAATTCCGACAACTTTGTGCGACTGTGTGTATGCAAAACAAGTTTGAGCCAACATCCATCGGAAAAAATCCATTCCATTGTTATCGGAATGTCCAATCAATGTCCGATTGTGTGTACAGGGCATTAGACTACCACCTCTATACCACTGTGATTTTATGTGATACGTTGTTTTGCTGTAGACTGCATAACCATGGCTTTTCAGTTAGGTGAAGATATAGAGGCGGAGATAAAAACAGTCTTCACTAATGAAAATGAACATCCACCTACTGAAACTACTAATTCTATTCAGGAAAAATTAAAAAAATCCAAAAAAATTGATAACTAAGAACCTTACCCTCAAATGGGATATTTCATCATTAGAGTCCTATACATAACATAATATGATACCAAGGGGGCTTAGAGAAAGGGTGATTCCCTCTGAACATCTACAAACAGAAAGATTTACGTAAAAGTGGAAAGCTGCATGCCTAAAACGTGGACTGGAGATCATGCAACTTATAATAGAAGAAGAAAAGATACAAATGCTGGAAATTAACAAACGCTTGGAGGAGAGCACAAATTAATTAGATCCATTTAAGGAAGAACTAGAATTTGCATGGCTGAATGATTTACTAAGAAAAGAAATGGAAATGACTCAAAAAAACGTAAGGTTGACTAAACAAATGAAGTTTAGGAGAGATTTGGAGGACTGGACACGAGGAGATATATTTGAAATTACAAATAAAAGAGGAAGAAGTCATTCACGTCATAAATATCGGACACCCAATCCAGATCAACAGGCAGTGGTGAGGAGGAACATGCCCTCTTCTTTCTGAATAGACCCTAATAGGTTTAGAGATTTCAAAAAACAAAACATTTTGAATATTCAAACTTGATAGCTTACACCAAAAAGTCTCAATGTAGAATTAGACCTAAATAGTTTTATTGTAGATTTTTGAATATATTAATTTTAGAATTATGTTTGATGATATTTTGACTTTCACCAACTGGGGGGAGGGTGGTTGTTGGGAACTAGGCTATTAATAGTGAGATAAGATAATTTTAGGTTCCACCACCAGGGGGTAAAATTATATGAGGAATAATGATGAGGGACCTGGAGAGAAGTTTAAGGTGGAATGTAATTGAAAATTTTCTATTAGAGGGAATACTAAGCGATTATAGATGGAGAATCTTATGATGTATAAAATATAAGAGTTTATAGTTCTTAGGATAGAGTTGTATATGAGGATTGTATGCATAACTGTGGAATCATTAGTGTCCTTTCCCTTGGTATAGTGATAAGCATATGGGAGTGTTCTTTTTACCATTCTGGACCTGTATGTTGATTAACATATATAATTGGTCATGTCCACTGGCATTATCCAAGCGTCTTAGAGGAAATGGATGTTTTCCCTTATATAAAATGGAGGGATTTAGGGCAACTATGAGTGGAAGTGAGGTATAAATGGAAGGGCAGAGGTCTGACATGCATATTCTGGAAAGAAGTCTTGATGAAGAAACCAGTCAGAAGAGACCTCAGATGCCAGAAGTGCTGCGGTTACACATGCTAGAATTGCTGCAGCGGCCATTTTAGACGTGGTTTACAAGTACGTTTTTCACTGAATGTTTGCAAGTGCATAGATTTGAATAAATATATGATTTCATAAGGATTTACTGCACTATGGTCTTTGCATGATATTTTTAGCATGGGAACCCTGGGGAGATGCTGCAGTGAAGAAAGGGGACTGTTGGAAGTAGATGATTTTTGTGAAAAGTGATTTACGGAGCACCGATCTGGTAAGGTGCATGGAGTGGTACTATTACACATTTGCATGCAATGGATTCAGATCACTTAAAGTGGTATGCACTATTTTGGTGATATGGAAATGTGAGTGGTTTGAAGTTTATGTTAGATGTTGTGTAAGCGATATTACACTATATTAGAGTATTTTGCAGATCTCACTTTTTGTCACAAAGTTTTGAAAATTGAAAAAAAAAATTCTTTCTTCATTTTCAAAAATAAATTAGATCTGCAAAATATTCATCATGCCTCTTAGCAAATACCTTGGGTGTCTACTTTCCAAAATGGGGTCATTTGGGGGGGTTTTGTGCTATCTGGACATTTCAGGGCCTCCGTAACTGTGATAGGTAGTGAGTAGTAAAATCACAATTTGGGGTCCTGTACGTGGCTAAGCTCCCAAAAAGTCTCACACATGAGGTATCTCTGTACAAAGAAGAAGCAGCAGAATGTATTTTGGGGTGTAATTCCACATATAACCATGCCATGTTTGAACAATATATAATTTAGTGACAACTTTGTGTAAAAAAAAAAAATATGTAATTTTCCTAAAACTTGTGGCAAAAATATCAAATATTCCACGGACACAACATTCCTCTCAGTAAAAAGCTTGAAGTGTCTTCTTTCCAAAATGGGGTCATTTGGGGGGGGGGGTTGTGCTATCTTGACATTTCAGGGCCTCCGAAACTGTGATAGGTAGTGAGGAAGTTAAATCACCATTTTACGCCCTTAGAAAGCCTGAAGGGGTTGATTGTTTTTCAGGGTTCTGTGCATGGCTAGGCTCCAAAAAAGTGTCACACATGTGGAGAAGTAGCAGAATATATTTTGGGGTGTAATTTCACATAAGCCCATGGCATGTTTGAGCAATAGTTCATTTAGTGACAACTTTGTGCAAAAAAAAAAAAAATTAAATTTCCCCGCAACTTGTGGCAAAATATAAAAAATTCCATGGACTCAACATGCCTCTCATCAAATAGCTTGGGGTGTCTACTTTACAAAATGGGTCATTTGGGGGGGGGGGGGTTGTTCTAGCTTGGCATTTTATGGCCTTCGAAACTGTGATAGGTAGTGAGGAGTGAAATCAAAAATTTCCCCCCTTTAGAAATCCTGAAGGTGGTGATTGGTTTTCGGGGTCCCGTACGCAGCTAGGCTACCAAAAATTCTCAAACATGAGGTATCGCCGTACTCAGGAGAAGCAGCAGAATGCATTTTTGGGTGTAATTCTACATATAACCATGCCATGTTTGAACGATATATCATTTAGTGACAACTTTGTGCAAAAAAAAGTGTAATTTTCCAGAAACTTGTGGCAAAATATAAAATATTCCATGGACTGAACATGCCTATCAGCAAATAGCTTGTGGTGTCTACTTTCCAAAAAGGGGTCATGGGGGGGGGGTGGTTGAACTGTCCTGGCATTTTATACACATTTAGAAGCTTATGTCACACATCACCCACTCTTCTAACCACTTAAAGACAAAGGGGGTTATTTACTAAAGGAAAATCCACTTTGCACTGCAAGTGGATGTGAAAGTGCACTCAAAGTGCACTTGGAAGTAAAGTCACTGTAGAGCCGAGGGGGACATGCAAGGGAAATAAAAAACAGCATTTTAGCTTGCACATGATTGGATGATAAAATCAGCAGAGCTTCCACTCATTTCAGATCTACCCATTATAGGGCGTACACACGGTCGGACTTTGTTCGGACATTCCGACAAAAAAATCCTAGGATTTTTTCCGACGGATGTTGGCTCAAACTTGTTTTGCCTACACACGGTTGCACAAAGTTGTCGGAATTTCCGATCGACAACCACGCGGTCACGTACACCACGTACGACGAGACTAGAAAAGGCCGGTTCAGAACCAAGCACGGCACCCTTTGGGCTCCTTTTGCTAATCTCGTGTTAGTAAAAGTTTGGTGAGAGACGATTCGCGCTTTTTCAGACTTGTGGCTTTCAGATCGTTTTCTGCCGTTCAGTTTGTGCTTGTGGGTTTGTATCTGCTCTTCAGTGCGTGCAGTCAGTTCGTATCGGAGTTTTCTGTGTGATCTTGCCTGCTCGTTGCTGTTTTTCAGGTCGCTCTTCACAGGCCTTGCTGTTCTTCAGTGCGTTCTGTTACTTCGTTCTGAGCAGCCGACCGTTTTCTAGCCATGTTTCGTATGCGTACTCCTCGTAGAGTTCGTGCTGTGCAGGGGCTTGGTGTTGGGGTCCTGACCTTGACACAAGTCCAGTCCATGAACAGGGTCGGGAGGAGTTCTTGGACCAAGAATTGGTTGCTTCAGCATGACCAGTTCTGTCATATGCCTTTGCTCTGTGAGATCCGTGAGAATAATCCTGATGATTTCAGGAACTTTCTCAGGATGACGGACCCCGTATTTCACCGTTTGTTGGCTTTGCTGACCCCCTATATCAGCAGGCAGGATACCTGCATGAGGCAAGCCATCACTCCGGAGCAGAGGTTGGTCGCTACCTTGCGGTATTTGGCCACAGGGAGAAGCCTGCAGGACCTCAAGTTCTCGACAGGCATCTCCCCCCAGGCTCTTCTTTGTGGACATTTACTGCTTGTGTTTGAGCTGACCCTGACAGAAATGTGTGGAGTGCAGAAAATGTCGTGATTGTGTAACCTTATACAAAGCACTGTTGGCTGTTATTTACTAAATGCAAAGACACTTTTCACTACAAGTGCACTTGCAACTGCACTGAAACTGCACTTGTAGTGCAAAGTGGATTTGCCCTTAGGAAATAACCCCCATTTTCTCATAAAACAACAATTACATCACCCCAAAAGTGTTGTAGTGTTGAGACAATAATCCACACATTCTTGATGAACAATCTTTTTAATACCTGCACAATCACATGTGCATTTACCAAAGGTTTTTCTGACAAACCAACATGTTTGTTGTATACCAATTTTTGTGGTGTCATTATCCAAAATCAAAATGTGTATTTTATAGAAAACAGGCCTGTGTACAACCCACAAGAAAGACACAAATCTTGATCTTACAAAGTTCACATTTGGTAGAACTTGAAGGCAATATCAGACATGAGTATTTAGGAACTGTGTTTGATATTGCGTTCAGATGGGGGGAAATCACCCCAGGAAAAGCCAAATTTGGAAGATGCACACAAATTTCACAATGTCAACATGTGCTATCTGCCATCAGGGGGATCAAGGGACGTGTTTTGGGGGAGAAAGCCCTTCCTCACCGCTACTTTATTATTGAGGAAGGGGTTGCTCCCCCAAAACGCGTCCATTGATCTCCCGTGATGGCAGATAGCACATGTTGACACACTGTGTGCATCCTCCAAATTTGGCTTTGGGAAAAATCACAAAAACATTTCGCACATTGTAGCACACAAAAGAAGAAAGTGATTTGGAGGGGTTTTAAACTCGCCCCAAAACATCAATGATGTTTTTATATTTTGGAATAACATCATTGATGTTTTGCTTGATGTTTTCCAATTGTAAATTACACCCCATGATCTCCCCGATCAGGATCTGGGCACTTTCGGATGTGAAAGGATCTTCATCCACAACCTCACGATCACCTAAAAAGAGAGGAAACCCAAAATAAATTAGGTCTAAAAAATATGCCGCCATCCATCTCTTATCTGAGCCTGTGGTCGCAGACACTCACCTGTTGTGGTGACTAGTTCCACCATGTCTTCTTCCTCCTGCTCATCTTGTGTTGGTGGGATTTCACCTTCTTCCAGGGGGGGGGGCTCTGGTCTCCTCGGATGAGGGGTGTCCTCCGAGTCTTTTCTCCCCTATGTAAAAAAAAAAAATGGTATAATTAGCACACAGATATTTGATGGCAGAACTATAAAGATGAAACGTTGCTTGGAAGTGGGGTACAATTGTCTATTTTAGCCGAGTTCCAAGATGTAGCTTTTTTAGTGTCCTTTGTCAAGCTGCAATACTTTACCTGTTTGGTACAAGCTTCACAGATGGAGACCCCCCTATAGTATACACTGGAGCACCTGTGTGCCCCCCCCCCTAATAAAAATGGTGTTCTGGGGTCCCACACTAGTGCTCCAGTGTCCAGATGTGAAAACAGCTGCTGAGTGTCCTCTCCTTACACACAATCTAGTTTGCATTTCATTCTAGTAACAAAGCCATCTACACAACCCAATTCTTTGAAGACAAGTATAGGGTGTCCAAATGGTGGCCAAATGCATATGGCCTAAACAATGGTATTTTATCGTCCGAAATAAAAATGTGTGATCCGAACGAATAATGTGCCCATGAACATGAAAGTTGACATTTTAAACTGTACAACAGTTTCTAAAAGCACATGGAGCAGCACGAACGTAATAAACACAAAAAAAAGGAACACAGCACAACTACTTACTTTTTTGCAGCACTCTCTGGATCTTTCTGTACTGCTCATGTTCTCGTAATTTCAGGTCCGACCACTGCTTCCTGAGTTGATCTTTCGATCGTCTTTCCCCCGAATTTCCGGTGCAGACTCCTGACCACTTTCGCCATGATCTTGGCCTTTCGGACATTGTGGTTGGGGTAAGGCCCATACTTTCCATCATAGTCGGCCTTCTTCAGGATGTCCACCATCTCCAACATCTCCCCAAAGGACATATTTGAGTCCTTTAATCTCCTTCTGGATCGGGACGTTTCAGGCTCCGGCCTTTCCTCCTCCTCCTCGCTGCTGTAATTAGCATGATCCTGCTGTCTATCCGCCATGTGCTCTTCCTCCACTGCGCCGAACGAAAAGGGGCGGGGAATAGAATAGAAAGAACGTCAGGGGCGGGCGGAGTTATACGCATGCGCAGTGTGTATAAATCGTAACGCGCGCGTCTTATGTACGATCTGTGAGCGGAGGAAGGAGCATCGGAGACGCCGATCGTGCTAACGAAGGTAGGATCTAAACTTGGGCCTATACTGCTTCGAAATGGAAGCCTATATTGTAACAAGACATTAGGCCTGACATTAGGGTTTGTCTTGTGTTGTGTCCTGCAGAGAAAATGGATGGGTTCAACGACCACAATTTCCTGCCCCTGTTCATTGACAAGTACAGGGAGCTGCCCTGTCTGTGGCAAGTGAGACACCCCCACTATAATCAAAAACAGAAGAGGCAGGCAGCGCTGGAGAAACTGCTGGAGTTGGTAAAGCCGGTGGTCCCCACAGCAACCATCCCCTATTTAAAAGCAAAAATTGGTGGCCTGAGGAGCACATATCTTAGGGAGCGCAAGAAGGTCACAGATTCCCAGAGGTCCGGAGCTGCAGCAGATGACGTTTATGTCCCCAGGCTGTGGTACTATGAGAGACTGCGATTTCTGTCAGACCACACTGAAGTCAGGGAATCCCTCTCCACTCTTCCTTCCATGCTTCCTTCCACCCCAGCTGAGGCTTCCGATGTCCAACCTGGGCCTTCCAGCCAGGAAGAAGTGGAGGAGCCCAGCTGGAGTCAGGTATAGCATTCTTCAACAGATTTCTGGGCAATAAATAAATGATGTTTACTAGATGTTATTATTGATCATTAATTGCTGATTAAAAAAAGTGTTTTACATATCAATAGACAGTAGTGGGCACCCAAAATTGGGACAAGAATGCAAAATGCTGGGCTCAGAATGATAGTCTGTTATATTTGTTAACATTCAATTTGCAGCAGTCAGGAGGTGAAAATTGTGTGTGATTGATGTAAAAAATACTAAAACTATGTCCCTTTTTCATACACAGGAAGACCTCAGCCAGGAGGAGGCTGTGGAATGTGGCAGCCAGGAGGAGGCGGGGATTAGTGGCAGTCAGGAGGAGGCGGGGATTAGTGTCAGCCAGGAGGAGGCGGGGCTAAGTGGCAGCCAAGAGAAGCCTGGGACAAGTCGCAGCCTGACTGAGTCTCAGGTTCCTCCCCTCCGCCTGCCACATAAACGAGCCAGGAAGATGACTCCCAGTCCTGTGCAGGATTCAGCATACAGGCTGATCCAGGAGGCTTCGACGTCCCTCAGAGCCTTCCCCAGTCCTGAAGAGGCCTTTGCCTGCATGGCTGCCACCAAATTGCAGGGCATGCAGGAGGGCCAACGCAAGATCTCTGAGGACCTGATTTATAAAGTCCTACGTAAGGGGGAGAGTGGGGAACTGACACACAAGACGGATGTCATTGAGATCGACGATCCTCCTCCTCCTCCTCCTCCTGCTGCCACAACTCCACCACCACAGCCAAAGGCTGGAAGGAAGCGTGGAAGGAAGACCAAAGAGTGATTGCCCTGGGTTCAGTCTGGTCTGACAGAAGATGCAGTCTCTCGTATGACCACAGCCTGGGGACATAGATGTCATCTGCTGCTTTCCGGATCTTTGGGACTTCTGGACCAGACTGCCCTCCCTTAGATAAGGATTCCTCAGGCCACCAATTTTGCTTTTAAATAATTGATGTCTGCCCTGGGGGTCCAAGGCTTCACCCACTTCTGCAGTTTCTCCAGCGTTGCCTCCCTCTTTGTTTATAGTTGTGACCCCTTGATAAAATTTTTTTAGGTAAATTCTACTCTCCTGTGTGTGTTTTCATCCAAAAAGGACAGTTTGTTGGTGACGATTCAGGTACATTTCTAACATAAAATGTGAAATTAACAAGGGACAACAACACCAAACAATCTCCTACAGATTAAATAGAACAACATATCAATGGTGTTGTGGGAACTTGTCACAAAAAACACACAAACATTTTTGGGAGTACAAATCAAAATCACCAAAAAACAAAATTAAAAAAGAGAAACACAAAAAAAGAATCTACATTAAAGTCAAAAAAAAAAAATATGTTGTCAGATGTGAGAAATCAAAATATATTGAGGGAATCCCGATAAATAGTAACGAAAGAAGTTTGTGAGAAGTGTGTGTGAATATGAGCATCAAAACTACTTAATTCTTGTCACATTATAAAGAAGAAGAGAGTGCGCTGTATTAAACCATTTTGAACATTGCAGCGTGACGAAAGTGCTGTATCCATTGCGAACGCTAAGTTTACCAGAACGAGCTGTCCCGTGTTGGAATTTCTTCTGAGCATGCGTGGCACTTTGTGCGTCGGAACAGGCCACACATGGTCGCAATTGACGCGATCGGATTTTGTTGTCGGAAAATTTTATCTCCTGCTGTCCAACTTTGTGTGTCGGAAAATCCGATGGAAAATGTCCGATGGAGCCCACACACGGTCGGAATTTCCGACAACACGCTCCGATCGGACATTGTCCATCGGAAAATCCGATCGTGTGTACGGGGCATTAGAGTTAGAGTGACTGCACTTCCAAGTGTACTTTCAGTGCACTTTCAAGTGCACTTGTAATGCAAAGTGGATTTGCCTTTTGTAAATAACCCCCAAAGCCCTTTCTGACACTTTTTGTTTACATGAAAAAATATTTTTTTTGCAAGAAAATTACTTTGAACCCCCAAACCTTATATATTTTTTTAAAGCAAAGACCCTACAGAATAAAATGGTCAGTGTTGCAATTTTTTTTCACACAATATTTGCGCAGCAATTTTTCAAACGCAATTTTTTTTTTTAAAAACACACTTTTTTTAATTACATTTAATTACATGGATACCAAATACAACATGCTTTAAAATTGTGCACAAACGTGCAGCAGCGACAAACTACATACATTTTTAAAAGCCTTTAAAAGCCTTTTGCGGGTTACCATTTTAGATTTAAAGAGGAGGTCTACTGCTAAAATTGCCGCCCTTGATCTGACCTTAACGGTGATACCTCACATGCATGGTGCAATTGCTGTTTACATATAACACCAGACTGACACTTGTGTTTGCCTTTGCGCATGAGCACGGGGGGGTCAGGGGTGCTTTTTTTTTATTAATATTTATTTTGCTTTTTTATTATATTTTTAAACTGTTCCTTTCATTTTTTTTTGTAGCATTTTTATTGTTATCTCAGGGAGTGTAAATATCCCCTGTGACAGCAATAGGTAGTGACAGGTTTTTTTTTTTTTTTAAATTGGGGTCCATTAGTGTCAGGGCTGGGCTCAGCCCTCCCTTCTCTGAGCTGGCCGCTCAGCTGTCCGCTAATTGCCAGCTCCTTTCTCTCCACAGTGACTCAGCTGTTGATGATCTGCTCATCAGTCCTGCCTACTTAAATCCGTCCAGTTCACTTTATCTCTGCCTTCGCCTTTGGTCACATCTCAGAGACTTTCTCCTGCATTCCTGTTGAAGACTTGCTCGGCTGATGTCCCTTCTGGCTACTGATCCTACTTTCTGTACTACTACGTTGATCTCTGGTTCTCTGACATTGGCATTGGCTGACTACCCGATCTGGTTACTGAACTCTGGCTATGTACTGACTATGCTTACTCTGTTTACCTTTTTATTGTTATTAAACATATGTGGTTGACTGTACTTCTGTCTTAATGGTTTCTGACAATTAGACCCTTGATCTCTCCTCTGCCCTCAAAGCATCTGACCACACCAAAATCGGTGTGATCAAATGTTTTGCCAATTTCCCAAAAGCGCTGTTTATATCTGGCGAAACCTAAGTCATGAAATGCTCGTAGCTTCCTGATTCTTAGGCCATAGAGATGATTGGAGCCATTCTGGTCTCTAATCAGCTCTATGGTCACCTGGCTGCATTCTCGGGCTCCCTGTTGGGACAAGAGAGCACGAGAAAACCATGGAGGACGGTGGGAGGAGGGGATGTTCCCTCCCACTGCTTATAAAAGCAGTCTAGAGGCTAATTAGCTGCTAGGATTGCTTTTACATGAAAGCCAACCGCTGGCTGAAAAGAATGATACCAAGATGATACCTAAACCTGCAGGCATCATTCTGGTATAATCACTCAAAGTCCAGCAACATACCAGTATGTTGCTGGTCCTTGGTGGGCATACATTGTAATGTTCTTTTTTTCATGCAGCCTGTGGGCTGAACAAAAAGAGATTGATCGGTGGGTATGCCCACCATTAGAATACCGCCCTTCATCCACCCACTTCTAATGATGGGCATACATGCACCATTTTTTTTTTTAACTGTGGTGGTGAAATCACCTCCGACAGCGTTGGAGTCATGGCTTTACGTATCGTGGGAGCAAATGCTGTTGCTGTCAAGATAAATAAACCCGTGCTGCAGCTGAACAGCGTACCTGCTAAGCAAATGATGGTTAACAATAAAACTAACATTACAGTATAACATACCATACCTGCAAAGCAAATACAATAAAACATAGTAAAAATAAAACAGAGAGAGAACGATAGATATAGAACAATAGTGAGCGGACAGTAGAAAGCGAACATAAGAGAGAGAACAATAGAGAAAAAGAGAAGAAAAATACAACCACAACTATTTTTGGATATTTTATTTAATATTTTTTGTGTTTTTGTGTGTTTTTTATTTTTCACTTTTTCACTTTTATAAAAACTGAAAAAAAAACTGTAAACTAAACGTTGCAGATTAGGGTCTCTCAAAATGTGATGGCCATCACATCTTTCGAGACCCTGTGTACCCGTGCCTAGGACTGTGTGGTGCTGTACCCTATGCTAATGCTCAACTAGTGTGTGGTTGCGTTTGAAACAGTCGATGCAGAGACCAGGTTGGTCAGGACAGGAGGGACAATAAAAGCGAGTGTCACGCCTAAATCTCCATTTACTGCAGACACGACATCTTCTTTGGGGTATTCTTTGAGTAGGGGTACCAGGGAGGACATAAGGAAAATGCCTCTCATGCAGCTGGCTCACTTCATTTGCATTGGGAAGTTGGGCCAAAGGACCGTCTGGAAACAGAAGGGCTGTGACAATCTCTTCTTGGAATTTAAGGAAGGACCCTATCCTGAAGCTTTGTATAGCACAAAAGGGTTCAGCAGACCAATTGAAATAAATATACAGACACTTTTTTGTACCGGCGTCGGGCCTTACGAGCAATTAGGTACGGCGCCAACAACTGGTCATTGAGGTCCACCCCTCCCATGTTTAGGTTGCATTCGTGGACACAGAGTGGTTTCTCCACAACACCAGTAGGAATTTGGACTGCTGTGTCTGCGTGAAGTGAGGACAGAATGAAAACATTCTGTGAATCCCTCCACTTCACTGCTAACAAATTATTACACCTCAAGCAGGCTCTCTCCCCCATCTAAGTCGGAATTCTACAAGCTGTTGCGGAAAGCCCCGGTGATTAGATCGCACTGTGCCACATGTGCCAATTCCGTAATCAAAAAGGTGACTTAAAAGTGGCACGCTCGTGTAATAATTGAATGCAAACAAAAAAGATGCGGCGCTAAAAAAAAATATAAAGTGACTGTGGTGAAAAGAGAGTGACTAAAAAAGACTAAGGTATAGTCTCATAAAATAATCAATGTGTGATTAATGATGTACATATAAGCAATAAGCCACATACATATCAAACCTCAAAATTACAAATGCAAACACAAAAGATACAGCACTAAAATGAAATTAAAAGTGACTGTGGTAAAAAAGGTTGACTAAAGTAGACTAAGGCATAGTCTCATAAAAATACCAATGTGTGATAAATGGTATACATATAAGCCATAAGCCATATACAAATGAGCCATAAACTAATGAATAATCAACTCGTGAATACTAATAAGAAAATACACTTTAAATAAAATTATAACGGGGATAAGAAAATCCCACAAAGTAAAAGTCCATAAAGTAACCAAGGGAAAGCAATCATCCATGAAAGTGCTGGAAAACGAAGGGTTATCTTCTGTGTCTCTTTGCACCCAAGGTGAATAATAAAATGCGCTTACCAGATGGCGATGACTGCTATTACGGCAGTCTCGCCCCAGCACAGGGAAATTGGTCTCCCCACAGCCCAAAGCGCAGTGCAGCAACTACCAGCGGATGATTCTCAGGAATATAAAATGAAAAAAATCCATAGTGTAGCATGTACAAAAAAGAAATTTTTTTTGAGAATAAAAACACACTTACAATGTTGCAGTAAGTAAGGAGCGGTGGGATATATCTTGTGGTCCCGGTCTTTTGGTCTTATATATATATTGTGGTCCCGGTGTCTCCGTCTGTAAACCTTCACTTCCTAAGTTTGTGTGTTAGCCCATCTGAAAAAAACGCGATGACATCATCATCGCAGGCTCCTCCCTACGCATTTCGTCTCGGTAGGACATCGTCTGGGGATTGGCCAGGTGACAGTGTCATCACGTTTGAGTATTATATACACTGTAGGTGCCATCTTGACTGCTAGCAGCCTAATCCATATAATAAAAAAAGAGAACGGTACAGCTATCTTAATTGCTGG
This sequence comes from Aquarana catesbeiana, assembly GCF_042186555.1. NCBI lineage: Eukaryota > Metazoa > Chordata > Amphibia > Anura > Ranidae > Aquarana > Aquarana catesbeiana. The sequence continues at coordinate 274,083,552 of NC_133328.1, read as the reverse complement.
CCGTCGAAAGGGCATTAGAAAACTTAAGTTAATCTAGAAAGTGAAGGGGAGGAAAAGCACCATCTTGCGGCTGAAAAGTATTTTAACTTAATATGAAAATAGGATGGCATAAACAAAGAAAAGGAAGGACAAACAGACGTCGGCACCGCAACTCAATCAGAAAATAGGTAAATACATTAGCCATACAAAAAGGCAATATTTGTGAACACTCGACTCAGTCCAATAAATGTTAAATATGATATTATGTCCACATGTAAAATAAATAAAAATAAGGTATAAAACCTTAAATATAAAAATTAAAAATTGTTAGGCATTATTTATAAAACAATTGATGTTCCATTCAACGTTTAATCCGTGTGGTACAAAAGCTTTCATATTGAAGATCCATCTGGTTTCAAGTCTAGAAATGGATCTGACCATATTGATGCCTCTCCAATGGGGACATATCTTGTCAAAAGCAAGGAAGAGAGTACCTTTCAATTATTTATTATGATATTTTGTATAGGGTCTTGACAAATTGTGTTTAGTGAACCCTCGCTTAATATTATCCACATGTTCCGATAAACGCACATGTAATTCACGTTTTGTTCATCCAATATATTGTTTGGAACATGGACACTGAATAAGATAAACAACATACTGAGTAAAGCATGTAATAAAAGACTCAATGTTGTATATCCTATTCGTGACTGTAGATTGAAAAGTCTCACATTTCCTCCCTGAAAAGGAGTTAATTTGACAGATACTGCATTTACGGCAGGGAAAAAAGCCTTTCATATTTTGAAAAAAAGAAATAGTTTTGGGGGGATCAACTATATTTGAAGCAACACTATGTCGCAAAGAAGGAGCACCCCTATAAATCACTACCGGTTTATCTGGAATAACCGCCCCAAGTACTTTATCATTTTTAAGTATGTTCTAATGCTTCTGAAATATTTTTTTGACGGAGAGCTGTGTCAGGGGGACTGAGATATTCAAGGGGGTATAAAGCAGAGTACAGGCCCAAATAAATCAGCAGCTCCTTTGGGGGTCCGTGCTACATGTGGGGGCTCATCCGGGATCCTGTTACTCTGCAATTGACCCCCCCAGATACCCCAGAAGGCACCGGGATGGACCCTGCCACTGTGGTCCAGTGATGTGAAGCTGAAGGCGCATGCTCAGAAGTGAGCGTGGCAACTGAACTCCCTGGGGAAGAATGGGAGGAGAAACAGGTGAAAGAAGTGGTGCAGGTACTATCCCCAGAGAGGAAGACCTGGGTGATAGCAGTGAGATCAGACCATGAGACCTCCCGCACTCATTCCTTAGTTGAAAGGAGAAAGGGGGTCCCTGATAATTTTCAAGGCACCAGCGTGAGACTTGTTTGATAGAACTGAACTCTACTTGACACATCCTGCCAAGCAGGGGGAGACAGAGCTCACTCAGCAAGAATTCAGTTTCCAGTCTACCCCAAGGGAAAGCGGCAGAGGGTCCCATCCCATGAAGAAAAAGGCAGCTATTAAGACAGTCGGAGTCCATGAGAGGAATTCCCAGTCAGAGCAACAGTTAGCTGATCTGGAGCAACAATATCACAATATACAGAAGAAGCTCCAGGAAGCCTCTAGAGTAATTGAGGAGCGGATCAGCGAGCTACGTACTATATGCAAGGACTCGAGTGACAGCCATTCAAAGCCAAGACCTGTTTCAGTCATGCAGAGACTTCCACATGGTAACTTGCCAGAGGTGACGATCAGGAAGGACTTCAAGATTGAGGATCAGATAGGTGAGAGGGAACAGAAAGACAAGCTGTCCTACACAAACCTTATGCAGAGTTCATTATTATTGAAGTACATGAACCGCAAGATCTGCTCGTATCCTGTCCTGGTCATGGAGGCAGAGAACAAGGGCATATGGTAAATTGGGTCAGTGGACCAATATGACCGCAACTCACTCTTTTTAGTTATGCCCATGAGGAGGGATAGGCCCAGAAAGGTCTTAAGTTCAGAAACCGTAATTGGTTTCCAATCTCTGGCAAGGGTCAGCTGAGGATTAGCGGCAATGAATTGACCAGCATACAAATTGCTTTGGTCCACAATAGATCTATAGAGATCTTCAATGAAAAACAGCGAAAAAAAATCAAGTGACGTAAAATCAACTGTTTCCACCTGGATTCCGGGTTGGCCAGTGAATGGGGGAAGTACGAGTGCTGCAGAAGTGGTGGGTTCCCAATTAGGATTGGCGAATGCAGCAGGAAGGGCACTATGGGCTTGACGGGCCTGTGTTTGTCTTCTTCTTGGTGGCAGTGGGACACTACTCATGCTTGCCACTTCGCCAGCTTGAACTGCACTTATGGGACTCGCCACGTCACCAAGTGTTATTGCAGTGCTGGATGTACGACCAGGATGTACTACGCCGCTGGTGCTTGCCAGTTCACCAGAAGGTAAGCAACGCTAGTACTGGCTCTCTGCTCCATATGAGGGACCTGCGCAGGCATGTACTGGCCATTGGGACTACAGGGAGTTTCCCGGTGGGCCGATGGCTCAGTGGGCCGATTTCAGTGACAGTGGACCGCTGCCTCCCTCCAGTCCTCTGTCCCCCCCGCAGTGCTCACCTCCTCTCCCTGGCTAGTTATGCAGCGCGCCTGAATACAGACATGATGCTCAGGAGTCAACACTTAGAAGCTCATCATACGATCTGGAAGGAGGGCGGCCTCACTTTCCTGCCTAATCTTGTTCCATTGGGGGGGTGGGCACCAAACTGATTCTTTGCCCCAGGTGAAATAATGTCTAGCTTCCCCACTGGTACTGCCTATAAGAGAAATAATGTAGAACGGCTAATAGCTAGTGGGGGGGGGGGCTTGGGTGGCAAGCCGGCATGGGAGAGACCTGTCAAAGTGGGCCAGTCTGGGTGAAGTCCAGGGCCAAATTTTTGTCCCAGTCCAGCCCTGGACCTGCGGTTCTTCCACCTCAACAAAAGCAGAAGAACAGGGTCTGGTACACCTGACCTTGGCAGGGACCACAACTCCGTTGTCAGGGCTATCTGTCAGGGTGCCGCTGCTGTCTACCGGTTAGTATTCTGAATTTGAATCTGACAGATGAGTGACTTCCTCTTCACTATCTGTCATGCTCAGAAATGTGTAGGCCTCTTCACTAGTGTACCTTCGATTTGACATTTTGGTCTCTAAATTTACTGGTACACTAGAGAGACTTACAAGAAAAAATGCACCTGACTGTCAATGACTGCTTCAAATGCTGCAAAAAAAAACTGTTAGCATTTGCAGGGATCAGGCCTGACTCTGCGAACACTGCAGTTGTGTTTTGTGTTTTTGTGACAGTGATCGATTGATACCTACACTGCTGTTGCTTGCTAGTTCACCAGATGGTTGAGCAATGCAGATACTGGCTCTCTGCTCCATACGAGGGACCTGCGGTTCTTGCACCTCAACGACAGCAGAAGAAGAACGGGGTCTGGTACACCTGACCTTGGCAGGGACCACAACTCTGTCATCAGAGCTATCTGTCAGGGTGCCACTACTGTTTACCTGTTAGTATTCTGAGCCTGAATGTGACAGATGAGTGACTTCCTCTTCACTATCTGTCATGCTCAGAAATGTGTAGGCCTCTTCACTAGTGTACCTTCGATTTGACATTTTGGTCTCTAAATTTACTGGTAAACTAGTGATACTCACAAGAAAGAAAGCACCTGACTTTCAATGACTGCTTCAAATGCTGCAAAAAAAAACCTGTTAGCATTTGCAGGGATCAGGCCTGACTCTGCGAACACTGCAGTTATGTGTTTTGTGTTTTTGTAAGTGACAGTGATCGATTGATACTGCACTTGGGTGGGCTGGGCTGGGTGGAGGGGCTAAACACAGGTGCTAGCAGGTATCTGGGCTGATGCCGCTAACACTGCATTTTTGGGAACCCTAAACTGCTGGGGAAGCTAGCATAGATCTGATCAGATCAGATATCGATCCATTCAGACACTATACTACTAAAGGGAGGTGTATGGTAAAATACGGCGGGTGTCCGGGCGCTATAAAAAATAAAACTAGCTAAACTGCATAACCCGTGACACTTATACAGTGATCACTGGTGACAGGGGGTGATCAAGAGGTTAAACCTTTATTGGAGGGGTTGGGAGGGTCCCTATACCTATCTGGGCTTAAGACTAATTAGCCTAATGCTGATTTTTGTCACTAATGACACCAGTACAGCAATCAAAAAAAAATCTGAATGCTGTACTGGGTGACACAGTGACAGGTGGTGAAAGGGTTAACTGTGGGGGGGTGATCGGGGGTGAATTGTGTGCCTACGTTACCTGGTGTCAGTGTAGTGTTGTGCACTTACTATGAGATGTTATCTCTCCTCGGTCTGGAACGGAAAAGACCGACACGAGGAGAGATGACATCACTTCCCCTGTCAGTGTTTACAGTTACACGACAGGGGAAGGATCTCATTCGCCAAGACCGATCACCAGGTCCAAGCCAGATTTCATTGTTTCCTGATCGAATCTAATCGTCGCGGCCAGCAGGGGGCGCACGCAAGCCCCCCAGCCGGCCGCGCGAGAAGTATAGCTACAACGCTTTGTGCAGCCGGACCAACCTGCCGCAGTATAACTGCGGCGGCTGGTCTGGAACCGGTTAAAGCCAGGACCGATCACCAGGTCCAGGCCTGGAGATTGATCGGTTCCTGATCGAATCCGATCATTTCAGCCAGTGGGGGGGGGGGGGCGCACGTCGGCGTATGCGACGTATAGAATAAGATTTGAGGCATGGTGAGTTGAGCATACTACACTATATTATATATATATTTTTTTTAGATCACTGTAAAGGAATATTGGATTTAGAGAAAGGATTAAGAGAGGAATAACAGGAAGAAGTTGATGGACATATGACGCCTGATCTTAGGTTATACAGAGACATTATTGAACTTGTTATCTTTGAGTTTGAGAGCACTGGTCACTTTTATTATTGATATCTCTTTCTGTAAGGGGAACCGGTTGATTTCAGCTGCTAAGGGAAGAAACATTATTACACTTTGTTTACGGTACAAGTGGGGTTCCAGTGCACTGTTTAATAATATTCATTAGTGTCACGGAACGTCCCACACTCCGCTTGAGTGCTTCCGTCATATACCACTTCCTCCCAGTCTGTATACAGATATCAGATATTCCAACCTCTCTGAGCACAAAACAAGGCGACACTTGCTTTTTGCTACCATGAACTGTTTTTATTTAGAATCAAAATTACAAGACTTTATATGCCGTTAGAACCTCCTCTAACAATACAACTGTAACCTAATTAACATGAGCTAATTATCTAATCCTTTATACAGCCTAGGTGACTGAGACATGACCTTTCGTCCAGACTTCTGGTCACCGAGCTTCACACAGTTAATTAACACAAACAACAATGGGTAAAAAGACTCTTAGAGCCACACTAGACTTATTTACAATAAACACATTATAGCAGAATTTATTACATTAGCATTTAACAGCACGAGTCCCAACAGTATAAATCAGTCACCATTCTAATATGGCATATAAAGGGTTCTAGAGTCTGTGTGTTTTGGGGGGACATGGAGCTGAATCCAAAGTAACACCAACCCAGGGGGTCCCCAGGCATACAGCTCACAGAGAGCACCATTCCCCCAAATGCTAGGGCCCATAATCGGTGGGCAAGAGGCTTGCGTTCAGTCCCCTCCAATAGCCTCTGTCCCGGGTGAGTCTGTCACATTTCTCCCCTTTCGGCAGGAGACTAACACAGGAGGAGACCCCAGACGGGTTGACTTCGAAGTTAGTCAGTAGTTCCAGTCCTCTACTGCCTGTACCCACACAGTACCCCAAACAAATTGTTCCAAAGTATTACTCACCCAGCCAACCTCTGCCTCTCTCAGAGAACATATCTGCCGCTGGGGAGAGGCCTGGACTGGCCCTTCTCCCTGGCATCCTTTCTGCCGCTGGAGAGAAGACAGGGGGACTGGGCTTACTCTGTCATGCTGTTGGGGATCTGGGCCGACTGCCCAGCATCCCTGGAGTATACAGGTGGAGACTGAAGTCCCATCCACCTTCACAGGAAATCCATCTCCTGTTAGTTGAGGGCAGAGTCCAGCAGTACTCGGCCCTGTTGCCAGCCCTTCTGCTGGAAACCCCACACCATCTGCTCCGGCTACCTGTTGGGGAGGGAGGCCGACTGCCTCACCTCCCTGGAACTCTGTAGTTGTTGCCGGTGATGGCCAGAGGTTGGTAGCACTCTGCCCGGTTGCCAGTGCTTCAAATGGGGAAGTTCCCTGTAACTCCACAGATACTGCTGTTGGTGCGGGGCAGAGCACAGTGAAGTTTGGCCCCAATAGCAGCTCTTCTGCTGGAGGCTCATCAGGTTGTTCTTCCTCAGTAGAAAAGTCTATCAAATCTCCTACCTCTATAACTGGTGTCTGTGGATAGAGGTTCACCATCTCCTGTCCGTGGAACTCAGAAGATGCCATCAGTGCTGAGCAGAGCGCAATGAAGTTTGGCCCTAATCCCAACTCTTCTGCTGGGGGCTCACTCAATGGTTCTTCCTCAGCAGAAAAGTCTATCAAATCCCCTGTCTCTGCAACTTGTGTCTGGGGGTGGAGGTTCACCATCTCCTGTCCATGGAATCCAGAAGATGCTATCAGTGCTGGGCAGAGGTTAGCAGAGCTCTGCCCTGTTGTCAGCACTTCAGGTTTGGGGATGACAATCTCCAGATTTTCCACTGCAGATTCTCTGGCATGCTGGTGGACAGGCACATTCCTCCATCCAAGATCATCCCATGCAGAAACAGGATCATCAAGGTCAGTCAGCACTTGCTGCATCCGCCATAAGACCTCCACCTCCATAGCTGCGGGGGCAGGTTGGCAAAGCACACTATTGCTCTGCCACATTGCCGACTCTTCAGCCAGGATTTCAGGGTTGTCAGCTGGTATTTCCTGATAGTCCCAGGCAAAGGGAGCCCAGCACTGGCACTGAGCAATGTCTAGCAGCCATCTGTAGGCGATCTCTAGCTCCCATTCCTGAACGGCCAGAAACTCCAAATCTTCCTGTGCCCAGTGCACTTCCAGAATGTTCAGTAGCCCTTCTCTGAAATCCATCGTCCAACCGCCACTCCAAATCACTCCCAAAGTTAGAGTCCCCTGTCAGCTTCACATACAACAGTCCCAAGCCGCCATAGCTTAAGCCTTCCGTTGGGCTGTCATCCGCTATCCAGGGACATGCTTGGGATACATGCCACTGAAGGGCTCTGTAGCTCTCATCCAGCTTTATCTCTGCCCAGACCAGCCTGCTTAATTCAGCTGTCTGCTTCTTGTGTGGTTTTTCTCCCAAAAACCGCACCTGCAGTCCGTACTGCGACCAGTACATTTCCTCGATGGAGGGGAGAACTTTTCCCTGGTGTCGCTGCTCACGGGCTAGCGCTTCCTTCCAGAGTTTGCAGCGAATAGAATCACACCATCCCAGCAGGACCTGCTCTGACACTGGTCCTCTGTGCTGTATCTGCATCTCTTGCAACCTCCTTCTGAATTCCTCATCCATGGCGGCTGGTATCTGTACCTCTCCTCTCCTGCTATCTGGACCTTGGATCCAGATGGAAGTTTGGATGTCCCAGACTGCAGGAAGCTTTCCCGCTGCTTGCCGCCAATGTCACGGAACGTCCCACACCCCGCCTGAGTGCTTCCGTCATATACCACTTCCTCCCAGTCTGTATACAGATATCAGATATTCCAACCTCTCTGAGCACAAAACAAGGCGACACTTGCTTGTTGCTACCATGAACTGTTTTTATTTAGAATCAAAATTACAAGACTTTATATGCCGTTGGAACCTCCTCTAACAATACAACTGTAACCTAATTAACATGAGCTAATTATCTAATCCTTTATACAGCCTAGGTGACTGAGACATGACCTTTCGCCCAGACTTCTGGTCACCGAGCTTCACACAGTTAATTAACACAAACAACAATGGGTAAAAAGACTCTTAGAGCCACACTAGACGTATTTACAATAAACACATTATAGCAGAATTGATGACATTAGCATTTAACAGTACGAGTCCCAACGGTATAAATCAGTCACCATTCTAATATGGCATATAAAGGGTTCCAGAGTCTGTGTGTTTTGGGGGGACATGGAGCTGAATCCAAAGTAACACCAACCCCAGGGTCCCCAGGCATACAGCTGACAGAGAGCACCATTCCCCCAAATGCTAGGGCCCATAATCGGTGGGCAAGAGGCTTGCGTTCATTCCCCTCCAATAGCCTCTGTCCCGGGTGAGTCTGTCACAATTAGTATTTTTGCCTGGGCACAGTGTTCAGGTTTTTTTTTTATTTGTGTTGCTTTTTGGGGATTTTTTTGTGCCCTTTTTTTTGTCATTTCCCCTTCCTCTCCCCCCTTTCTTATTCCTTTTTACCCCCTCCTTCTTGTCCTTCAAAAACATTTTGTGTTCCTATTTTTTTTTTTAATCCTTTTTATTTTCTCTCTTTATTTTCTTTCTTCTATCAACGTGTCTTGCATTGATTGGCTCTGTAATTTATTCATATGTGTTCCTATGTGGGGTCAACTCTGTTATCTGACATTTACATGCAATTTTTTTGTCTACAGAGTAACTGATATGATTTTCCTTTACTTGTTGTAATAGTGTTGTTATAGGTTGGATTTATTATCTATCTGTTTATATGAAAATCTTTAATAAATCGAGATCGAAAACAAAACTGCATACTCGTTGGTATTTTACCCCAGCCAAATTGCATACATTTTATCCACTGGTTCCAGGGAGCTGTTTTAATGGATGCTGTAACAGGGGGACACATCTCCATATATTTTAGAGTTGTAGAGCAACAACCCTCCAACAAATTTGTAAGATTACTGTACTGGGATGCAACTGACCCTTATCTATTCAATGTGCCTAATTTTCCTGAGCCTCCATGTCAGAGACTGGCACACACATTATTCAGATCTATTCACTGGGCGATTGCACTGGACTGCTGCTCCCCTACAGCCCCATGGTCTCAGGTATTCCAATGCATAGAAGTGATAAGGATGATGAAGAGGATTTGTAACACTATTATAGATTCAAAGCATATCTTTAATCATAAATGGGTCAGCCTATTAACCGGTATGTGAATCCTTTATTTCCCTCCCACTGGTTCATTTCATCATTTCCTGTCTCTTATTAGGGTCTCCTAAATGCTCTGTTAGTGTTGGGTGAACAATTCGGCCTGAGCATGAATTCGGGCTGAACATTGGCTGCTCGTCGCACTTGTAGTGCATGGGCTCCCTCATTCTTCAAAGCCTGCAAAAGGACCCGAGAATTTGTGGCATCAAGGTGAAGAATCACTATTGGTTGGCAACCCTCCTTGACCACTGTTACAAGGAGAATGTCTCAGAACTCCTCCCAGAGGGAGCATAGGATTAAATATCTTGAAGACACCTGAAGGAGGAGTTTATGTAATGCCTTTCCAGACTCTTCTAGGTTACAGTCTCATGAAAAGGCTTTTTCATTTTTGTTTTGAGGCTACTGTTGGTCAAGAGAGGAGCGGAGGAAAAGGGGGCCGCCTCAGTGATGCATTTCAAAAAATTTTTAAATAAACAAAAACTCCAAGCGCAATAATGTTCTAGCGTGATATATACAATCAAATAAGTGTAAATCAAATGTATGTGAATGCACGTGCAATTAATTAAATAAAAAAATAAAAAAAATTGTTGGATTGACAATGATATCAAGCTGCTATCAATTATATAGTGGTCAGAATCCCCTAAAAATTAAAGCATATAACATAGATTGATGCGCTCTGATACAAAGTTCAATCAATGTGAGAAAAAATTTTTTTGGGCTAAAAAAACAATGTGAAAAAAAATTGCTACCAAATCGCTAAAAAATCGCATATATATAAAATCGCAAATATATGAAAAAATCGCAAATATTTAAAAACTGTGTTCCTCCAGTTATACAAATCCACTGGAAGTGGTGCGATATCTCCAAAGTAAACTAAGCAACGTATAAATATACTAAAAATGCATTTACAAATAGTAATCAATCCAAATTAGTGCCAATAAATAAATAAATTCGATATATTCCCTGTGATAAGTGTTGAATCCTCCATAATAAAAAATAAATAAATGATAAACTTATAAAGGTGCAATATATATACAATTGATGAGTATAAATAGATAAATAGTGCCAATAGAATCTGATTAAATATAGATGATTAAATTCATGAGATAGGATAAGTAACAGGCGACAGTTCAATCCTCAGTAATCTGGGATATCTGGATTTCTGCAGTACTTATTTGTTCACCCTCTGAGCTATTTCTTCCACAGCCACAATGAATGTTAATTTTCTCAGTATCAAGTGGTTTTATGTAAACTAAACAAAGAGAGAAAACATTGCGCAATATTGTTACAATAAAAGTTCACAGGCAAAACAGCACAGTGATACACTCACGAGTGCCTAACTTGTTTTAGGCATGCAGATAAGCAGATAGGCAGATCTCAGCTGGCTTGTAAGGACAAGGCTTGCTACGCAAGCTGCTGCTGCTTGGTACAATGTATTCAGCAGACTGTGTCCTAGGCTTCTCCCACGAGAAAGTCACGTGTCAGTGATGTAACGTGTGGGAGGAGCCTAGGACACAGCCTAGCTGGAACTAACATTAGCCATGAGGGTAATACCCAAATACTGGATTTCCTCAGAACTCCACTTAAAGGGAATCAGGATTGAAGATTAGATCTTGTGAATTTGTTGACCCCCAGATCAAGGATCAGTGATTTAGTGGCATTCACCTTGTAGTAAGATATGCAACTATCACAGGAAGCACATCCATGGTTAACAGAGGACAGAATTAAAATTAGACATCGCAAACTTAACATTAATAAATCACCGGGACCAGATGGCTTGCACCCAAGGGTACTTAGGGAACCCAGTCAAGTAATTGGCAGATCATTGTTCTTAATTTTTACTGACAGTCTACTGACTTGAATGGTACCAGCTGATTGGAGAAAAGCCAATGAAGCACCAATATTTCAAAAGGGCCCAAAATACATCCCTGGGAAGTATAGACCAATTTGCCTAACATCAATAGTATGCAAGCTCTTGGAGGGGATGATAAGAGACTATATACAAGATTTTAGTAATGAGAACGGTATCATTAGCAGTAATCAGCATGGGTTCATAAAGAACCGTTCTTTTCAAACCTATCTATTAACTTTCTATGAGGAGGTGAGTTGCCATCTAGATAAAGAAAGGCCCGTAGACATGGTGTATCTGGATTTTGCAAAAGAATTTGACACAGTTCCCCATAAACATTTAAGCATGAATCACAGGTTGAGTACATGGATTGAAAACTGGCTACAAGGGTGGGTTCAGAGGGTGGTTATAAATGGGGAGTATTTCGAATGGTCAGGGGTGGGTAGTGGTGTCCCCAGGGGTTTGTGTTGGGACCAATCCTATTTAATTTGTTCATAAACAACCTGGAGGATGGGGTAAACAGTTCAAACTCTGTATTTGCAGATGGTAGTAAGCTAAGCAGGGCAATAACTTCTCCGCAGGATGTGGAAACCTTGCAAAAAAGATCTAAACAAATTAATGGGTTGGGCAACTACATGGCAAATGAGGTTCAATGTGGAAAAATGTGTAATAATGCATTTGAATGGCAAAAATATGAATGCAATCTGAAGTCGCTGAAGACATCACATGACGAGGCGCGCACGACGGAATTACGCATACCACGGCACTTCCGTATGAGTGGGTGGAACGCAGATGCAACGCACAGCTGCTGCTATCCCCCATCTCTATATGCGGTCTGGCTTTTAATGATTTTTTAACCTTTTACTGTTGGGAATCGGTGTTATCCTGCCCTAGTATATACTGGGCAGGAATATACAATACTGTTTTGGACACCTTCTTATTTTATTTACGGTTTTATAAATAAAAGGTTTTTCTTACGTTATCACGCTATGAAAGCCCCTTTTTTTCTTTAATGCATGAGGGCATTGCAACATCTCTATCGGCCAGGATATACCCGAAGGATCCACTGTAAACAACAAGGAGCCGGGATTCCTATTTAAAGTATTACATGCCTACTACCCCTGCAGGGGTACCAGGAGCTGGTGAGTAGGAAATCAGAAGCGGGAGCCCAAAAGTCACCTAGACAACCTTCTAAGCGCCAAAGTCACCCCTGGGGATTCCTGTTTTGATGCAGATACCATCTTTTGGGAGTTTTGCATATTACCTTTGATTGAAGTATTGCAGTACATGCTGGGTTCAGGCTTTAATGAACTGTAGGGTATTTATGAGATCCACAGCCTATGCCCAAGCCATGTACATAAACGGATGGGACTAATATACACCACTTGGATATACTCATTAGGGCATATGTTTTGTTCCAGCTCTATTATATGCAACTGTATGGTTGATTTAAGTCAAAATGTACTGAATTGAATGACTGTTTGTCCATGTTCTATACAATTGACACAGTGTATGTCAGTATGTACAAAACAGATAATTTCTGGTAGTACGCTGCACCAACTCAGGCAGTTTATGTATATAATACTTTGTTTATTGGTTAATTTATGCCTATATGTACAACAAATTATCCTACTGATTAGGGATCCCAGGACCCCTCACTCCTACCAGGCACTGTGGTATTTCCTTAACCCACAGACTGGGATGATATGCACATTGGTGTGCAACACTGTATTAATATAAAACCACTTGTATGGTTTTTTTCCCTATATATGCAGTAGCATTTGGGTTTCTAGGTAGCGCCAATTAACCCCTTTTTCTCCTGGTTTATGAATGCAATCTATACACGGGGGAGAACCTCTGGGGGAATCTAGGATGGAAAAGGATCTGGGGCTCCTAGTAGATGATAGGCTCAGCAATGGCATGCAATGCCAAGCTGCTGCTAACAAAGCAAACAGAATATTGGCATGCATTGCATCTCAATTCCAGAGATAAAACGATAATTCTCCTGCTCTACAAGACTCTGGTCCGGCTGCACCTAGAGTATGCTGTCCAGTTCTGGGCACCAGTCCTCAGGAAGGATGTACTGGAAATGGAGCGAGTACAAAAAAGGGCAACAAAGCTAATAAAGGGTCTGGAGGATATTAGTTATGAGGAAAGGTTGCGAGCACTGAACTTATGCTCTCTGAAGAAAAGATTCTTGAGAGGGGATATGATTTCAATTTACAAATACCATACTGGTGACCCCACAATAGGGATAAAACTTTTTTGTGGAAGAGAATTTAACAAGACACGTGGCCACTCATTAAAATTAGAAGAAAAGAGGTGTAACCTTAAACTACATAGAGGGTTCTTTACTGTAAGAGCGGCAAGGATGTGGAATTCCCTTCCACAGGCGGTGGTATCAGCGGGGAGTATCGATAGTTTAAAAAAAACTATTAGATAAGCATCTGAACGACCACAACATACAGGGATATACAATGTAATACTGACATATAATCACACACATAGGTTGGACTTGATGGACTTGTGTCTTTTTCCAACCTCGCCTACTATGTAACTAAATTCCTCTAAGGTGTTAAAGGGGTAAAGACTTGTTAGGGTTAGTAAGTAGGAGAATAATATCATCTGCAAAGAGATCGATTTTGTGAGTAGAGTCTCAAAAATTAAAGCCTGTTATGAGTGGATTGTCATGTATAGCCTCCGCTAGCAGTTCAATCATTAGGTTAAAGATTGTGGGTGATAGTGGACATCCCTGACAGGTACCATTGGAAATACTGAAAGGTTTGGATAATAACCCAGTGGCATTGACCTGCGAGGACAGGCTAGAGTAAAGGGCCAAAATAAACGGCAGAATAGAACCGTGAAAGCCAAATATGCTGAGAACCATAGACATGTATAGCCAGTGCACCCTATCGAATGCCTTCTCTGCATCAATCGAAAGAAGCAGAGAAGGCATTCTAGTAGTTTCAATGTAGTGAAAAATGCCGAGCACTGGCATTATATGACTGGCGGAAATGCACACAGACTTTCCTGGCCTGCCTCAGGACATCCTGTAAGCCCGGTACCTGCATAAGAAGCACTGCACCACCAAGTTAAGAACGTGAGCCAAACAGGGCACATGGGTCATTTGGTGGAGGTTGGTGCCATTGTCGCAAACCACCATTCCTGCCTTAAGTTGGCATGGCGTCAACCACCTCTGAACCTGACCCTGTAGAGATGACAGAACCTCTGCCTCAGTGTGGCTCCTGTCCCCCAAGCACACCAGCTCAAGCACCGCATGGCATCTTTTGGCCTGCATACTTGCGTAGGCCCTTGAACGCCTACGGAGCACCGCTGGTTCTGAGGACAAAGCAAAGGAAGAGGCCATGGAGGAAGAAAAGGAAGGGGTGGAGGAGAGAGGTGTGTCAGAATCATTAGTAATGGCATTTTGGAGGCGTGGTGGCCGAACAACCTCCAACACTACTGCACCTTGTCCTGCATCCTTCCCAGCTGCCAGCAGAGTCACCCAATGCACGGTGAAACTTAGGTAACGTCCCTGTCCATGCCTGCTTGACCATGAGTCAGCGGTAATATGCACCTTACCGCTGACCGCCCTGTCCAGCGAGGCATGGACATTCCCTTCCACATGACTGTAGAGAACCGGAATCGCCTTCCGTGAGAAAAAGTGGTGTTTGGGTACCTGCCATTGAGGAACCGCACATTCCACAAACTCACGGAAAGGGGCAGAGTCTACCAACTGAAAAGGTAGCAGTTGAAGTGCTAGCAATTTTGCCAAGCTAGCATTCAACCGCTGGGCATGTGGATGGCTGGGAGCGAACTTCTTTCGGCGGTGCAGCAGCTGGGGCAGGGAAATTTGCCTGGTACAATCTGACGTTGGTGTACCGAAAGCAGATTGCCCACAAGAACTTGGCTGTGACACCTAATTCTACACCTTCATTCCTCACAGTGCAGGTCTCAGAGAGGACTGAAGGTATAGTGGGGTTGGAGATCTCAGCTGATGAGGAGCAATGAGAGGTCCTCTTTGTTCTTTGGTGTGGGTCTTTTAGATACGCTTGCCAATGAACTGCATGGCAGGTCAACATATGTCTGGTCAAGCATGTGGTGCCCAAGTGGGAGATGTTTTGGCCACGCGAGATACGCTTGAGACATATGTTGCAAATAGCAGCGGTGCGATCTGATGCACTTGTCTCAAAAAAGGCCCACACCAAAGAACTTTTGGAATAACGCACAGAGACAGCAGTGCCCTGCACATGCGGAGCTTTGGGGTGTGATGCAGTCAGTGTGCTGCCCTCAGGCTGGCCCCTGGAGGGCATCCTGCCTCGTTGGTGATGTGCCTCCTCCTCCTCCTCCTCTCTCCTATCAGGAACCCACGTTGAGTCAGTGACCTCAGCATCCCCTCCCTCCTCATCACTGGAGCAAACCTGGCAGTATGCTGCAGCAGGGGGAGCATGACTGCCGGATTGCTGTCTTTCTTGTGCACCCCCTCTGTTCGTGCTTATATTACTGCCTTCATTTAGCTCAGTATCATCATAAGAGCCTTCTAAACGCTGGGCATCCTCCTGGAGCATGTACCCAACACTGTGGTCAAACAGTTCGAGGGACTCCTCAGGAGGACATGGTGGGGCAAGGGAAGGAGTCATTGATGCCATTGAGCCGAGGGAAGAGGCCGCGTTGGCAGCTGCTTTGCCAGACAATGTACCCTGAGCATGGGTGAGAGAGGATGAGGAGGATGAGCATGGCTTGGTCATCCACTCGACCAAGTCTTCCGCATATTGCGGTTCAACATGGCCAGCTGCCGAAAAAAGGCCAAGCATGTCCCACGGCAACGTGCTGATGAGGATGCACCGTCTCCACGACCAGCACTGTTGCCTCTAGACACAGAGCCTGCTTGCCCTCTTTTATTGGCTTGTGACTGTCTGCCTCTCCTTGTTGGCCTTCCAGACATACTAATGGCCTGCAGTGAGATGTAGCTGCACTAAGCTGGGATATATATATAGATATATATATATATATATATATCTATATATATATAGATATATATCTATATATCTATATAAATCTATAGATATATATAGATATATATATATATATATATATATATATATATATGTCTATAGATATATATATCTATAGATATATATATATATAGATATATATATCTATAGATATATATATCTATATATATATATAGATATATATATATATATATAGATATATATATATATATATATATATATCTATATATATATCTATAGATATATATCAATATATATCTATAGCTATATATATATATATCTATAGATATAGATATATATATCTATATATATACTGATACTGCAGCTAGCAAAATCAACTGCCTGCCTGTAGTATGAGAACACCACCAATCTTCTACAGGTAGCTTTAGCTGAACACTGTGAAGAGGACACACTACACTAACGTAAAAATAATGTAACTACCTGCGGTAGTGATAGGATCAGGTAGACACCTCCAACCTTCTACAGGTAGCATTATCTGAACACTGTGCAGAGGTCACACTAGACTAACGTTAAAATAATGTAGCTGCCTGCGGTAGTGATAGGATCAAGAAAACACCACCAACCTTCTAAAGGTAGATTTAGCTGAACACTGTGCAGAGGTCGCACTAGACTTGACCGTGATGATCCTCCCCGTGAACATCTGCTTGCTCAGCAGGGATCGCTCCGTGGATCCCCGCTGAGCAGGCAGATGACAGGTCCGTTGCAGCGACGGACCTGTCACAGTGCTGCTCTCCCCTATGGGGGATTGGATGATGACGGACCGTAGAGTCCGTCGTCACCCGATCCGATCCGAAGCCAGATGGAAAAGTAGGTTTTTCCTGCGTTACACTTTTTCGGATCGGAGCGGGTCGGATGTCAGCGGGTCGGATGTCAGCGGTGACATCCGACGCTCCATAGAGGTCTATGGAGGGTCCGTTCAGGTCCGCTTAAAAAACTGACAGGCGGACCTGAACGGATCGTTCATGTAAAAGAGGCCTAACGTGTAAATAATGTAGTTGCCTGAGGTAGTGATAGGATCAGGAAAACACCACCAACCTTCTACAGGTAGCTTTAGCTGAAAACTGTGCAGAGGTCATACTAGACTAATGTGTAAATAATGTAGCTGCCTGCGGTAGTGATAGGATCAGGAAAACACCACCAACCTTCTACAGGTAGCTTTAGCTGAACACTGTGCAGAGGTCGCACTAGACTAACGTGTAAATAATGTAGCTGCCTGCCCTAGTGATAGGATCAGGAAAACACCACCAACCTTCTACAGATAGCTTTAGCTGAACACTGTGAAGAGGACGCACTACACTAACGTTAAAATAATGTAGCTGCCTGCGGTAGTGATAGGATCAGGAAAATGCCAATAACCTTCTACAGGTAGCTTTAGCTAAACACTGTGCAGAGGCCGCACTATACTAACGTGTAAATAATATAGCTGCCTGCGGTAGTGATAGGATCAAGAAAACACCACCAACCTTCTACAGATAGCTTTAGCTGAACACTGTGAAGAGGACGCACTACACTAACGTTAAAATAATGTAGCTGCCTGCGGTAGTAATAGGATCAAGAAAACACCACCAACCTTCTACAGGTTGCTTTAGCTGAACACTGTGCAGAGGTCGCACTAGACTAACGTTAAAATAATGTAGCTGCCTGCGGTAGTGATGGGATCAGGAAAACACCACCAACCTTCTACATGTAGCTTTAGCTAAACACTGTGCAGAGGTCACACTAGACTAACGTGTAAATAATGTAGCTGCCTGCGGTAGTGATAGGATCAAGAAAACACCACCAACCTTCTACAGATAGCTTTAGCTGAACACTGTGAAGAGGACGAACTACACTAACGTTAAAATAATGTAGCTGCCTGCGGTAGTAATAGGATCAAGAAAACACCACCAACCTTCTACAGGTTGCTTTAGCTGAACACTGTGAAGAGGACGCACTACACTAACGTTAAAATAATGTAGCTGCCTGCGGTAGTGATGGGATCAGGAAAACACTACCAACCTTCTACATGTAGCTTTAGCTAAACACTGTGCAGAGGTCGCACTAGACTAACGTGTAAATAATGTAGCTGCCTGCGGTAGTGATAGGATCAAGAAAACACCACCAACCTTCTACAGATAGCTTTAGCTGAACACTGTGAAGAGGACGCACTACACTAACGTTAAAATAATGTAGCTGCCTGCGGTAGTGATAGGATCAAGAAAACACCACCAACCTTCTACAGATAGCTTTAGCTGAACACTGTGAAGAGGACGCACTACACTAACATTAAAATAATGTAGCTGCCTGCGGTAGTGATAGGATCAGGAAAACGCCACCAACCTTCTACAGGTAGCTTTAGCTAAACACTGTGCAGAGGTCGCACTAGACTAACGTTTAAATAATGTAGCTGCCTGCGGTAGTGATAGGATCAAGAAAACACCACCAACCTTCTACAGATAGCTTTAGCTGAACACTGTGAAGAGGACACACTACACTAACGTTAAAATAAAGTAGCTGCCTGCGGTAGTAATAGGATCAAGAAAACACCATCAACCTTCTACAGGTTGCTTTAGCTGAACACTGTGCAGAGGTCACACTAGACTAACATGTAAATAATGTAGCTGCCTGCAGTAGTGATAGGATCAGGAAAACACCACCAACCTTCTACAGATAGCTTTAGATTAACACTGTGAAGAAGAAGCACTACACTAACGTTAAAATAATGTAGCTGCCTGCGGTAGTGATTGGATCAGGAAAACACAACCAACCTTCTACAGGTAGCTTTAGCTGAACACTGTGCAGAGGTCGCACTAGACTAACATGTAAATAATGTAGCTGCCTGCAGTAGTGATAGGATCAGGAAAACACCACCAACCTTCTACATGTAGCTTTAGCTGAACACTGTGCAGAGGTCGCACTAGACTAACGTGTAAATAATGTAGCTGCCTGCGGTAGTGATAGGATCAGGAAAACACCAACAACATTCGGCAGGTAGCTTTAACTGAACACTGTGCAGAGGTCGCACTAGACTTAGGGTCCTTTCACACGGGACGGATCCTTGATGATCTGCCCCGTGAACAACTGCTTGCTCAGCGGGGATCGCTCTGTGGATCCCCGCTGAGCAGGCAGATGACAGGTCCGTCGCTTCACACTGTGCAGCGACGGACCTGTCACAGTGCCGCTCTCCCCTTTGGGGGATCAGATGACGACGGACCGTAGATTCCGTCTTCACCCGATCCAATCCGAAAATGGATGGAAAAGTAGGTTTTTCCTCCGTTACACTTTTTCGGATCGGAGAGGGTTAGATGTCAGCGGACTTGTCACTGCTGAAATCCGACGCTCCATAGAGGTCTATGGAGGGTTTGTTCAGGTCCACCCAAAAAACTGATAGGCAGACCTGAACGGATCGTTCATGTGAAAGAGGCCAAACGTGTCAATAATTTAGCTGCCTGCGGTAGTGATAGGATCAGGAAAACACCACCAACCTTCTACAGGTAGCTTTTGCTGAACACTGTGCAGAGGTTGCACTAGACTAACATGTAAATAATGTAGCTGCCTGTGGTAGTGTTAGGATCTGGAAAACAACACCAACCTTCTACAGGTAGCTTTAGCTGAACACTGTGCAGATATCGCACTAGATTAAAGTGTAAATAATGTAGCTGCCTGCGGTAGTGATAGGATCAGGAAAACACCACCAACCTTCTACAGATAGCTTTAGCTGAACACTGTGAAGAAGAAGCACTACAATAACGTTAAAATAATGTAGCTGCCTGCGGTAGTGATAGGATCAGAAAAACACCACCAACCTTCTACAGATAGCTTTAGATTAACACTGTGAAGAAGAAGCACTACACTAACGTAAAAATAATGTAGCTGCCTGCGGTAGTGATAGGATCAGGAAAACACCACCAACCTTCTACAGGTAGCTTTAGCTGAACACTGTGCAGAGGTCGCACTAGACTAACATGTAAATAATGTAGCTGCCTGCAGTAGTGATAGGATCAGGAAAACACCACCAACCTTCTACAGGTAGCTTTAGCTGAACACTGTGCAGAGGTCGCACTAGACTAACGTGTAAATAATGTAGCTGCCTGCGGTAGTGATAGGATCAGGAAAACACCACCAACCTTCTACAGGTAGCTTTAGCTGAACACTGTGAAGAGGACGCACTACACTAACGTTAAAATAATGTAGCTGCCTGCGGTAGTGATGCGATCAGGAAAACACCACCAACCTTCTATAGATAGCTTTAGCTGAACACTGAAGAGGACGCACTACACTAACGTTAAAATAATGTAGCTGCCTGCAGTAATGATAGGATCAGGAAAACACCACCAACCTTCCACAGGTAGCTTTAGCTGAACACTGTGCAGAGGTCACACTAGACTAACGTGTAAATAATGTAGCTGCCTGCGGTAGTTATAGGATCAGGAAAACACCACCAACCTTCTACAGGTAGCTTTAGCTGAACACTGTGCAGAGGTCGCACTAGACTAACATGTAAATAATGTAGCTGCCTGCAGTAGTGATAGGATCTGGAAAACACCACCAACCTTCTACAGTAGCTTTAGTTGAACACTGTGCAGAGGTCGCACTAGACTAACGTGTAAATAATGCAGCTGCCTGTGGTAGTGATAGGATCAGGAAAACACCACCAATCTTCTACAGGTAGCTTTAGCTGAACACTGTGCAGAGGTCGCACTAGACTAACGTGTAAATAATGTAGCTGCCTGCAGTACTGATAGGATCAGGAAAAAACCAACAACATTCTGCAGGTAGCTTTAGCTGAACACCGTGCAGAGGTCGCACTAGACTTAGGGTCCTTTTACACGGGACGGATCCGTGATGATCCGCCCTGTGAACATCCGCTTGCTCAGCGGGGATCGCTCCGTGGATCCCTGCTGAGCAGGCAGATGACAGGTCCATTGCTGCGCACTGTGCAGCGACGGACCTGTCACAGTGCCGCTCTCCCCTATGGGGGATTGGATAACGATGGACCGTAGAGTCCGTCGTCACCCGATCCGATGACAGATGGAAAAGTAGGTTTTTCCTCCGTTACACTTTTTCGGATCAGAGCAGGTCAGATGTCAGCGGACATGTCACCGCTGACATCCGACGCTCCATAGAGGTCTATGGAGGGTCCGTTCAGGTCCGCTGAAAAAACTGACCGGTGGACCTTAACGGATCGTTCATGTGAAGAGGCCTAACCTGTAAATAATGTAGCTGCCTGCGGTAGTGATAGGATTAAGTAAACACCACCGACCTTCTACAGGTAGCTTTAGCTGAACACTGTGCAGAGGTCGCACTAGACTAACGTGTAAATAATGTAGCTGCCTGCGGTAGTGATAGGATCAGGAAAACACCACCAACCTTCTACAGGTAGCTTTAGCTAAATACTGTGCAGAGGTAGCACTAGACTAACGTGTAAATAATGTAGCTGCCTGCGGTAGTGATAGGATCAGGAAAACACCACCAACCTTCTACATATAGCTTTAGCTGAACACTGTGAAGAGGATGCACTACACTAACGTTAAAATAATGTAGCTGCCTGCGGTAGTGATAGGATCAGGAAAACACCACCAACCTCATACAGGTAGCTTTAGCTGAACACTGTGCAGAGGTCGCATTAGACTAAGGTGTAAATAATGTAGTTGCCTGCTGTAGTGATGGGATCAGCAAAACACCACCAACCTTCTACAGATAGCTTTAGCTGAACACTGTGAAGAGGACGCACTACACTAGTGTTAAAATAATGTAGCTGCCTGCGGTAGTGATAGGATCAGGAAAACACCACCAACCTTCTACAGGTAGCTTTAGCTGAACACTGTGCATAGATCACACTAGACTAACATGTAAATAATGTAGCTGCCTGCAGTAGTGATAGGATCAGGAAAACACCACCAACCTTCTACAGGTAGCTTTAGCTGAACTCTGTGCAGAGGTCGCACTAGACTAACGTGTAAATAATGTAGCTGCCTGCGGTAGTGAAAGGATCAGGAAAACACCACCAACTTTCTACAGGTAGCTTTAGCTGAACACTGTGCAGAGGTCACACTAGACTAACGTGTAAATAATGTAGCTGCCTGTGGTAGTGATAGGATCAGGAAAACACCAACAATATTCGGCAGGTAGCTTTAGCTGAACACTGTGCAGAGGTCGCACTAGACTGAGGGTCCTTTCACACGGGACGGATCCGTGATGATCTGCCCCGTGAACATCTGCTTCCTCAGCGGGGATCGCTCCGTGGATCCCCGCTGGGCAGGCAGATGACAGGTCCGTCGCTTCACACTGTGCAGCGACGGACCTGTCACAGTGCCGCTCTCCCCTTTGGGGGATCAGATGATGACGGACCGTAGAGTCCGTCGTCACCCGATCCAATCCGAAAATGGATGGAAAAGTAGGTTTTTCCTCCGTTACACTTTTTCGGATCTGAGCGGGTCAGATGTCAGCGGACATGTCACTGCTGACATCCGACGCTTCATAGAGGTCTATGGAGGGTTTGTTCAGGTCCACCTAAAAAACTGATAGGCGGACCTGAACGGATCGTTCATGTGAAAGAAGCCAAACGTGTCAATAATTTAGCTGCCTGCGGTAGTGATAGGATCAGGAAAACACCACCAACCTTCTACAGGTAGCTTTAGCTGAACACTGTGCAGAGGTCACTCTAGACTAACATGTAAATAATGTAGCTGCCTGCGGTAGTGATAGGATCTGGAAAACAACACCAACCTTCTACAGGTAGTTTAGCTGAACACTGTGCAGAGGTCGCACTAGACTAACGTGTAAATAATGTAGCTGCCTGCGGTAGTGATAGGATCAGGAAAACACCACCAACCTTCTACAGGTAGCTTTAGCTGAACACTGTGAAGAGGACGCACTACACTAACGTTAAAATAATGTAGCTGCCTGCGGTAGTGATGGGATCAGGAAAACACCACCAACCTTCTATAGATAGCTTTAGCTGAACACCGAAGAGGACGCACTACACTAACGTTAAAATAATGTAGCTGCCTGCAGTAGTGATAGGATCAGGAAAACACCACCAACCTTCCACAGGTAGCTTTAGCTGAACATTGTGCAGAGGTCACACTAGACTAACGTGTAAATAATGTAGCTGCCTGCGGTAGTTATAGGATCAGGAAAACACCACCAACCTTCTACAGGTAGCTTTAGCTGAACACTGTGCAGAGGTCGCACTAGACTAACATGTAAATAATGCAGCTGCCTGTGGTAGTGATAGGATCAGGAAAACACCACCAATCTTCGACAGGTAGCTTTAGCTGAACACTGTGCAGAGGTCGCACTAGACTAACGTGTAAATAATATAGCTGCCTGCAGTACTGATAGGATCAGGAAAACACCAACAACATTCTGCAGGTAGCTTTAGCTGAACACTGTGCAGAGGTCGCACTAGACTTAGGGTCCTTTTACAAGGGACAGATCCGTGATGATAAGCCCCGTGAACATCCGCTTTCTCAGCGGGGATCACTCCGTGGATCCCTGCTGAGCAGGCAGATGACAGGTCCATTGCTGCACACTGTGCAGCGACGGACCTGTCACAGTGCCGCTCTCCCCTATGGGGGATTGGATAACGATGGACCGTAGAGTCCGTCGTCACCCGATCCGATGACAGATGGAAAAGTAGGTTTTTCCTCCATTACACTTTTTCGGATCAGAGCAGGTCAGATGTCAGCGGACATGTCACCGCTGACATCCGACGCTCCATAGAGGTCTATGGAGGGTCCGTTCAGGTCCGCTGAAAAAAATGACTGGTGGACCTGAACGAATCGTTCATGTGAAGAGGCCTAACCTTTAATAATGTAGCTGCCTGCGGTAGTGATAGGATCAGGAAAACAGCACCGACCTTCTACAGGTAGCTTTAGCTGAACACTGTGCAGAGGTCGCACTAGACTAACGTGTAAATAATGTAGCTGCCTGCGGTAGTGATAGGATCAGGAAAACACCACCAACCTTCTACAGGTAGCTTTAGCTGAATACTGTGCAGAGGTCGCACTAGACTAACGTGTAAATAATGTAGCTGCCTGTGGTAGTGATAGGATCAGGAAAACACCACCAACCTTCTACAGATAGCTTTAGCTGAACACTGTGAAGAGGACGCACTACACTAGTGTTAAAATAATGTAGCTGCCTGCGGTAGTGATAGGATCAGGAAAACACCACCAACCTTCTACAGGTAGCTTTAGCTGAACACTGTGCAGAGATCACACTAGACTAACATGTAAATAATGTAGCTGCCTGCAGTAGTGATAGGATCAGGAAAACACCACCAACCTTCTACAGGTAGCTTTAGCTGAACTCTGTGCAGAGGTCGCACTAGACTAACGTGTAAATAATGTAGCTGCCTGCGGTAGTGATAGGATCAGGAAAACACCACCAACCTTCTACAGGTAGCTTTAGCTGAACACTGTGCAGAGGTCGCACTAGACTAATGTGTAAATAATGTAGCTGCCTGCGGTAATGATAGGATCAGGAAAACACCAACAACATTCGGCAGGTAGCTTTAGCTGAACACTGTGCAGAGGTCGCACTAGACTTAGGGTCCTTTCACACGGGACGGATCCGTGATGATCTGCCCTGTGAACATCTGCTTCCTCACACTGTGCAGTGACGGACCTGTCACAGTGCCGCTCTCCCCTTTGGGGGATCAGATGACGACGGACCGTAGAGTCCGTCGTCACCCGATCCAATCCGAAAATGGATGGAAAAGTAGGTTTTTCCTCCATTACACATTTTCGGATCGGAGCGGGTCAGATGTCAGCGGACATGTCACTGCTGACATCCGACGCTCCATAGAGGTCTATGGAGGGTTTGTTCAGGTCCACCTAAAAAACTGATAGGCGGACCTGAACTGATCGTTCATGTGAAAGAGGCCAAACGTGTCAATAATTTAGCTGCCTGCGGTAGTGATAGGATCAGGAAAACACCACCAACCTTCTACAGGTAGCTTTAGCTGAACACTGTGCAGAGGTCGCACTAGATTAACATGTAAATAATGTAGCTGCCTGCGGTAGTGATAGGATCTGCAAAACAACACCAACCTTCTACAGGTAGTTTAGCTGAACACTGTGCAGAGGTGGCACTAGACTAACATGTAAATAATGTAGCTGCCTGCGGTAGTGATAGGATCTGGAAAACAACACCAACCTTCTACAGGTAGTTTAGCTGAACACTGTGCAGAGGTCGCACTAGACTAACGTGTAAATAATGTAGCTGCCTGCGGTAGTGATAGGATCAGGAAAACACCACCAACCTTCTACAGGTAGCTTTAGCTGAACACTGTGAAGAGGACGCACTACACTAACGTTAAAATAATGTAGCTGCCTGCGGTAGTGATAGGATCAGGAAAACACCACCAACCTTCTACAGGTAGTTTAGCTGAACACTGTGAAGAGGACGCACTACACTAACGTTAAAATAATGTAGCTGCCTGCGGTAGTGATAGGATCAGGAAAACACGACCAACCTTCTACATGTAGCTTTAGCTGAACACTGTGCAGAGGTCACACTAGACTAACGTTTAAATAATGTAGCTGCCTGCGGTAGTGATAGGATCAGGAAAACACCACCAACCTTCTAGTGGTAGCTTTAGCTGGACACTGTGCAGAGGTCTCACTAGACTAAAGTGTAAATAATGTAGTTCCCTGCGGTACTGATAGGATCAGGAAAAAAACAACGACATTTTGCAGGTAGCTTTAGCTGAACACTGTGCAGAGGTCGCACTAGACTTAGGGTCCTTTCACACGGGACGGATCCGTGATGATCCGCCCCGTGAACATCCGCTTGCTCAGCGGGGATCACACTGTGCAGCGACGGACCTGTCACAGTGCCGCTCTCCCCTATGGGGGATCGGATGACGATGGACCATAGAGTCCGTCATCACCCGATCTGATCCGAAAACGGAAGGAAAAGTATGTTTTTCCTCCGTTACACTTTTTCGGATCGGAGCGGGTCAGATGTCAGCGGAAATGTCACCGCTGACATCCGACGCTCCATAGAGGTCTATGGAGGGTTTGTTCAGGTCCGCCTAAAAAACTGATAAGCGGACCTGAAGGGATCGTTCATGTGAAAGAGGCCAAACGTGTAAATAATGTAGCTGCCTGCGGTAGTGATAGGATCAGGAAAACACCACCAACCTTCTACAGGTAGCTTTAGCTGAACACTGTGCAGAGGTTGCACTAGACTAAAGTGTAAATAATGTAGCTGCCTGCGGTAGTGATAGGATCAGGAAAACACCACCAACCTTCTACAGGTAGTTTAGCTGAACACTGTGCAGAGGTCGCACTAGACTAACGTGTAAATAATGTAGCTGCCTGCGGTAGTGATAGGGTTAGGAAAACACCACCAACCTTCTACAGGTAGCTTTAGCTGAACACTGTGCACAGGTCGCACTAGACTAACGTTAAAATAGTGTCACTGCCTGCGGTAGTGATAGGGTCAGGAAAACACCACCAACCTTCTACAGATAGCTTTAGCTGAACACCGCCTGCGGTAGTGATAGGATCAGGAGGTCGCACTAGACTAACATATAAATAATGTAGCTGCCTGCAGTAGTGATAGGATCTGGAAAACACCACCAACCTTCTACAGGTAGCTTTAGCTGAACACTGTGCAGATATCACACTAGACTAAAGTGTAAATAATGTAGCTGCCTGCAGTAGTGATAGGATCAGGAAAACACCACCAACCTTCTACAGGTAGTTTAGCTGAACACTGTGCAGAGGTGGCACTAGACTAACATGTAAATAATGTAGCTGCCTGTGTTAGTGATAGGATTAGGAAAACACAACCAACCTTCTACAGGTAGCTTTAGCTGAACACTGTGCAGAGGTCGCACTAGACTTAGGATCCGTTCACATGGAACGGATCCGTGATGATCTGACCAGTGAAAATCCGCTTGCTCAGCGGGGATCGCTCCGTGGATACCCGCTGAGCAGGCAGATGACAGGTCCGTCCCTGCACACTGTGCAGGGACGGACCTGTCACAGTGCCGCTCTCCCCTATGGGGGATCAGATGACGATGGACCGTAGAGTCTGTCGTCACCCGATCGGATCCGAAAACGGATGGAAAAGTAGGTTTTTCCTCGGTTACACTTTTTCGGATTGGAGCGGGTCGGATGTCAGCGGACATGTCATTGCTGACTTCATAGAGGTCTATAGAGGGTCCGTTCAGGTCCGCCTAAAAAACTGACAGGCGGACCTGAACGGATCGTTCATGTGAAAGAGGCCTAACGTGTAAATAATGTAGCTGCCTGTGGTAGTGATAGGGTAAGGAAAACTCCACCAACCTTCTACAGGTAGCTCTAGCTGAACACTGTGCAGAGGTCGCACTAGACTAACGTGTAAATAATGTAGCTGCCTGCGGTAGTGATAGGATCAGGAAAACACCACCAACCTTCTACAGGTAGCTTTAGCTGAACACTGTGAAGAGAACGCACTAGACTAATGTGTAAATAATGTAGCTGCCTGCAATAATGATAGGATCAGAAAAAACACCACCAACCTTCTACAGGTAGCTTTAGCTGAACACTGTGCAGAGGTCACACTAGACTAACGTGTAAATAATGTAGCTGCCTGCGGTAGTGATAGGATCAGGAAAACACCACCAACCTTCTACAGGTAGCTTTAGCTGAACACTGTGAAGAGGACGCACTACAATAACGTTAAAATAATGTAGCTGCCTGTGGTAGTGATGGGATCAGGAAAACACCACCAACCTTCTACAGGTAGCTTTAGCTAAACACTGTGCAGAGGTCGCACTAGACTAACGTGTAAATAATGTAGCTGCCTGCGGTAGTGATAGGATCAGGAAAACACCACCAACCTTCTACAGGTAGCTTTAGCTGTACACTGTGAAGAGAACGCACTAGACTAATGAGTAAATAATGTAGCTGCCTGCAATAGTGATAGGATCAGAAAAAACACCACAAACATTTTACAGGTAGCTTTAGCTGAACACGGTGCAGAGGTTGCACTAGACTAACGTGTAAATAATGTAGCTTCCGGCAGTAGTGATAGGATCAGGAAAACACCACCAACCTTCTACAGGTAGCTTTATCTGAACACTGTGCAGAGGTCACACTAGACTAAAGTGTAAATAATGTAGCCGCCTGCGGTAGTGATAGGATCAGGAAAACACCACCAACCTTCTACAGGTAGCTTTAGCTGAACACTGTGCAGAGGTCGCATTAGACTAACGTGTAAATAATGTAGCTGCTGGCCGTAGTGATAGGATCAGGAAAACACCACCAACCTTTTACAGGTAGCTTTAGCTGAACACTGTGCAGAGGTCACACTGGACTAACGTGTAAATAATGTAGCTGCCTGCGGTAGTGATAGGATCAGGAAAACACCACCAACCTTCTACAGATAGCTTTAGCTGAACACTGTGAAGAGGACGCACTACACTAACGTTAAAATAATGTAGCTGCCTGCGGTAGTGATAGGATCAGGAAAATGCCACCAACCTTCTACAGGTAGCTTTAGCTAAACACTGTGCAGAGGCCGCACTATACTAACGTGTAAATAATATAGCTGCCTGCGGTAGTGATAGGATCAAGAAAACACCACCAACCTTCTACAGATAGCTTTAGCTGAACACTGTGAAGAGGATGCACTACACTAACATTAAAATAATGTAGCTGCCTGCGGTAGTGATAGGATCAAGAAAACACCACCTACCTTCTACAGGTAGCTTTAGCTGAACACTGTGAAGAGGACGCACTACACTAACGTTAAAATAATGTAGCTGCCTGTGGTAGTGATAGGATCAGGAAAACACCACCAACCTTCTACAGGTAGCTTTAGCTGAACACTGTGCAGAGGTCGCATTAGACTAACGTGTAAATAATGTAGCTGCTGGCCGTAGTGATAGGATCAGGAAAACACCACCAACCTTTTACAGGTAGCTTTAGCTGAACACTGTGCAGAGGTCACACTGGACTAACGTGTAAATAATGTAGCTGCCTGCGGTAGTGATAGGATCAGGAAAACACCACCAACCTTCTACAGATAGCTTTAGCTGAACACTGTGAAGAGGACGCACTACACTAACGTTAAAATAATGTAGCTGCCTGCGGTAGTGATAGGATCAGGAAAATGCCACCAACCTTCTACAGGTAGCTTTAGCTAAACACTGTGCAGAGGCCGCACTATACTAACGTGTAAATAATATAGCTGCCTGCGGTAGTGATAGGATCAAGAAAACACCACCAACCTTCTACAGATAGCTTTAGCTGAACACTGTGAAGAGGATGCACTACACTAACGTTAAAATAATGTAGCTGCCTGCGGTAGTAATAGGATCAAGAAAACACCACCAACCTTCTACAGGTTGCTTTAGCTGAACACTGTGCAGAGGTCGCAATAGACTAACGTTAAAATAATGTAGCTGCCTGCGGTAGTGATGGGATCAGGAAAACACCACCAACCTTCTACATGTAGCTTTAGCTAAACACTGTGCAGAGGTCACACTAGACTAATGCCGCGTACACACGGTCGGACTTTTCGTCTACAAAAGTCCAACGGACGCCGACGGACTAAAGCTGGCTGGTAATCCGATCGTGTGTGGGCTTCTCCGGACTTTCAGCAGACTTTTTCAGCCTCAAATCCGACGGACTTTAGATTTGAAACATGCTTCAAATCTTTACGTCGTAACTACGATGGACCCCGAAATCCGCTCGTCTGTGTGCTAGTCCGACGGACAAAAACCCATGCTAGGGCAGCTATTGGCTACTGGCTATGAACTTCCTTATTTTAGTCCGGTGTACGTCATCACGTACGAATCCGTCGGACTTTTGTGTGGTCGTGTGTAGGCAAGTCCGTTCGTTAGAAAGTCTGCTGCAAGTCCGCCGAAAGTCCGCCGGAAGTCTGTCGGACAGGCTGTCGGACTTTTGTAGACGAAAAGTCCGACCGTGTGTACGCGGCATTACGTGTAAATAATATAGCTGCCTGCGGTAGTGATAGGATCAAGAAAACACCACCAACCTTCTACAGGTTGCTTTAGCTGAACACTGTGAAGAGGACGCACTACACTAACGTTAAAATAATGTATCTGCCTGCGGTAGTGATGGGATCAGGAAAACACCACCAACCTTCTACATGTAGCTTTAGCTAAACACTGTGCAGAGGTCGCACTAGACTAACATGTAAATAATGTAGCTGCCTGCGGTAGTGATAGGATCAAGAAAACACCACCAACCTTCTACAGATAGCTTTAGCTGAACACTGTGAAGAGGACGCACTACACTAACGTTAAAATAATGTAGCTGCCTGCGGTAGTGATAGGATCAAGAAAACACCACCAACCTTCTACAGATAGCTTTAGCTGAACACTGTGAAGAGGACGCACTACACTAACGTTAAAATAATGTAGCTGCCTGCGGTAGTGATAGGATCAGGAAAACGCCACCAACCTTCTACAGGTAGCTTTAGCTAAACACTGTGCAGAGGTCGCACTAGACTAATGTGTAAATAATGTAGCTGCCTGCGGTAGTGATGGGATCAGCAAAACACCACCAACCTTCTACAGATAGCTTTAGCTGAACACTGTGAAGAGGACGCACTACACTAGTGTTAAAATAAAGTAGCTGCCTGCGGTAGTAATAGGATCAAGAAAACACCACCAACCTTCTACAGGTAGCTTTAGCTGAACACTGTGCATAGATCGCACTAGACTAACATGTAAATAATGTAGCTGCCTGCAGTAGTGATAGGATCAGGAAAACACCACCAACCTTCTACAGGTAGCTTTAGCTGAACTCTGTGCAGAGGTCGCAGTAGACTAACGTTTAAATAATGTAGCTGCCTGCGGTAGTGATAGGATCAGGAAAACACCACCAACTTTCTACAGGTAGCTTTAGCTGAACACTGTGCAGAGGTCACACTAGACTAACGTGTAAATAATGTAGCTGCCTGCGGTAGTGATAGGATCAGGAAAACACCAACAATATTCGGCAGGTAGCTTTAGCTGAACACTGTGCAGAGGTCGCACTAGACTGAGGGTCCTTTCACACGGGACGGATCCGTGATGATCTGCCCCGTGAACATCTGCTTCCTCAGCGGGGATCGCTCCGTGGATCCCCGCTGGGCAGGCAGATGACAGGTCCGTCGTTTCACACTGTGCAGCGACGGACCTGTCACAGTGCCGCTCTCCCCTTTGGGGGATCAGATGATGACGGACCGTAGAGTCCGTCGTCACCCGATCCAATCTGAAAATGGATGGAAAAGTAGGTTTTTCCTCCGTTACACTTTTTCGGATCGGAGCGGGTCAGATGTCAGCGGACATGTCACTGCTGACATCCGACGCTCCATAGAGGTCTATGGAGGGTTTGTTCAGGTCCACCTAAAAAACTGATAGGCGGACCTGAACGGATCGTTCATGTGAAAGAAGCCAAAGTGTCAATAATTTAGCTGCCTGCGGTAGTGATAGGATCAGGAAAACACCACCAACCTTCTACAGGTAGCTTTAGCTGAACACTGTGCAGAGGTCGCTCTAGACTAACATGTAAATAATGTAGCTGCCTGCGGTAGTGATAGGATCTGGAAAACAACACCAACCTTCTACAGGTAGTTTAGCTGAACACTGTGCAGAGGTCGCACTAGACTAACGTGTAAATAATGTAGCTGCCTGCGGTAGTGATAGGATCAGGAAAACACCACCAACCTTCTACAGGTAGCTTTAGCTGAACACTGTGAAGAGGACGCACTACACTAACGTTAAAATAATGTAGCTGCCTGCGGTAGTAATGGGATCAGGAAAACACCACCAACCTTCTATAGATAGCTTTAGCTGAACACCGAAGAGGACGCACTACACTAACGTTAAAATAATGTAGCTGCCTGCAGTAGTGATAGGATCAGGAAAACACCACTAACCTTCCACAGGTAGCTTTAGCTGAACATTGTGCAGAGGTCACACTAGACTAACGTGTAAATAATGTAGCTGCCTGCGGTAGTTATAGGATCAGGAAAACACCACCAACCTTCTACAGGTAGCTTTAGCTGAACACTGTGCAGAGGTCGCACTAGACTAACATGTAAATAATGCAGCTGCCTGTGATAGTGATAGGATCAGGAAAACACCACCAATCTTCGACAGGTAGCTTTAGCTGAACACTGTGCAGAGGTCACACTAGACTAACGTGTAAATAATGTAGCTGCCTGCAGTACTGATAGGATCAGGAAAACACCAACAACATTCTGCAGGTAGCTTTAGCTGAACACTGTGCAGAGGTCGCACTAGACTTAGGGTCCTTTTACACGGGACAGATCCGTGATGATAAGCCCAGTGAACATCCGCTTGCTCAGCGGGGATCACTCCGTGGATCCCTGCTGAGCAGGCAGATGACAGGTCCATTGCTGCACACTGTGCAGCGACGGACCTGTCACAGTGCCGCTCTCCCCTATGGGGGATTGGATAACGATGGACCGTAGAGTCCGTTGTCACCCGATCCGATGACAGATGGAAAAGTAGGTTTTTCCTCCGTTACACTTTTTCGGATCAGAGAAGGTCAGATGTCAGCGGACATGTCACCGCTGACATCCGACGCTCCATAGAGGTCTATGGAGGGTCCGTTCAGGTCCGCTGAAAAAACTGACTGGTGGACCTGAACGAATCGTTCATGTGAAGAGGCCTAACTTTTAATAATGTAGCTGCCTGCGGTAGTGATAGGATCAGGAAAACACCACCAACCTTCTACAGATAGCTTTAGCTGAACACTGTGAAGAGGACGCACTACACTAGTGTTAAAATAATGTAGCTGCCTGCGGTAGTGATAGGTTCAGGAAAACACCGCCAACCTTCTACAGGTAGCTTTAGCTGAACACTGTGCAGAGATCAAACTAGACTAACATGTAAATAATGTAGCTGCCTGCAGTAGTGATAGGATCAGGAAAACACCACCAACCTTCTACAGGTAGCTTTAGCTGAACTCTGTGCAGAGGTCGCACTAGACTAACGTGTAAATAATGTAGCTGCCTGCGGTAGTGATAGGATCAGGAAAACACCACCAACCTTCTACAGGTAGCTTTAGCTGAACACTGTGCAGAGGTCGCACTAGACTAATGTGTAAATAATGTAGCTGCCTGCGGTACTGATAGGATCAGGAAAACACCAACAACATTCGGCAGTTAGCTTTAGCTGAACACTGTGCAGAGGTCGCACTAGACTTAGGGTCCTTTCACACGGGACGGATCCGTGATGATCTGCCCTGTGAACATCTGCTTCCTCACACTGTGCAGCGACGGACCTGTCACAGTGCCGCTCTCCCCTTTGGGGGATCAGATGACGACGGACCGTAGAGTCCGTCGTCACCCGATCCAATCCGAAAATGGATGGAAAAGTAGGTTTTTCCTCCATTACACATTTTCGGATCAGAGCGGGTCAGATGTCAGCGGACATGTCACTGCTGACATCCGACGCTCCATAGAGGTCTATGGAGGGTTTGTTCAGGTCCACCTAAAAAACTGATAGGCGGACCTGAACAGATCGTTCATGTGAAAGAGGCCAAACGTGTCAATAATTTAGCTGCCTGCGGTAGTGATAGGGTCAGGAAAACACCACCAACCTTCTACAGATAGCTTTAGCTGAACACTGTGCAGAGGTCGCACTAGACTAAAGTGTAAATAATGTAGCTGCCTGCGGAAGTGATAGGATCAGGAAAACACCACCAACCTTCTACAGGTAGTTTAGCTGAACACTGTGCAGAGGTCGCACTAGACTAACATGTAAATAATGTAGCTGCCTGCAGTAGTGATAGGATCTGGAAAACACCACCAACCTTCTACAGGTAGCTTTAGCTGAACACTGTGCAGATATCACACTAGACTAAAGTGTAAATAATGTAGCTGCCTGCAGTAGTGATAGGATCAGGAAAACACCACCAACCTTCTACAGGTAGTTTAGCTGAACACTGTGCAGAGGTGGCACTAGACTAACATGTAAATAATGTAGCTGCCTGTGGTAGTGATAGGATTAGGAAAACACAACCAACCTTCTACAGGTAGCTTTAGCTGAACACTGTGCAGAGGTCGCACTAGACTTAGGATCCGTTCACATGGAACGGATCCGTGATGATCTGACCAGTGAAAATCCGCTTGCTCAGCGGGGATCGCTCCGTGGATCCCCGCTGAGCAGGCAGATGACAGGTCCGTCGCTGCACACTGTGCAGCGACGGACCTGTCACAGTGCCGCTCTCCCCTATGGGGGATCAGATGACGACGGACCGTAGAGTCTGTCGTCACCCGATCGGATCCAAAAACGGATGGAAAAGTAGGTTTTTCCTCGGTTACACTTTTTCGGATTGGAGCGGGTCGGATGTCAGCGGACATGTCATTGCTGACATACGACACTTCATAGAGGTCTATAGAGGGTCCGTTCAGGTCCGCCTAAAAAACTGACAGGCGGACCTGAACGGATCGTTCATGTGAAAGAGTCCTAACGTGTAAATAATGTAGCTGCCTGTGGTAGTGATAGGGTAAGGAAAACTCCACCAACCTTCTACAGGTAGCTCTAGCTGAACACTGTGCAGAGGTCGCACTAGACTAACGTGTAAATAATGTAGCTGCCTGCGGTAGTGATAGGATCAGGAAAACACCACCAACCTTCTACAGGTAGCTTTAGCTGAACACTGTGAAGAGAACGTACTAGACTAATGTGTAAATAATGTAGCTGCCTGCAATAATGATAGGATCAGAAAAAACACCACAAACATTTTACAGGTAGCTTTAGCTGAACACTGTGCAGAGGTCGCACTAGACTAACGTGTAAATAATGTAGCTTCCTGCGGTAGTGATAGGATCAGGAAAACACTAACAACTTTCTACAGGTAGCTTTAGCTGAACACTGAAGAGGACGCACTACACTAACGTTAAAATAATGTAGCTGCCTGCGGTAGTGATAGGATCAGGAAAACACCACCAACCTTCTACAGGTAGCTTTAGCTGAACACTGTGCAGAGGTCACACTAGACTAACGTGTAAATAATGTAGCTGCCTGCGGTAGTGATAGGATCAGGAAAACACCACCAACCTTCTACAGGTAGCTTTAGCTGAACACTGTGAAGAGGACGCACTACAATAACGTTAAAATAATGTAGCTGCCTGTGGTAGTGATGGGATCAGGAAAACACCACCAACCTTCTACAGGTAGCTTTAGCTAAACACTGTGCAGAGGTCGCACTAGACTAACGTGTAAATAATGTAGCTGCCTGCGATAGTGATAGGATCAGGAAAACACCACCAACCTTCTACAGGTAGCTTTAGCTGAACACTGTGCAGAGGTCACACTAGACTAAAATGTAAATAATGTAGCCGCCTGCGGTAGTGATAGGATCAAGAAAACACCACCTACCTTCTACAGGTAGCTTTAGCTGAACACTGTGAAGAGGACGCACTACACTAACGTTAAAATAATGTAGCTGCCTGTGGTAGTGATAGGATCAGGAAAACACCACCAACCTTCTACAGGTAGCTTTAGCTGAACACTGTGCTGAGGTCGCATTAGACTAACGTGTAAATAATGTAGCTGCTGGCCGTAGTGATAGGATCAGGAAAACACCACCAACCTTTTACAGGTAGCTTTAGCTGAACACTGTGCAGAGGTCACACTAGACTAACGTGTAAATAATGTAGCTGCCTGCGGTAGTGATAGGATCAGGAAAATACCACCAACCTTCTACAGATAGCTTTAGCTGAACACTGTGAAGAGGACACACTACACTAACGTTAAAATAATGTAGCTGCCTGCGGTAGTGAAAAACACCACCAACCTTCTACGGGTAGCTTTAGCTGAACACTGTGCAAAGGTCGCACTAAACTTACGTGTAAATAATGTAGCTGTATGCGTTAGTGATAGGATCAGGAAAACACCACCAACCTTCTACAGGTAGCTTTAGCTGAACACTGAAGAGGACGCACTACACTAACGTTAAAATAATGTAGCTGCCTGCGGTAGTGATAGGATCAGGAAAACACCACCAACCTTCTACAGATAGCTTTAGCTGAACACTGTGCAGAGGTCGCATTAGACTAACGTGTAAATAATGTAGCTTCCTACGGTAGTGATAGGATCAGGAAAACACCACCAACCTTCTACAGGTAGCTTTAGCTGAACACTGAAGAGGACGCACTACACTAACGTTAAAATA
The DNA here is from genome assembly GCF_042186555.1 of Aquarana catesbeiana. Taxonomy (NCBI): domain Eukaryota; kingdom Metazoa; phylum Chordata; class Amphibia; order Anura; family Ranidae; genus Aquarana; species Aquarana catesbeiana. The sequence continues at coordinate 274,047,415 of NC_133328.1, read as the reverse complement.
ATGTAGCTGCCTGCGGTAGTGATAGGATCAGGAAAACACCACCAACCTTCTACAGGTAGCATTAGCTGAACACTGTGCAGATGTCGCACTAGACTAACGTGTAAATAATGCAGCTGCTTGCGGTAGTGATAGGATCAGGAAAACACCACCATCCTTCTACATTTAGCTTTAGCTGAACACTGTGCAGAGGTCACACTAGACTAACGTGTAAATAATGTAGCTTCCTGCGGTAGTGATATGATCAGGAAAACACCACCAACCTTCTACAGATAGTTTTAGCTGAACACTGTGAAGAGGACGCACTACACTAACGTTAAAATAATGTAGATGCCTGCGGTAGTGATAGGATCAGGAAAACACCACCAACATTCTACAGGTAGCTTTAGCTGAACACTGTGCAGAGGTCGCACTAGACTAACGTGTAAATAATGTAGCTGCCTGCGGTAGTGATAGGATCATTAAAACACCACCAACCTTCTACGGATAGCTTTAACTGAACACTGTGAAGAGGATGCACTACACTAACGTTAAAATAATGTAGTTGCCTGCTGTAGTGATAGGATCAGGAAAACACCACCAACCTTCTACAGGTAGCTTTAGCTGAACACTGTGAAGAGAACGCACTAGACTAATGAGTAAATAATGTAGCTGCCTGCAATAGTGATAGGATCAGAAAAAACACCACAAACATTTTACAGGTAGCTTTAGCTGAACACTGTGCAGAGGTCGCACTAGACTAACGTGTAAATAATGTAGCTTCCGGCGGTAGTGATAGGATCAGGAAAACACCACCAACCTTCTACAGGTAGCTTTAGCTGAACACTGAAGAGGACGCACTACACTAACGTTAAAATAATGTAGCTGCCTGCGGTAGTGATAGGATCAGGAAAACACCACCAACCTTCTACAGATAGCTTTAGCTGAACACTGTGCAGAGGTCGCACTAGACTAACGTGTAAATAATGTAGCTTCCTGCGGTAGTGATAGGATCAAGAAAACACCACTAACCTTCTACAGGTAGCATTAGCTGAACACTGAAGAGGATGCACTACACTAAAGTTAAAATAATGTAGCTGCCTGCGGTAGTGATAGGATCAGGAAAACACCACCAACCTTCTACAGGTAGCTTTAGCTGAACACTGTGCAGAGGTCGCACTAGACTAACGTGTAAATAATGTAGCTGCCTGCGGTAGTGATAGGATTAGTAAAACACCACCAACCTTCTACAGTTAGCTTTAGCTGAACACTGTGCAGAGGTCACACTAGACTAATGTGTAAATAATGTAGCTGCCTGCGGTAGTGATAGGATCAAGAAAAAACCACCTACCTTCTACAGGTAGCTTTAGCTGAACACTGTGAAGAGGACGCACTACACTAACGTTAAAATAATGTAGCTGCTTTTGGTATTGATAGGATCAGGAAAACACCACCAACATTCTACAGGTAGGTTTAGCTGAACACTGTGCAGAGGTCGCATTAGACTAACGTATAAATAATGTAGCTGCTGGCGGTCGTGATAGGATCAGGAAAACACCACCAACCTTTTACAGGTAGCTTTAGCTGAACACTGTGCAGAGGTCACACTAGACTAACGTGTAAATAATGTAGCTGCCTACGGTAGTGATAGGAACAGGAAAACACCACAAACCTTCTACAGGTAACTTTAGCTGAACACTGTGAAGAGGACGCACTACACTAACGTTAAAATAATGTAGCTGCCTGTGGTAGTGATAGGATCAGGAAAACACCACCAACCTTCTACAGGTAGCTTTAGCTGAACACTGTGCAGAGGTCGCATTAGACTAACGTGTAAATAATGTAGCTGCTGGCGGTAGTGAAAGGATCAGGAAAACAGCACCAACCTTTTACAGGTAGCTTTAGCTGAACACTGTGCTGAGGTCACACTAGACTAACATGTAAATAATGTAGCTGCCTGCGGTAGTGATAGGATCAGGAAAACACCACCAACCTTCTACAGATAGTTTTAGCTGAACACTGTGAAGAGGACACACTACACTAACGTTAAAAAAATGTAGATGCCTGCGGTAGTGATAGGATCAGGAAAACACCACCAACATTCTACAGGTAGCTTTAGCTGAACACTGTGCAGAGGTCGCACTAGACTAATGTGTAAATAATGTAGCTGCTGGCCGTAGTGATAGGATCAGGAAAACACCACCAACCTTTTACAGGTAGCTTTAGCTGAACACTGTGCAGAGGTCACACTGGACTAACGTGTAAATAATGTAGCTGCCTGCGGTAGTGATAGGATCAGGAAAACACCACCAACCTTCTACAGATAGCTTTAGCTGAACACTGTGAAGAGGACGAACTACACTAACGTTAAAATAATGTAGCTGCCTGCGGTAGTGAAAAACACCACCAACCTTCTACGGGTAGCTTTAGCTGAACACTGTGCAGAGGTCGCACTAAACTAACGTGTAAATAATGTAGCTGTATGCGTTAGTGATAGTATCAGGAAAACACCACCAACCTTCTACAGGTAGCTTTAGCTGAACACTGAAGAGGACGCACTACACTAACGTTAAAATAATGTAGCTGCCTGCGGTAGTGTTAGGATCAGGAAAACACCACCAACCTTCTACAGATAGCTTTAGCTGAACACTGTGCAGAGGTCGCACTAGACTAACGTGTAAATAATGTAGCTTCCTGCGGTAGTGATAGGATGAAGAAAACACCACCAACCTTCTACAGGTAGCTTTAGCTGAACACTGAAGAGGACGCACTACACTAAAGTTAAAATAATGTAGCTGCCTGCGGTAGTGATAGGATCAGGAAAACACCACCAACCCTCTACAGGTAGCTTTAGGTGAACACTGTGCAGAGGTCGCACTAGACTAATGTGTAAATAATGTAGCTGCCTGCGGTAGTGATAGGATCAGGAAAACACCACCAACCTTCTACAGGTAGCTTTAGCTGAACACTGTGCAGAGGTCACACTAGACTAAAATGTAAATAATGTAGCCGCCTGCGGTAGTGATAGGATCAAGAAAACACCACTTACCTTCTACAGGTAGCTTTAGCTGAACACTGTGAAGAGGACGCACTACACTAACGTTAAAATAATGTAGCTGCCTGTGGTAGTGATAGGATCAGGAAAACACCACCAACCTTCTACAGGTAGCTTTAGCTGAACACTGTGCAGAGGTCGCATTAGACTAACGTGTAAATAATGTAGCTGCTGGCCGTAGTGATAGGATCAGGAAAATACCACCAACCTTTTACAGGTAGCTTTAGCTGAACACTGTGCAGAGGTCACACTAGACTAACGTGTAAATAATGTAGCTGCCTGCGGTAGTGATAGGATCAGGAAAACACCACCAACCTTCTACAGATAGCTTTAGCTGAACACTGTGAAGAGGACACACTACACTAACGTTAAAATAATGTAGCTGCCTGCGGTAGTGAAAAACACCACCAACCTTCTACGGGTAGCTTTAGCTGAACACTGTGCAGAGGTCGCACTAAACTAACGTGTAAATAATGTAGCTGTATGCGTTAGTGATAGGATCAGGAAAACACCACCAACCTTCTACAGGTAGCTTTAGCTGAACACTGAAGAGGACGCACTACACTAACGTTAAAATAATGTAGCTGCCTGCGGTAGTGATAGGATCAGGAAAACACCACCAACCTTCTACAGATAGCTTTAGCTGAACACTGTGCAGAGGTCGCACTAGACTAACGTGTAAATAATGTAGCATCCTGCGGTAGTGATAGGATCAAGAAAACACCACCAACCTTCTACAGGTAGCTTTAGCTGAACACTGAAGAGGATGCACTACACTAAAGTTAAAATAATGTAGCTGCCTGCGGTAGTGATAGGATCAGGAAAACACCACCAACCTTCTACAGGTAGCTTTAGCTGAACACTGTGCAGAGGTCGCACTAGACTAACGTGTAAATAATGTAGCTGCCTGCGGTAGTGATAGGATTAGGAAAACACCACCAACCTTCTACAGTTAGCTTTAGCTGAACACTGTGCAGAGGTCACACTAGACTAACGTGTAAATAATGTAGCTGCCTGCGGTAGTGATAGGATCAAGAAAAAACCACCTACCTTCTACAGGTAGCTTTAGCTGAACACTGTGAAGAGGACGCACTACACTAACGTTAAAATAATGTAGCTGCCTGTGGTAGTGATAGGATCAGGAAAACACCACCAACCTTCTACAGATAGCTTTAGCTGAACACTGTGAAGAGGACACACTACACTAACGTTAAAATAATGTAGCTGCCTGCGGTAGTGAAAAACACCACCAACCTTCTACGGGTAGCTTTAGCTGAACACTGTGCAGAGGTCGCACTAAACTAACGTGTAAATAATGTAGCTGTATGCGTTAGTGATAGTATCAGGAAAACACCACCAACCTTCTACAGGTAGCTTTAGCTGAACACTGAAGAGGACGCACTACACTAACGTTAAAATAATGTAGCTGCCTGCGGTAGTGTTAGGATCAGGAAAACACCACCAACCTTCTACAGATAGCTTTAGCTGAACACTGTGCAGAGGTCGCACTAGACTAACGTGTAAATAATGTAGCTTCCTGCGGTAGTGATAGGATGAAGAAAACACCACCAACCTTCTACAGGTAGCTTTAGCTGAACACTGAAGAGGACGCACTACACTAAAGTTAAAATAATGTAGCTGCCTGCGGTAGTGATAGGATCAGGAAAACACCACCAACCCTCTACAGGTAGCTTTAGGTGAACACTGTGCAGAGGTCGCACTAGACTAATGTGTAAATAATGTAGCTGCCTGCGGTAGTGATAGGATCAGGAAAACACCACCAACCTTCTACAGGTAGCTTTAGCTGAACACTGTGCAGAGGTCACACTAGACTAAAATGTAAATAATGTAGCCGCCTGCGGTAGTGATAGGATCAAGAAAACACCACTTACCTTCTACAGGTAGCTTTAGCTGAACACTGTGAAGAGGACGCACTACACTAACGTTAAAATAATGTAGCTGCCTGTGGTAGTGATAGGATCAGGAAAACACCACCAACCTTCTACAGGTAGCTTTAGCTGAACACTGTGCAGAGGTCGCATTAGACTAACGTGTAAATAATGTAGCTGCTGGCCGTAGTGATAGGATCAGGAAAATACCACCAACCTTTTACAGGTAGCTTTAGCTGAACACTGTGCAGAGGTCACACTAGACTAACGTGTAAATAATGTAGCTGCCTGCGGTAGTGATAGGATCAGGAAAACACCACCAACCTTCTACAGATAGCTTTAGCTGAACACTGTGAAGAGGACACACTACACTAACGTTAAAATAATGTAGCTGCCTGCGGTAGTGAAAAACACCACCAACCTTCTACGGGTAGCTTTAGCTGAACACTGTGCAGAGGTCGCACTAAACTAACGTGTAAATAATGTAGCTGTATGCGTTAGTGATAGGATCAGGAAAACACCACCAACCTTCTACAGGTAGCTTTAGCTGAACACTGAAGAGGACGCACTACACTAACGTTAAAATATTGTAGCTGCCTGCGGTAGTGATAGGATCAGGAAAACACCACCAACCTTCTACAGATAGCTTTAGCTGAACACTGTGCAGAGGTCGCATTAGACTAACGTGTAAATAATGTAGCTTCCTATGGTAGTGATAGGATCAGGAAAACACCACCAACCTTCTACAGGTAGCTTTAGCTGAACACTGAAGAGGACGCACTACACTAACGTTAAAATAATGTAGCTGCCTGCGGTAGTGATAGGATCAGGAAAACACCACCAACCATCTACAGGTAGCATTAGCTGAACACTGTGCAGAGGTCGCACTAGACTAACGTGTAAATAATGCAGCTGCCTGCGGTAGTGATAGGATCAGGAAAACACCACCATCCTTCTACATTTAGCTTTAGCTGAACACTGTGCAGAGGTCACACTAGACTAACGTGAAAATAATGTAGCTTCCTGCGGTAGTGATATGATCAGGAAAACACCACCAGCCTTCTACAGGTAGCTTTAGCTGAACACTGTGAAGAGGACGCACTACACTAACGTTAAAATAATGTAGCTGCCTGTGGTGGTGATAGGATCAGGAACACACCACTAACCTTTTACAGGTAGCTTTAGCTGAACACTGTGCAGAGTTAGACTAACGTGTAAATAATGTAGCTGCTGGCGGTAGTGATAGGATCAGGAAAACACCACCAACCTTTTACAGGTAGCTTTAGCTGAACACTGTGCAGAGGTCACACTAGACTACCATGTAAATAATGTAGCTGCCTGCAGTAGTGATAGGATCAGGAAAACACCACCAACCTTCTACAGATAGTTTTAGCTGAACACTGTGAAGAGGACGCACTACACTAACGTTAAAATAATGTAGATGCCTGCGGTAGTGATAGGATCAGGAAAACACCACCAACATTCTACAGGTAGCTTTAGCTGAACACTGTGCAGAGGTCCCACTAGACTAACGTGTAAATAATGTAGCTGCCTGCGGTAGTGATAGGATCATTAAAACACCACCAACCTTCTACGGATAGCTTTAACTGAACACTGTGAAGAGGATGCACTACACTAACGTTAAAATAATGTAGTTGCCTGCGGTAGTGATAGGATCAGGAAAACACCACCAACCTTCTACAGGTAGCTTTAGCTGAACACTGTGAAGAGAACGCACTAGACTAATGAGTAAATAATGTAGCTGCCTGCAATAGTGATAGGATCAGAAAAAACACCACAAACATTTTACAGGTAGCTTTAGCTGAACACTGTGCAGAGGTCGCACTAGACTAACGTGTAAATAATGTAGCTTCCGGCGGTAGTGATAGGATCAGGAAAACACCACCAACCTTCTACAGGTAGCTTTAGCTGAACACTGAAGAGGACGCACTACACTAACGTTAAAATAATGTAGCTGCCTGCGGTAGTGATAGGATCAGGAAAACACCACCAACCTTCTACAGATAGCTTTAGCTGAACACTGTGCAGAGGTCGCACTAGACTAACGTGTAAATAATGTAGCATCCTGCGGTAGTGATAGGATCAAGAAAACACCACCAACCTTCTACAGGTAGCTTTAGCTGAACACTGAAGAGGATGCACTACACTAAAGTTAAAATAATGTAGCTGCCTGCGGTAGTGATAGGATCAGGAAAACACCACCAACCTTCTACAGGTAGCTTTAGCTGAACACTGTGCAGAGGTCGCACTAGACTAACGTGTAAATAATGTAGCTGCCTGCGGTAGTGATAGGATTAGGAAAACACCACCAACCTTCTACAGTTAGCTTTAGCTGAACACTGTGCAGAGGTCACACTAGACTAACGTGTAAATAATGTAGCTGCCTGCGGTAGTGATAGGATCAAGAAAAAACCACCTACCTTCTACAGGTAGCTTTAGCTGAACACTGTGAAGAGGACGCACTACACTAACGTTAAAATAATGTAGCTGCCTGTGGTAGTGATAGGATCAGGAAAACACCACCAACCTTCTACAGATAGCTTTAGCTGAACACTGTGAAGAGGACACACTACACTAACGTTAAAATAATGTAGCTGCCTGCGGTAGTGAAAAACACCACCAACCTTTTACGGGTAGCTTTAGCTGAACACTGTGCAGAGGTCGCACTAAACTAACGTGTAAATAATGTAGCTGTATGCGTTAGTGATAGTATCAGGAAAACACCACCAACCTTCTACAGGTAGCTTTAGCTGAACACTGAAGAGGACGCACTACACTAACGTTAAAATAATGTAGCTGCCTGCGGTAGTGTTAGGATCAGGAAAACACCACCAACCTTCTACAGATAGCTTTAGCTGAACACTGTGCAGAGGTCGCACTAGACTAACGTGTAAATAATGTAGCTTCCTGCGGTAGTGATAGGATGAAGAAAACACCACCAACCTTCTACAGGTAGCTTTAGCTGAACACTGAAGAGGACGCACTACACTAAAGTTAAAATAATGTAGCTGCCTGCGGTAGTGATAGGATCAGGAAAACACCACCAACCCTCTACAGGTAGCTTTAGGTGAACACTGTGCAGAGGTCGCACTAGACTAATGTGTAAATAATGTAGCTGCCTGCGGTAGTGATAGGATCAGGAAAACACCACCAACCTTCTACAGGTAGCTTTAGCTGAACACTGTGCAGAGGTCACACTAGACTAAAATGTAAATAATGTAGCCGCCTGCGGTAGTGATAGGATCAAGAAAACACCACTTACCTTCTACAGGTAGCTTTAGCTGAACACTGTGAAGAGGACGCACTACACTAACGTTAAAATAATGTAGCTGCCTGTGGTAGTGATAGGATCAGGAAAACACCACCAACCTTTTACAGGTAGCTTTAGCTGAACACTGTGCAGAGGTCGCATTAGACTAACGTGTAAATAATGTAGCTGCTGGCCGTAGTGATAGGATCAGGAAAATACCACCAACCTTTTACAGGTAGCTTTAGCTGAACACTGTGCAGAGGTCACACTAGACTAACGTGTAAATAATGTAGCTGCCTGCGGTAGTGATAGGATCAGGAAAACACCACCAACCTTCTACAGATAGCTTTAGCTGAACACTGTGAAGAGGACACACTACACTAACGTTAAAATAATGTAGCTGCCTGCGGTAGTGAAAAACACCACCAACCTTCTACGGGTAGCTTTAGCTGAACACTGTGCAGAGGTCGCACTAAACTAACGTGTAAATAATGTAGCTGTATGCGTTAGTGATAGGATCAGGAAAACACCACCAACCTTCTACAGGTAGCTTTAGCTGAACACTGAAGAGGACGCACTACACTAACGTTAAAATATTGTAGCTGCCTGCGGTAGTGATAGGATCAGGAAAACACCACCAACCTTCTACAGATAGCTTTAGCTGAACACTGTGCAGAGGTCGCATTAGACTAACGTGTAAATAATGTAGCTTCCTACGGTAGTGATAGGATCAGGAAAACACCACCAACCTTCTACAGGTAGCTTTAGCTGAACACTGAAGAGGACGCACTACACTAACGTTAAAATAATGTAGCTGCCTGCGGTAGTGATAGGATCAGGAAAACACCACCAACCATCTACAGGTAGCATTAGCTGAACACTGTGCAGAGGTCGCACTAGACTAACGTGTAAATAATGCAGCTGCCTGCGGTAGTGATAGGATCAGGAAAACACCACCATCCTTCTACATTTAGCTTTAGCTGAACACTGTGCAGAGGTCACACTAGACTAACGTGAAAATAATGTAGCTTCCTGCGGTAGTGATATGATCAGGAAAACACCACCAGCCTTCTACAGGTAGCTTTAGCTGAACACTGTGAAGAGGACGCACTACACTAACGTTAAAATAATGTAGCTGCCTGTGGTGGTGATAGGATCAGGAACACACCACTAACCTTTTACAGGTAGCTTTAGCTGAACACTGTGCAGAGTTAGACTAACGTGTAAATAATGTAGCTGCTGGCGGTAGTGATAGGATCAGGAAAACACCACCAACCTTTTACAGGTAGCTTTAGCTGAACACTGTGCAGAGGTCACACTAGACTACCATGTAAATAATGTAGCTGCCTGCAGTAGTGATAGGATCAGGAAAACACCACCAACCTTCTACAGATAGTTTTAGCTGAACACTGTGAAGAGGACGCACTACACTAACGTTAAAATAATGTAGATGCCTGCGGTAGTGATAGGATCAGGAAAACACCACCAACATTCTACAGGTAGCTTTAGCTGAACACTGTGCAGAGGTCCCACTAGACTAACGTGTAAATAATGTAGCTGCCTGCGGTAGTGATAGGATCATTAAAACACCACCAACCTTCTACGGATAGCTTTAACTGAACACTGTGAAGAGGATGCACTACACTAACGTTAAAATAATGTAGTTGCCTGCGGTAGTGATAGGATCAGGAAAACACCACCAACCTTCTACAGGTAGCTTTAGCTGAACACTGTGAAGAGAACGCACTAGACTAATGAGTAAATAATGTAGCTGCCTGCAATAGTGATAGGATCAGAAAAAACACCACAAACATTTTACAGGTAGCTTTAGCTGAACACTGTGCAGAGGTCGCACTAGACTAACGTGTAAATAATGTAGCTTCCGGCGGTAGTGATAGGATCAGGAAAACACCACCAACCTTCTACAGGTAGCTTTAGCTGAACACTGAAGAGGACGCACTACACTAACGTTAAAATAATGTAGCTGCCTGCGGTAGTGATAGGATCAGGAAAACACCACCAACCTTCTACAGATAGCTTTAGCTGAACACTGTGCAGAGGTCGCACTAGACTAACGTGTAAATAATGTAGCATCCTGCGGTAGTGATAGGATCAAGAAAACACCACCAACCTTCTACAGGTAGCTTTAGCTGAACACTGAAGAGGATGCACTACACTAAAGTTAAAATAATGTAGCTGCCTGCGGTAGTGATAGGATCAGGAAAACACCACCAACCTTCTACAGGTAGCTTTAGCTGAACACTGTGCAGAGGTCGCACTAGACTAACGTGTAAATAATGTAGCTGCCTGCGGTAGTGATAGGATTAGGAAAACACCACCAACCTTCTACAGTTAGCTTTAGCTGAACACTGTGCAGAGGTCACACTAGACTAACGTGTAAATAATGTAGCTGCCTGCGGTAGTGATAGGATCAAGAAAAAACCACCTACCTTCTACAGGTAGCTTTAGCTGAACACTGAAGAGGACGCACTACACTAACGTTAAAATAATGTAGCTGCCTGCGGTAGTGATAGGATCAGGAAAACACCACCAACCTTCTACAGATAGCTTTAGCTGAACACTGTGCAGAGGTCGCACTAGACTAACGTGTAAATAATGTAGCATCCTGCGGTAGTGATAGGATCAAGAAAACACCACCAACCTTCTACAGGTAGCTTTAGCTGAACACTGAAGAGGATGCACTACACTAAAGTTAAAATAATGTAGCTGCCTGCGGTAGTGATAGGATCAGGAAAACACCACCAACCTTCTACAGGTAGCTTTAGCTGAACACTGTGCAGAGGTCGCACTAGACTAACGTGTAAATAATGTAGCTGCCTGCGGTAGTGATAGGATTAGGAAAACACCACCAACCTTCTACAGTTAGCTTTAGCTGAACACTGTGCAGAGGTCACACTAGACTAACGTGTAAATAATGTAGCTGCCTGCGGTAGTGATAGGATCAAGAAAAAACCACCTAGTTTCTACAGGTAGCTTTAGCTGAACACTGTGAAGAGGACGCACTACACTAACGTTAAAATAATGTAGCTGCCTGTGGTAGTGATAGGATCAGGAAAACACCACCAACCTTCTACAGATAGCTTTAGCTGAACACTGTGAAGAGGACACACTACACTAACGTTAAAATAATGTAGCTGCCTGCGGTAGTGAAAAACACCACCAACCTTCTACGGGTAGCTTTAGCTGAACACTGTGCAGAGGTCGCACTAAACTAACGTGTAAATAATGTAGCTGTATGCGTTAGTGATAGTATCAGGAAAACACCACCAACCTTCTACAGGTAGCTTTAGCTGAACACTGAAGAGGACGCACTACACTAACGTTAAAATAATGTAGCTGCCTGCGGTAGTGTTAGGATCAGGAAAACACCACCAACCTTCTACAGATAGCTTTAGCTGAACACTGTGCAGAGGTCGCACTAGACTAACGTGTAAATAATGTAGCTTCCTGCGGTAGTGATAGGATGAAGAAAACACCACCAACCTTCTACAGGTAGCTTTAGCTGAACACTGAAGAGGACGCACTACACTAAAGTTAAAATAATGTAGCTGCCTGCGGTAGTGATAGGATCAGGAAAACACCACCAACCCTCTACAGGTAGCTTTAGGTGAACACTGTGCAGAGGTCGCACTAGACTAATGTGTAAATAATGTAGCTGCCTGCGGTAGTGATAGGATCAGGAAAACACCACCAACCTTCTACAGGTAGCTTTAGCTGAACACTGTGCAGAGGTCACACTAGACTAAAATGTAAATAATGTAGCCGCCTGCGGTAGTGATAGGATCAAGAAAACACCACTTACCTTCTACAGGTAGCTTTAGCTGAACACTGTGAAGAGGACGCACTACACTAACGTTAAAATAATGTAGCTGCCTGTGGTAGTGATAGGATCAGGAAAACACCACCAACCTTCTACAGGTAGCTTTAGCTGAACACTGTGCAGAGGTCGCATTAGACTAACGTGTAAATAATGTAGCTGCTGGCCGTAGTGATAGGATCAGGAAAATACCACCAACCTTTTACAGGTAGCTTTAGCTGAACACTGTGCAGAGGTCACACTAGACTAACGTGTAAATAATGTAGCTGCCTGCGGTAGTGATAGGATCAGGAAAACACCACCAACCTTCTACAGATAGCTTTAGCTGAACACTGTGAAGAGGACACACTACACTAACGTTAAAATAATGTAGCTGCCTGCGGTAGTGAAAAACACCACCAACCTTCTACGGGTAGCTTTAGCTGAACACTGTGCAGAGGTCGCACTAAACTAACGTGTAAATAATGTAGCTGTATGCGTTAGTGATAGGATCAGGAAAACACCACCAACCTTCTACAGGTAGCTTTAGCTGAACACTGAAGAGGACGCACTACACTAACGTTAAAATATTGTAGCTGCCTGCGGTAGTGATAGGATCAGGAAAACACCACCAACCTTCTACAGATAGCTTTAGCTGAACACTGTGCAGAGGTCGCATTAGACTAACGTGTAAATAATGTAGCTTCCTACGGTAGTGATAGGATCAGGAAAACACCACCAACCTTCTACAGGTAGCTTTAGCTGAACACTGAAGAGGACGCACTACACTAACGTTAAAATAATGTAGCTGCCTGCGGTAGTGATAGGATCAGGAAAACACCACCAACCATCTACAGGTAGCATTAGCTGAACACTGTGCAGAGGTCGCACTAGACTAACGTGTAAATAATGCAGCTGCCTGCGGTAGTGATAGGATCAGGAAAACACCACCATCCTTCTACATTTAGCTTTAGCTGAACACTGTGCAGAGGTCACACTAGACTAACGTGAAAATAATGTAGCTTCCTGCGGTAGTGATATGATCAGGAAAACACCACCAGCCTTCTACAGGTAGCTTTAGCTGAACACTGTGAAGAGGACGCACTACACTAACGTTAAAATAATGTAGCTGCCTGTGGTGGTGATAGGATCAGGAACACACCACTAACCTTTTACAGGTAGCTTTAGCTGAACACTGTGCAGAGTTAGACTAACGTGTAAATAATGTAGCTGCTGGCGGTAGTGATAGGATCAGGAAAACACCACCAACCTTTTACAGGTAGCTTTAGCTGAACACTGTGCAGAGGTCACACTAGACTACCATGTAAATAATGTAGCTGCCTGCAGTAGTGATAGGATCAGGAAAACACCACCAACCTTCTACAGATAGTTTTAGCTGAACACTGTGAAGAGGACGCACTACACTAACGTTAAAATAATGTAGATGCCTGCGGTAGTGATAGGATCAGGAAAACACCACCAACATTCTACAGGTAGCTTTAGCTGAACACTGTGCAGAGGTCCCACTAGACTAACGTGTAAATAATGTAGCTGCCTGCGGTAGTGATAGGATCATTAAAACACCACCAACCTTCTACGGATAGCTTTAACTGAACACTGTGAAGAGGATGCACTACACTAACGTTAAAATAATGTAGTTGCCTGCGGTAGTGATAGGATCAGGAAAACACCACCAACCTTCTACAGGTAGCTTTAGCTGAACACTGTGAAGAGAACGCACTAGACTAATGAGTAAATAATGTAGCTGCCTGCAATAGTGATAGGATCAGAAAAAACACCACAAACATTTTACAGGTAGCTTTAGCTGAACACTGTGCAGAGGTCGCACTAGACTAACGTGTAAATAATGTAGCTTCCGGCGGTAGTGATAGGATCAGGAAAACACCACCAACCTTCTACAGGTAGCTTTAGCTGAACACTGAAGAGGACGCACTACACTAACGTTAAAATAATGTAGCTGCCTGCGGTAGTGATAGGATCAGGAAAACACCACCAACCTTCTACAGATAGCTTTAGCTGAACACTGTGCAGAGGTCGCACTAGACTAACGTGTAAATAATGTAGCATCCTGCGGTAGTGATAGGATCAAGAAAACACCACCAACCTTCTACAGGTAGCTTTAGCTGAACACTGAAGAGGATGCACTACACTAAAGTTAAAATAATGTAGCTGCCTGCGGTAGTGATAGGATCAGGAAAACACCACCAACCTTCTACAGGTAGCTTTAGCTGAACACTGTGCAGAGGTCGCACTAGACTAACGTGTAAATAATGTAGCTGCCTGCGGTAGTGATAGGATTAGGAAAACACCACCAACCTTCTACAGTTAGCTTTAGCTGAACACTGTGCAGAGGTCACACTAGACTAACGTGTAAATAATGTAGCTGCCTGCGGTAGTGATAGGATCAAGAAAAAACCACCTACCTTCTACAGGTAGCTTTAGCTGAACACTGAAGAGGACGCACTACACTAACGTTAAAATAATGTAGCTGCCTGCGGTAGTGATAGGATCAGGAAAACACCACCAACCTTCTACAGATAGCTTTAGCTGAACACTGTGCAGAGGTCGCACTAGACTAACGTGTAAATAATGTAGCATCCTGCGGTAGTGATAGGATCAAGAAAACACCACCAACCTTCTACAGGTAGCTTTAGCTGAACACTGAAGAGGATGCACTACACTAAAGTTAAAATAATGTAGCTGCCTGCGGTAGTGATAGGATCAGGAAAACACCACCAACCTTCTACAGGTAGCTTTAGCTGAACACTGTGCAGAGGTCGCACTAGACTAACGTGTAAATAATGTAGCTGCCTGCGGTAGTGATAGGATTAGGAAAACACCACCAACCTTCTACAGTTAGCTTTAGCTGAACACTGTGCAGAGGTCACACTAGACTAACGTGTAAATAATGTAGTTGCCTGCGGTAGTGATAGGATCAAGAAAAAACCACCTACCTTCTACAGGTAGCTTTAGCTGAACACTGTGAAGAGGACGCACTACACTAACGTTAAAATAATGTAGCTGCCTGTGGTAGTGATAGGATCAGGAAAACACCACCAACCTTCTACAGATAGCTTTAGCTGAACACTGTGAAGAGGACACACTACACTAACGTTAAAATAATGTAGCTGCCTGCGGTAGTGAAAAACACCACCAACCTTCTACGGGTAGCTTTAGCTGAACACTGTGCAGAGGTCGCACTAAACTAACGTGTAAATAATGTAGCTGTATGCGTTAGTGATAGTATCAGGAAAACACCACCAACCTTCTACAGGTAGCTTTAGCTGAACACTGAAGAGGACGCACTACACTAACGTTAAAATAATGTAGCTGCCTGCGGTAGTGTTAGGATCAGGAAAACACCACCAACCTTCTACAGATAGCTTTAGCTGAACACTGTGCAGAGGTCGCACTAGACTAACGTGTAAATAATGTAGCTTCCTGCGGTAGTGATAGGATGAAGAAAACACCACCAACCTTCTACAGGTAGCTTTAGCTGAACACTGAAGAGGACGCACTACACTAAAGTTAAAATAATGTAGCTGCCTGCGGTAGTGATAGGATCAGGAAAACACCACCAACCCTCTACAGGTAGCTTTAGGTGAACACTGTGCAGAGGTCGCACTAGACTAATGTGTAAATAATGTAGCTGCCTGCGGTAGTGATAGGATCAGGAAAACACCACCAACCTTCTACAGGTAGCTTTAGCTGAACACTGTGCAGAGGTCACACTAGACTAAAATGTAAATAATGTAGCCGCCTGCGGTAGTGATAGGATCAAGAAAACACCACTTACCTTCTACAGGTAGCTTTAGCTGAACACTGTGAAGAGGACGCACTACACTAACGTTAAAATAATGTAGCTGCCTGTGGTAGTGATAGGATCAGGAAAACACCACCAACCTTCTACAGGTAGCTTTAGCTGAACACTGTGCAGAGGTCGCATTAGACTAACGTGTAAATAATGTAGCTGCTGGCCGTAGTGATAGGATCAGGAAAATACCACCAACCTTTTACAGGTAGCTTTAGCTGAACACTGTGCAGAGGTCACACTAGACTAACGTGTAAATAATGTAGCTGCCTGCGGTAGTGATAGGATCAGGAAAACACCACCAACCTTCTACAGATAGCTTTAGCTGAACACTGTGAAGAGGACACACTACACTAACGTTAAAATAATGTAGCTGCCTGCGGTAGTGAAAAACACCACCAACCTTCTACGGGTAGCTTTAGCTGAACACTGTGCAGAGGTCGCACTAAACTAACGTGTAAATAATGTAGCTGTATGCGTTAGTGATAGGATCAGGAAAACACCACCAACCTTCTACAGGTAGCTTTAGCTGAACACTGAAGAGGACGCACTACACTAACGTTAAAATATTGTAGCTGCCTGCGGTAGTGATAGGATCAGGAAAACACCACCAACCTTCTACAGATAGCTTTAGCTGAACACTGTGCAGAGGTCGCATTAGACTAACGTGTAAATAATGTAGCTTCCTACGGTAGTGATAGGATCAGGAAAACACCACCAACCTTCTACAGGTAGCTTTAGCTGAACACTGAAGAGGACGCACTACACTAACGTTAAAATAATGTAGCTGCCTGCGGTAGTGATAGGATCAGGAAAACACCACCAACCATCTACAGGTAGCATTAGCTGAACACTGTGCAGAGGTCGCACTAGACTAACGTGTAAATAATGCAGCTGCCTGCGGTAGTGATAGGATCAGGAAAACACCACCATCCTTCTACATTTAGCTTTAGCTGAACACTGTGCAGAGGTCACACTAGACTAACGTGAAAATAATGTAGCTTCCTGCGGTAGTGATATGATCAGGAAAACACCACCAGCCTTCTACAGGTAGCTTTAGCTGAACACTGTGAAGAGGACGCACTACACTAACGTTAAAATAATGTAGCTGCCTGTGGTGGTGATAGGATCAGGAACACACCACTAACCTTTTACAGGTAGCTTTAGCTGAACACTGTGCAGAGTTAGACTAACGTGTAAATAATGTAGCTGCTGGCGGTAGTGATAGGATCAGGAAAACACCACCAACCTTTTACAGGTAGCTTTAGCTGAACACTGTGCAGAGGTCACACTAGACTACCATGTAAATAATGTAGCTGCCTGCAGTAGTGATAGGATCAGGAAAACACCACCAACCTTCTACAGATAGTTTTAGCTGAACACTGTGAAGAGGACGCACTACACTAACGTTAAAATAATGTAGATGCCTGCGGTAGTGATAGGATCAGGAAAACACCACCAACATTCTACAGGTAGCTTTAGCTGAACACTGTGCAGAGGTCCCACTAGACTAACGTGTAAATAATGTAGCTGCCTGCGGTAGTGATAGGATCATTAAAACACCACCAACCTTCTACGGATAGCTTTAACTGAACACTGTGAAGAGGATGCACTACACTAACGTTAAAATAATGTAGTTGCCTGCGGTAGTGATAGGATCAGGAAAACACCACCAACCTTCTACAGGTAGCTTTAGCTGAACACTGTGAAGAGAACGCACTAGACTAATGAGTAAATAATGTAGCTGCCTGCAATAGTGATAGGATCAGAAAAAACACCACAAACATTTTACAGGTAGCTTTAGCTGAACACTGTGCAGAGGTCGCACTAGACTAACGTGTAAATAATGTAGCTTCCGGCGGTAGTGATAGGATCAGGAAAACACCACCAACCTTCTACAGGTAGCTTTAGCTGAACACTGAAGAGGACGCACTACACTAACGTTAAAATAATGTAGCTGCCTGCGGTAGTGATAGGATCAGGAAAACACCACCAACCTTCTACAGATAGCTTTAGCTGAACACTGTGCAGAGGTCGCACTAGACTAACGTGTAAATAATGTAGCATCCTGCGGTAGTGATAGGATCAAGAAAACACCACCAACCTTCTACAGGTAGCTTTAGCTGAACACTGAAGAGGATGCACTACACTAAAGTTAAAATAATGTAGCTGCCTGCGGTAGTGATAGGATCAGGAAAACACCACCAACCTTCTACAGGTAGCTTTAGCTGAACACTGTGCAGAGGTCGCACTAGACTAACGTGTAAATAATGTAGCTGCCTGCGGTAGTGATAGGATTAGGAAAACACCACCAACCTTCTACAGTTAGCTTTAGCTGAACACTGTGCAGAGGTCACACTAGACTAACGTGTAAATAATGTAGCTGCCTGCGGTAGTGATAGGATCAAGAAAAAACCACCTACCTTCTACAGGTAGCTTTAGCTGAACACTGTGAAGAGGACGCACTACACTAACGTTAAAATAATGTAGCTGCCTGTGGTAGTGATAGGATCAGGAAAACACCACCAACCTTCTACAGATAGCTTTAGCTGAACACTGTGAAGAGGACACACTACACTAACGTTAAAATAATGTAGCTGCCTGCGGTAGTGAAAAACACCACCAACCTTCTACGGGTAGCTTTAGCTGAACACTGTGCAGAGGTCGCACTAAACTAACGTGTAAATAATGTAGCTGTATGCGTTAGTGATAGTATCAGGAAAACACCACCAACCTTCTACAGGTAGCTTTAGCTGAACACTGAAGAGGACGCACTACACTAACGTTAAAATAATGTAGCTGCCTGCGGTAGTGTTAGGATCAGGAAAACACCACCAACCTTCTACAGATAGCTTTAGCTGAACACTGTGCAGAGGTCGCACTAGACTAACGTGTAAATAATGTAGCTTCCTGCGGTAGTGATAGGATGAAGAAAACACCACCAACCTTCTACAGGTAGCTTTAGCTGAACACTGAAGAGGACGCACTACACTAAAGTTAAAATAATGTAGCTGCCTGCGGTAGTGATAGGATCAGGAAAACACCACCAACCCTCTACAGGTAGCTTTAGGTGAACACTGTGCAGAGGTCGCACTAGACTAATGTGTAAATAATGTAGCTGCCTGCGGTAGTGATAGGATCAGGAAAACACCACCAACCTTCTACAGGTAGCTTTAGCTGAACACTGTGCAGAGGTCACACTAGACTAAAATGTAAATAATGTAGCCGCCTGCGGTAGTGATAGGATCAAGAAAACACCACTTACCTTCTACAGGTAGCTTTAGCTGAACACTGTGAAGAGGACGCACTACACTAACGTTAAAATAATGTAGCTGCCTGTGGTAGTGATAGGATCAGGAAAACACCACCAACCTTCTACAGGTAGCTTTAGCTGAACACTGTGCAGAGGTCGCATTAGACTAACGTGTAAATAATGTAGCTGCTGGCCGTAGTGATAGGATCAGGAAAATACCACCAACCTTTTACAGGTAGCTTTAGCTGAACACTGTGCAGAGGTCACACTAGACTAACGTGTAAATAATGTAGCTGCCTGCGGTAGTGATAGGATCAGGAAAACACCACCAACCTTCTACAGATAGCTTTAGCTGAACACTGTGAAGAGGACACACTACACTAACGTTAAAATAATGTAGCTGCCTGCGGTAGTGAAAAACACCACCAACCTTCTACGGGTAGCTTTAGCTGAACACTGTGCAGAGGTCGCACTAAACTAACGTGTAAATAATGTAGCTGTATGCGTTAGTGATAGGATCAGGAAAACACCACCAACCTTCTACAGGTAGCTTTAGCTGAACACTGAAGAGGACGCACTACACTAACGTTAAAATATTGTAGCTGCCTGCGGTAGTGATAGGATCAGGAAAACACCACCAACCTTCTACAGATAGCTTTAGCTGAACACTGTGCAGAGGTCGCATTAGACTAACGTGTAAATAATGTAGCTTCCTACGGTAGTGATAGGATCAGGAAAACACCACCAACCTTCTACAGGTAGCTTTAGCTGAACACTGAAGAGGACGCACTACACTAACGTTAAAATAATGTAGCTGCCTGCGGTAGTGATAGGATCAGGAAAACACCACCAACCATCTACAGGTAGCATTAGCTGAACACTGTGCAGAGGTCGCACTAGACTAACGTGTAAATAATGCAGCTGCCTGCGGTAGTGATAGGATCAGGAAAACACCACCATCCTTCTACATTTAGCTTTAGCTGAACACTGTGCAGAGGTCACACTAGACTAACGTGAAAATAATGTAGCTTCCTGCGGTAGTGATATGATCAGGAAAACACCACCAGCCTTCTACAGGTAGCTTTAGCTGAACACTGTGAAGAGGACGCACTACACTAACGTTAAAATAATGTAGCTGCCTGTGGTGGTGATAGGATCAGGAACACACCACTAACCTTTTACAGGTAGCTTTAGCTGAACACTGTGCAGAGTTAGACTAACGTGTAAATAATGTAGCTGCTGGCGGTAGTGATAGGATCAGGAAAACACCACCAACCTTCTACGGATAGCTTTAGCTGAACACTGTGAAGAAATTGCACTACACTAACGTTAAAATAATGTAGCTGCCTGCGGTAGTGATAGGACCAGGAAAACCCCACCAACCTTCTACAGGTAGCTTTAGCTGAACACTGTGAAGAGAACGCACTAGACTAATGAGTAAATAATGTAGCTGCCTGCAATAGTGATAGGATCAGAAAAAACACCACAAACATTTTACAGGTAGCTTTAGCTGAACACTGTGCAGAGGTCGCACTAGTCTAACGTGTAAATAATGTAGCTTCCGGCGGTAGTGATAGGATCAGGAAAACACCACCAACCTTCTACAGGTAGCTTTAGCTGAACACTGTGCAGAGGTCACACTAGACTAACGTGTAAATAATGTAGCTGCCTGCGGTAGTGATAGGATCAGGAAAACACCACCAACCTTCTACAGATAGTTTTAGCTGAACACTGTGAAGAGGACACACTACACTAACGTTAAAATAATGTAGCTGCCTGCGGTAGTGATAGGATCAGGAAAACACCACCAACCTTCTACGGATAGCTTTAGCTGAACACTGTGAAGAAATTGCACTACACTAACGTTAAAATAATGTAGCTGCCTGCGGTAGTGGTAGGACAAGGAAAACACCACCAACCTTCTACAGGTAGCTTTAGCTGAACACTGTGAAGAGAACGCACTAGACTAATGAGTAAATAATGTAGCTGCCTGCAATAGTGATAGGATCAGAAAAAACACCACAAACATTTTACAGGTAGTTTTAGCTGAACACTGTGCAGAGGTCGCACTAGACTAACGTGTAAATAATGTAGCTTCCTGCGGTAGTGATAGGATGAAGAAAACACCACCAACCTTCTACAGGTAGCTTTAGCTGAACACTGAAGAGGACGCACTACACTAAAGTTAAAATAATGTAGCTGCCTGCGGTAGTGATAGGATCAGGAAAACACCACCAACCTTCTACAGGTAGCTTTAGCTGAACACTGTGCAGAGGTCGCACTAGACTAACGTGTAAATAATGTAGCTGCCTGCGGTATTGATAGGATTAGGAAAACACCACCAACCTTCTACAGTTAGCTTTAGCTGAACACTGTGCTGAGGTCACACTAGACTAACGTGTAAATAATGTAGCTGCCTGCGGTAGTGATAGGATCAAGAAAAAAACACCTACCTTCTACAGGTAGCTTTAGCTGAACACTGTGAAGAGGACGCACTACACTAACGTTAAAATAATGTAGCTGCCTGTGGTAGTGATAGGATCAGGAAAACACCACCAGCCTTCTACAGGTAGCTTTAGCTGAACACTGTGCAGAGGTCGCATTAGACTAACGTGTAAATAATGTAGCTGCTGGCGGTAGTGATAGGATCAGGAAAACACCACCAACCTTTTACAGGTAGCTTTAGCTGAACACTGTGCAGAGGTCACACTAGACTAAAGTGTAAATAATGTAGCTGCCTGCGGTAGTGATAGGAACAGGAATACACCACCAACCTTCTACAGGTAGCTTTAGCTGAACACTGTGAAGAGGACGCACTACACTAACGTTAAAATAATGTAGCTGCCTGTGGTAGTGATAGGATCAGGAAAACACCACCAACCTTCTAAAGGTAGCTTTAATTGAACACTGTGCAGAGGTCGCATTAGACTAACGTGTAAATAATGTAGCTGCTGGCGGTAGTGATAGGATCAGGAAAACACCACCAACCTTCCACAGATAGTTTTAGCTGAACACTGTGAAGAGGACACACTACACTAACGTTAAAATAATGTAGATGCCTGCGGTAGTGATAGGATCAGGAAAACACCACCAACAGTCTACAGGTAGCTTTAGCTGAACACTGTGCAGAGGTCGCACTAGACTAACGTGTAAATAATGTAGCTGCCTGCGGTAGTGATAGGATCAGGAAAACACCACCAACCTTCTACGGATAGCTTTAGCTGAACACTGTGAAGAAATTGCACTACACTAACGTTAAAATAATGTAGCTGCCTGCGGTAGTGATAGGACCAGGAAAACACCACCAACCTTCTACAGGTAGCTTTAGCTGAACACTGTGAAGAGAACGCACTAGACTAATGAGTAAATAATGTAGCTGCCTGCAATAGTGATAGGATCAGAAAAAACACCACAAACATTTTACAGGTAGTTTTAGCTGAACACTGTGCAGAGGTCGCACTAGACTAACGTGTAAATAATGTAGCTGCCTGCAATAGTGATAGGATCAGAAAAAACACCACAAACATTTTACAGGTAGCTTTAGCTGAACACTGTGCAGAGGTCGCACTAGTCTAACGTGTAAATAATGTAGCTTCCGGCGGTAGTGATAGGATCAGGAAAACACCACCAACCTTCTACAGGTAGCTTTAGCTGAACACTGTGCAGAGGTCACACTAGACTAACGTGTAAATAATGTAGCTGCCTGCGGTAGTGATAGGATCAGGAAAACACCACCAACCTTCTACAGATAGTTTTAGCTGAACACTGTGAAGAGGACACACTACACTAACGTTAAAATAATGTAGCTGCCTGCGGTAGTGATAGGATCAGGAAAACACCACCAACCTTCTACGGATAGCTTTAGCTGAACACTGTGAAGAAATTGCACTACACTAACGTTAAAATAATGTAGCTGCCTGCGGTAGTGGTAGGACAAGGAAAACACCACCAACCTTCTACAGGTAGCTTTAGCTGAACACTGTGAAGAGAACGCACTAGACTAATGAGTAAATAATGTAGCTGCCTGCAATAGTGATAGGATCAGAAAAAACACCACAAACATTTTACAGGTAGTTTTAGCTGAACACTGTGCAGAGGTCGCACTAGACTAACGTGTAAATAATGTAGCTTCCTGCGGTAGTGATAGGATGAAGAAAACACCACCAACCTTCTACAGGTAGCTTTAGCTGAACACTGAAGAGGACGCACTACACTAAAGTTAAAATAATGTAGCTGCCTGCGGTAGTGATAGGATCAGGAAAACACCACCAACCTTCTACAGGTAGCTTTAGCTGAACACTGTGCAGAGGTCGCACTAGACTAACGTGTAAATAATGTAGCTGCCTGCGGTATTGATAGGATTAGGAAAACACCACCAACCTTCTACAGTTAGCTTTAGCTGAACACTGTGCTGAGGTCACACTAGACTAACGTGTAAATAATGTAGCTGCCTGCGGTAGTGATAGGATCAAGAAAAAACCACCTACCTTCTACAGGTAGCTTTAGCTGAACACTGTGAAGAGGACGCACTACACTAACGTTAAAATAATGTAGCTGCCTGTGGTAGTGATAGGATCAGGAAAACACCACCAGCCTTCTACAGGTAGCTTTAGCTGAACACTGTGCAGAGGTCGCATTAGACTAACGTGTAAATAATGTAGCTGCTGGCGGTAGTGATAGGATCAGGAAAACACCACCAACCTTTTACAGGTAGCTTTAGCTGAACACTGTGCAGAGGTCACACTAGACTAAAGTGTAAATAATGTAGCTGCCTGCGGTAGTGATAGGAACAGGAATACACCACCAACCTTCTACAGGTAGCTTTAGCTGAACACTGTGAAGAGGACGCACTACACTAACGTTAAAATAATGTAGCTGCCTGTGGTAGTGATAGGATCAGGAAAACACCACCAACCTTCTAAAGGTAGCTTTAATTGAACACTGTGCAGAGGTCGCATTAGACTAACGTGTAAATAATGTAGCTGCTGGCGGTAGTGATAGGATCAGGAAAACACCACCAACCTTCCACAGATAGTTTTAGCTGAACACTGTGAAGAGGACACACTACACTAACGTTAAAATAATGTAGATGCCTGCGGTAGTGATAGGATCAGGAAAACACCACCAACAGTCTACAGGTAGCTTTAGCTGAACACTGTGCAGAGGTCGCACTAGACTAACGTGTAAATAATGTAGCTGCCTGCGGTAGTGATAGGATCAGGAAAACACCACCAACCTTCTACGGATAGCTTTAGCTGAACACTGTGAAGAAATTGCACTACACTAACGTTAAAATAATGTAGCTGCCTGCGGTAGTGATAGGACCAGGAAAACACCACCAACCTTCTACAGGTAGCTTTAGCTGAACACTGTGAAGAGAACGCACTAGACTAATGAGTAAATAATGTAGCTGCCTGCAATAGTGATAGGATCAGAAAAAACACCACAAACATTTTACAGGTAGTTTTAGCTGAACACTGTGCAGAGGTCGCACTAGACTAACGTGTAAATAATGTAACTTCCGGCGGTAGTGATAGGATTAGAAAAACACCACCAACCTTCTACAGGTAGCTTTAGCTGAACACTGAAGAGGACGCACTACGCTAACGTTAAAATAATGTAGCTGCCTGCGGTAGTGATAGGATCAGGAAAACACCACCAACCTTCTACAGATAGCTTTAGCTGAACACTGTGCAGAGGTCGCACTAGACTAACGTGTAAATAATGTAGCTTCCTGCGGTAGTGATAGGATCAAGAAAACACCACCAACCTTCTACAGGTAGCTTTAGCTGAACACTGAAGAGGACGCACTACACTAAAGTTAAAATAATGTAGCTGCCTGCGGTAGTGATAGGATCAAGAAAACACCACCTACCTTCCACAGGTAGCTTTAGCTGAACACTGTGAAGAGGACGCACTACACTAACGTTAAAATAATGTAGCTGCCTGTGGTAGTGATAGGATCAGGAAAACACCACCAACCTTCTACAGGTAGCTTTAGCTGAACACTGTGCAGAGGTCGCACTAGACTAACGTTAGAATAATGTAGCTACCTGCGGTAGTGATAGGATCTTTAAAACACCATCAACCTTCTACAGGTAGCTTTAGCTGAACACTGTGAAGAGGACACATTACACTAACGTTAAAATAATGTAGATGCCTGCGGTAGTGATAGGATCAGGAAAACACCACCAACATTCTACAGGTAGCTTTAGCTGAACACTGTGCAGATGTCGCACTAGACTAACGTATAAATAATGTAGCTGCCTGCGGTAATGATAGGATCAGGAAAACACCACCAACCTTCTACAGATAGCTTTAGCTGAACACTGTGAAGAAATTGCACTACACTAACGTTAAAATAATGTAGCTGCCTGCGGTAGTGATAGGACCAGGAAAACACCACCAACCTTCTACAGGTAGCTTTAGCTGAACACTGTGAAGAGAACGCACTAGACTAATGAGTAAATAATGTAGCTGCCTGCAATAGTGATAGGATCAGAAAAAACAACATAAACATTTTACAGGTAGTTTTAGCTGAACACTGTGCAGAGGTCGCACTAGACTAACGTGTAAATAATGTAGCTTCCGGCGGTAGTGATAGGATCAGGAAAACACCACCAACCTTCTACAGGTAGCTTTAGCTGAACACTGAAGAGGACGCACTACGCTAACGTTAAAATAATGTAGCTGCCTGCGGTAGTGATAGGATCAGGAAAACACCACCAACCTTCTAAAGATAGCTTTAGCTGAACACTGTGCAGAGGTCCCACTAGACTAACGTGTAAATAATGTAGCTTCCTGCGGTAGTGATAGGATCAAGAAAACACCACCAACCTTCTACAGGTAGCTTTAGCTGAACACTGTGCAGAGGTCGCACTAGACTAACGTTAGAATAATGTAGCTGCCTGTGGTAGTGATAGGATCAGGAAAACACCACCAACCTTCTACAGGTAGCTTTAACTGAACACTGTGCAGAGGTCGCACTAGACTAACGTTAGAATAATGTAGCTACCTGCGGTAGTGATAGGATCAGGAAAACACCATCAACCTTCTACAGGTAGCTTTAGCTGAACACTGTGAAGAGGACACATTACACTAACGTTAAAATAATGTAGATGCCTGCGGTAGTGATAGGATCAGGAAAACACCACCAACCTTCTACAGGTAGGTTTAGCTGAACACTGTGCAGAGGTCGCACTAGACTAACATGTAAATACTGTAGCTGCCTGCGGTAGTGATAGGATCAGGAATACACCACCAACCTTCTAAAGGTAGCTTTAGCTGAACACTGCGCAGAGGTCGCAATATACTAACATGTGAATAATGTAGCTGCCTGCCGTAGTGATAGGATCAGAAAAACACCACCAACCTTCTACTGATAGCTTTCGCTGAACACTGTGAAGAGGACACACTACACTAACGTTAAAATAATGTAGCTGCCTGCGGTAGTGAAAGTATCAGGAAAACACCACCAACCTTCTACGGGTAGTTTTAGCTGAACACTGTGCAGAGGTCGCACTAGACTAACATGTAAATAATGTAGCTGCCTGCGGTAGTGATAGGATCAAGAAAACACCACCAACCTTCTACAGATAGCTTTAGCTGAACACTGTGAAGAGGACGCACTACACTAACGTTAAAATAATGTAGCTGCCTGCGGTAGTGATAGGATCAGGAAAACACCACCAACCTTCTACTGGTAGGTTTAGCTGAACACTGTGCAGAGGTCACACTAGACTAACATGTAAATAATGTAGCTGCCTTCAGTAGTGAAAGGATCAGGAAAACACCACCAACCTTCTACAGGTAGCTTTAGCTGAACACTGTGCAGAGGTCGCACTAGACTAACATGTAAATAATGTAGCTGCCTGTGGTAGTGATAGGATCAGGAAATCACCACCAACCTTCTACAGTTAGCTTTAGCTGAACACCGTGCAGAGGTCACACTAGACTAACGTGTAAATAATGTAGCTGCCTGCGGTAGTGATAGGATCAGGAAAACACCACCAACCTTCTACAGGTAGCTTTAGCTGAACACTGTGTAGAAGTCGCACTAGACTAACATGTAAATAATGTAGCTTCCTGCGGTAGTGATAGGATCAGGAAAACACCACCAACCTTCTACAGGTAGGTTTAGCTGAACACTGTGCAGAGGTTGCACTAGACTAACGTATAAATAATGTAGCTTCCTGCGGTAGTGATAGGATCAGGAAAACACCAACAACCTTCTACAGGTAGCTTTAGCTGAACACTATGCAGAGGTCGCACTAGACTTAGGGTCCTTTCGCACAGGACGGATCCGTGATGATCCACCCCATGAACATCCGCTTGCTCAGCGGGGATCGCTCCGTGGATCCCCTCTGAGCAGGCAGATGACAGGTACATCGCTGCACACTGTGCAGCGACGGACCTATCACAGTGCTGCTCTCCCCTATGGGGGATTGGATGACGATGGACAGTAGAGTTCGTCGTCACCCGATCCGATCCAAAAACGGATGGAAAAGTAGGTTTTTCCTCCGTTACACTTTTTCGGATCGGAGTGGGTCGGATGTCAGCGGACATGTCATCGCTGACATCTGACGCTTCATAGAGGTCTATAGAGGGTCCGTTCAGGACCGCCTAAAAAACTGACAGGCGGACCTGAACGGATCGTTCATGTTAAAGAGGCCTAACGTGTAAATAATGTAGCTGCCTGTGGTAGTGATAGGGTAAGGAAAACACCACCAACCTTCTACAGGTAGCTCTAGCTGAACACTGTGCAAAGGTCGCACTAGACTAACGTGTAAATAATGTAGGTGCTTAGGGTAGTGATAGGATCAGGAAAACACCACCAACCTTCTACAGATAGCTTTAGCTGAACACTGTGAAGAGAACGCACTAGACTAATGTGTAAATAATGTAGCTGCCTGCAATAGTGATAGGATCAGAAAAAACACCACAAACATTTTACAGGTAGCTTTAGCTCAACACTGTGCACAGGTCGCACTAGACTAACGTGTAAATAATGTAGGTGCTTAGGGTAGTGATAGGATCAGGAAAACACCACCAACCTTCTACAGATAGCTTTAGCTGAACACTGTGCAGAGGTCGCACTAGACTAACGTGTAAATAATGTAGCTTCCTGCGGTAATGATAGAATCAGGAAAACACCACCAACCTTCTACAGGTAGCTTTAGCTGAACACTGAAGAGGACGCACTACACTAACTCTAAAATAATGTAGCTGCCTGCGGTAGTGATAGGATCAGGAAAACTACACCAACCTTCTACAGATAGCTTTAGCTGAACACTGTGCAGAGGTCGCACTAGACTAACGTGTAAATAATGTAGCTTCCTGCGGTAGTGATAGGATCAGGAAAACACCACCAACCTTCTACAGGTAGCTTCAGCTGAACACTGAAGAGGACGCACTACACTAACTCTAAAATAATGTAGCTGCCTGCGGTAGTGATAGGATCAGGAAAACTACACCAACCTTCTACAGATAGCTTTAGCTGAACACTGTGCAGAGGTCACACTAGACTAACGTGTAAATAATGTAGCTTCCTGCGGTAGTGATAGGATCAGGAAAACACCACCAACCTTCTACAGGTAGCTTCAGCTGAACACTGAAGAGGACGCACTACACTAACGTTAAAATAATGTAGCTGCCTGCGGTAGTGATAGGATCAGGAAAACACCACCAACCTTCTACAGGTAGCTTTAGCTGAACACTGAAGAGGACGCACTACACTAACGTTAAAATAATGTAGCTGCCTGCGGTAGTTATAGGATTAGGAAAACACCACCAACCTTCTACAGTTAGCTTTAGCTGAACACTGTGCAGAAGTCACACTAGACTAACGTGTAAATAATGTAGCTGCCTGCGGTAGTGATAGGATCAGGAAAACACCACCAACCTTCTACAGTTAGCTTTAGCTGAGCACTGTGAAAAGGACGCACTACACTAACGTTAAAATAATGTAGCTGCCTGCGGTAGTGATAGGATCAGGAAAACACCACCAACCTTCTACAGGTAGGTTTAGCTAAACACTGTGCAGAGGTCGCACTAGACTAACATGTAAATAATGTAGCTGCCTGCGGTAGTGATAGGATCAGGAAAACACCACCAACCTTCTACAGGTAGCTTTAGCTGGACACTGTGCAGAGGTCGCACTAGACTAACGTGTAAATAATGTAGCTGCCTGCGGTAGTGATAGGATCAGGAAAACACCACCAACCTTCTACAGGAAGCTTTAGCTGAACACTGTGCAGAGGTTGCACTAGACTAATGTAGCTTCCTGCGGTAGTGATAGGATCAGGGAAACACCAATAACCTTCTACAGGTAGCTTTAGCTGAACACTGTGCAGAGGTCGCTCTAGACCTATGCCCCGTACACACGGTCCGACAACAAAATCCTAGGATTTTTTCAGACGGATGTTGGCTCAAACTTGTTTTGCGTACACATGGTCGCACAAAGTTGTCGGAATTTCTGATCGCCAAGAACGCGGTGACGTACACCATGTACGACGAGACTAGAAAAGGCCGGTTCAGAACCAAGCGTGGCACCCTTTGGGCTCCTTTTGCTAATCTCGTGTTAGTAAAAGTTTGGTGAGAGACGATTCGCGCTTTTTCAGACTCGTGGCTTTCAGATCGTTTTCTGCCATTTAGTTTGTGCTTGTGGGTTTGTTTCTGCTCTTCAGTGCGTGCAGTCAGTTCGTATCGGAGTTTTCTGTGCGATCTTGCCCGCTCGTTGCTGTTTTTCAGGTCGCTCTTCACAGGCCTTGCTGTTCTTCAGTGCACTCTGTTACTTCGTTCTGAGCAGCCGACTGTTTTCTAGCCATGTTTCGTATGCGTACTCCTCGTAGAGTTCGTGCTGTGCGGGGGCTTGGTGTTGGGGTCCTGACCTTGACACAAGTCCAGTCCATGAACAGGGTGGGGAGGAGTTCATGGACCAAGAATTGGTTGCTCCAGCGTGACCAGTTCTGTCATATGCCTTTGCTCCGTGAGATCCGTGAGAATAATCCTGATGATTTCAGGAACTTTCTCAGGATGACGGACCCCGTATTTCACCGTCTGTTGGCTTCGCTGACCCCCTATATCAGCAGGCAGGATACCTGCATGAGGCAAGCCATCACTCCGGAGCAGAGGTTGGTCGCTACCTTGCGGTATTTGGCCACAGGGAGAAGTCTGCAGGACTTGAAGTTCTCGACAGGCATCTCCCCCCAGGCTCTGGGGATCATTATCCCAGAGACCTGTTCTGCCATCATCCAGGTCCTGCAGAAGGAGTATATGAAGGTAAGATTTTTATCCTTTTATATCACATTTTATTGTATTGAATGTTTGATAATATATTGTATTTCTTCCCTCATTCCCTAATTACCATGATTGTAATATGCTGTGAATGTCCCCTTTGTTCTCATGCATGCTGGATTTTTAGGTGATTATTATTTTAGGTCCTTCATACATATTTGCCCTTCACTAACCTCCCCAGCATGGTCTTTCCTGGCCTATATTCACCTCATGTAGTCACTTAACAATGTATTTTATCAGCTCCATAGTAGTGCTTTACCCCAAACACCCCCTAAAATGTTTGGAAATGTTATTTTTGATTTAAATTCAGGCAGAGTGCCAGAGGCTTTTTTTTGTGGTGTCCCCAAATTCTTTTTAACCCTCCCCCCCCAACTGCTAAGTCAGCTGATCCCAGTTCTCTATCCTCAATCATCTATCTGCTGACTTTGCCAAACCCATACACACTATACCCACCTCTTTACTGGTCAGATTTATGGATGAATTCCCCAAAGCATGTAGTGCAAGGGCCTGCCTGTATACTTTCCAATGGTACTGTTTAAAGTTTTTGTATCGTATTATTATCTTGATAGGTAATAGCAGAATGTTCAAATGTCCTCAAATGTGTACAGTGTGTATTTATATCTTTGTATTATGACACTTCTTACCTGTCCAGTGGTCTGCCAATAGTGTAACTAAGGAGGGGCTGTTCCAAGTAATACCCTGTATTTAGGCATTCATCTCTCAATGAAGTGAAGAGGGTTACCTGTCCAAGAGTTCCCCCCCTATAATGTTAGAAATGGCCCATGAGAGGGGGGGAGGGGGAATATGATAGGTGTACCTTATACTTTGTTGTTGTTAAATTCCCCTTAGTAAATGCTATCTGGAGGTTGCCCCATAATGTTTGTGTCTAATCTGCTTGCCATGTTTCTGTGAAAAAATAGTAATGTTTATTTTTTTTTCCTCAAAAGTTTCCTTCAACGCCACAGGAATGGCAGACTGTGGCCTCCCACTTTGCCCAGCGGTGGGACTTTCCTAACTGCGGAGGGGCAATTGATGGGAAACACGTCCACATTATCCCACCACCCAACTCGGGGTCGTACTATTATAATTAAAGGGGTTTAATAGTATAGTGATGTTGGCGGTGGTGTCGGCTAATTACGAGTTCTTGTATGTGGACGTGGTGAGGAATAGGCCGGATGTCCGATGGTGGAGTGATCGCCCAGACGGAGTTCTACAGGCGTCTCCAGAATGGCAGCTTGGACTTGCCACCTCCAGAGGACAATGTTGAAGATCTCCCATTTGTGTTTGTTGCTGATGAAGCATTTGCGCTGGGGGACCACCTGATGCGGCCATTCCCGATGAGGACCCTCACCCCGGAACAGAGGGTTTTTAATTACTGGCTGGCCAGAGCCCGAAGAGTGGTGGAGAACACATTTGGAATCCTGGCCAGCCGGTTCCGATTATTTCTGACACCCATCCATATGGCGGAGTATAAACTGAACCATATAATACTTGCCTGCTGTGTTATCCATAATTTTTTAAGAAAACATTCAGCCAACTATGCTGGCTCAGTTGGGCCTGAGGCCGGAATCCCTAATCCATCAACACTGACGGCGCTTGAAAGTGGCCGTCCTGGCTTGCCCTCCCTGAATGCCCGTGATGTCCGGTTACGCTACCTGGAGTTCTTTGTGGGTAGGGGGGCTATCAATATGCCAGACAATCTGTGACACCTTTTTCAAATAAAAAACAACCAAAAGAAATTCTTTGTGGACATTTACTGCTTGTGTTTGTTTTAGCTGACCCTGACAGAAATGTGTTGAGTGCAGAAAATGTCGTGATTGGGTAACCTTATAAAAAACAGTGTTGGCTGGTACTTCCTAAATGCAAAAACACATTTCACTACAAGTGCACTTGCAACTGCACTGAACCTGCACTTGTAGTGCAAAGAGGATTTGCCCTTAGGAAATAACCCCCATTTTTGCATAAAACAGCAATTACATCACCCCAAAAGTGTTGTAGTGTTGAGACAATAATCCACACATTCTTGAGTAAGGCACTTTTTTATACCTGCACAATCACATGTGCATTTCCCAAAGGTTTTTAAAACAAACCAACATGTTTGTTGTGTTGCCTTATGAGGAGTTTATGAGTAATCTCCATTAGCAACTGAGAATATCTGTATATAGATGTGTATATATTTTTGGATAAGAAATAATAGTAGTGTGTATGTGACAGGGTTTCAGTAAAGGGGTATTTTAGCAAGATGTGAATATGCGACAGGATCTGGCTGAAAAGAGCTAATGCATTTAACAGCTACTTGTAGTATGCGAGAAGGATGTGCTGGGAAGACAATCAGCTGATTACGTATATTTGATGTTCAAAGGGTCAAGGACAGATACCATCTGAAGTTTAATTGTTAAAGGGCCAAATTCATTAGATCAATAAAGGCCTTTGTATTCCTCCATGCTAATCAACCATTTGTCCATTTCAAAGGGGTGTTTGAGAGGATGACAAATATTTCTTTCATCTGTTCAGGAAAGGAAGTTTTGCCCTGGCTAAGGCCATGCATAAGTTAAGTACCCCTTTCAAGAGAAGGTGATGACTCTCACCTTAATCCCTCTTCAAACAACTTATCCCCAGCTCGTTACCACAACAGGAGGAAGTTGCCCAAATTAGGAGATATGCCTGGTGGGAATAGAGGGCTAACAGAATAAACCAATCATATTGGCCCTATTCAATTCAATGAGAGATGGGCCTATAAGAAGGTATTCCAAAGAGAGTAGTGAGGGAGATGAAAACTGACCTGGGCCCAGGAACATTCATAATATAGGTAATTATCAGAACATCTTCCAGCACTTAAAGGTATACCTGCTTGTCATGTTTGTTTGTTTACCATTTGTATTGTGATGATTATACTTTGTCTTCTTGTACTATAACCTAATATTTTCTCCCTTAAGACTATAGATATTGTCTGTGTATTAGGTAGACTTTTAACGCTTCTTTAATAAATGTTATTATATTTAAGCTTTCACTTCTGGCTATAAGAATCCTTATTTAACCAACCTCATATCTTATGGTTAATAATTCATAAATGTACGTTTAGAACGTCAAGAGTGGCGACCACAAAGCCAGCACAGGACTGAAAGTATTTAATATAATACCAAAATTTTTGTATTGGAGATTAACGTTATGAGGGGGAATTGAAGCTGAGTCAGCTTATCCAATCTATCTAGGGAAAAATATAGGTAAATATTTTTTGTGTTTTTATTAGTGGGTAACTCTAAGGAGAGAATATACACCACAGATATTTTGTGAATTTTTTTTTTTTTTTTTTTTGTTTAATATCCCAAAATTATACTTGAAAATAGTACTTTGGATGTACCCTTAGAAACCGGTAAAATTTGAGGGGGAGGAAGTACAGATTGGGAAATATTCTGTTTTGATTTTTTTTTTAATATTGTTGTTTTATGGAAAGAGGATGCTGAAAGAGTGGTCCTTCGTTTTGTGAAAAAAAAAATATAATAATTTTTTTTTTTTCCTCATAATTAATAATTTTTTGTATTAATTTGGTTTTTGAATTTTTTTTTTGAACTGGTTTAGTTTGATGCTTTAGGTCTAAGACACAAAAACGTGCAAAAACGTGCTTGTTTTCTGTTGTGGGTAGTTTGAAACAGGTTCATAGGTTTGGTCGGTAGTCAAATTGTATGTCCACTAAAAGAAATGATATTGGTTTATGGACATTGAACTAACCTACTAAGGAATTTTTTTTTTTTATTCTTGCTTTGATTTTGCGTTTTTTTTTTTGCTTTGTTTTGCATTTTTTTTTTTAATTTGTTTGTTTGCCTTGCTAGTTGTTTTAACTGTGGGAATTTATAAGAAGTAACATTCTCATTGTTGTCAGTTAAAGTACAAAACGGTGGACGTCTTGGTACTGAATCTAATATCTGATAAAGATTATTAATATAGTATAGCATGCGCTATTGTTCAATAGTTTGACAAACTCAAATTGTTGTTTCTTGGTTTTTTTTTGTTTATTTGGCAGTTTCTTGTTTTTTTTTCTCTTTAAACTAAGTTGCCTTTAACAGAGATTGATGTAAACACGGCTGTGTTTACCATTCTATTGTTGCTATTGTCTATGCTGTGTAGGCTACAGGCTATTGTTAGCGTGTCTCCATTAAGCTAAAAGATTGTTTTATAGAGATCTGAAAATATATGCTATTTTCCTAACTTTACTATATTTTCTGAATTGTATTTGAGTTTCTGTTTATTGTCTTTTTCTCCCTCCTTCTATACGGTAATCTCAAAAT
Organism: Aquarana catesbeiana; assembly: GCF_042186555.1. Taxonomy (NCBI): domain Eukaryota; kingdom Metazoa; phylum Chordata; class Amphibia; order Anura; family Ranidae; genus Aquarana; species Aquarana catesbeiana. The sequence goes on along the minus strand of NC_133328.1, from coordinate 274,012,741 downwards.
GGACTGTATAGTACAAGGGAACAGTTAACGTAATTTACCTTACAATTTGTGCATATTAATTGGTAATAATGGCAGCCATGTCCTGTCTAGAAAAGTTTGTAGCAACGTATACTCTAAAACATAAAAGCAATGAATTTGCCTGTGATGCTAAACTGCATTTATGCCCTTGGGTATACGTGCAGGAATTATTTGAAGAACAATTTAAAACAACCAAAAAGAGTAAAAAACTCAAAAGTTTAGCTGTAGCAGGCATGTATGCGGCTTGTATGGCTATGAATGCTAAAATACAGCAATTGGAAGATATAGTCAATAATAAAAATATTACAATTTCAGAGAGGGAAAAGGAGAATACAGCTTTACATAACCAAATACAAACCTTAACCACTCTTAATCAAATGGTTAATGCCTCACAGGAGGAAAATGTTAAAAATTGCAAATTGGCTCAAAACGAAGTGGTACAATATAAAAACATGCTGACTAAAGTTGAGACTGAACTGGACCACATAACGATTGCATACAAAGTAGTCCAAAATCAGTTACATGAAGCTAAGCAAGGAAAAAGTATAGATCACACACATTGCACGCAAACAGAGTCACAGTTGCTACAAACAATTTCTATGCTTAAAGGACAGGCGGCTGTGGCTAGCAGATGTGAACATACTAATGCTACAGCACCTACTTGTGCCTATGAGATTGGGGACACAGAGGAATATGAAGAGTACTGGGGAGAGGAAGATATGGGTCCTAATTCTACTTTTCCTGTGGCGATGGGAGAAATCGCAGAGCCACAGGAAAATCGAGAAGCCACCATGGGCACAGACCCACCAGACAATGGGGACCAGCTATCCACAAGTGAGGAGCAAGACAAGTTCCCCATCATGGGTAGGACCCAGATCTTCTCCTCTCCTGAAGGAAATCAAACACTTTTGGGGTTTGATAGTGAAGGGAATGAGGTAAGCTCTAAAGTATATCCAATTCAACCTGTAAAAACCCTCATGAGTGTGGCTGATTTCATCGGCAAAATTAAAACGAATGAACACATTACTTCACATGCGAACAATGTACAACAGAGGTGTGCGCTTTTAGGTGTGGAAAGTCCTAGTGACCAGGTTAAGGTGTTACAATTAACCCTTGACGCCCACACCTGGAATGCACTCCCAGATCAAATTAAGGAGGGCAAAGGTAGCTACCAAGCAACCGTAGCAGAATTGCAAAAAGTCATAAACCCCGCAGCTATAGGTTTGATGGTGGCCTATCAAATTACACAAAGTAATGAGGAAAACCCTTTAGTGTATGCCAATAGATTGTGGGCAGCATATAACACTAACAATGGTAATACCACTAGAGAGGACATGGAATATAAGAATTTATTGATTCATAATGCCCATCCAGCTATTCGCATAAAATGTGAGCATTTGATAGATCCAAGAAAACACAGCTATGAGGAGGTCATTGGATTAATACATAGATCATTCCATGCCATTCAAGCATATAAACAGCACAGGCTTAAGGAAAGAGAAGAGAAACAGCTGTTTAAGAAGGTGGCTGCATTACAATGCAGGACTACCACCATAGAAGGCCCCCACGCCCCTGGAGAATCAAATCCTCCATACAACCCTAACTGGGACAAAAGTTTACAAGGGAGGGGTAGGGGATATAGGGGGAAGTCAGGTTACAGAGGCAGAGGCAGAGGAAGAGGAAACTCTTATAGCCACCCATCAGAGGGCAAGCATGTCAGTGAGACACAAAGAGCTCCTACTTATGCAGAGTTACGACAACAATTACAGGCCTTTCAAGGAGGCCCTGGAAAGGAAGTACAGGTAGCTTCTCAGACAGAGGCTGACCGTCGTCAATGGTGACAACCACAAGGCCCCAAAATTTTAGCACCTATTTCTCTGGATAGGTGTGGGCGCCCTGTAGTGTCAGCATTGATTAGGGGCCGTCAATGTACTATGCTTCTAGATACGGGTGCGGCCATTTCAATTATTCATGACAAAGATCCCTTAAACTCATCACTATCTTCAGGAAAGCCGTTGAATCTCCAGAGCTTTGCTGGACATAATGTTGAGTCTGCCTTGTCCAAGCCACTGACAATCCAAATTGGTGAGTTATCCCTAAAACAGCCAGTAGCATTAATGTGTTTGCCAAATGAAACCAGCCTCCTGGGTTCAGACTTCTTAATTCCAAATGGATGTATGTTAGATCTGACCAACCTTTTACTATTGCAAGGGGCTCCGACTGATCAGGGTAGCACCATAGTGATACCTGATTCTCACACAATTGCAGCCATCAAACTCAATGATTCAAAATATAACATACTGGAGATCATTAAAGATCACCCAGAACATCAGCTTCTACAGCCGGTGATAGAAAGACAGCAGGGATCCTTTGCAACACATAAACATGACTGTGGAAAGGTAAATACGGTAATACACATCAGTGGGCCAGACCCACCTCCGCAAAAACAATACCCCTTTCCACAGGAAGCTATCAGCTAGATACAGGAAACCATAGATTCACTGCTTGACCAAAAGGTCATCAGGCCATGTGTATCCACAACAAATGCGCCAATATGGCCAATTCGCAAAAGTACTGACAATTCGTGGAGATTAACAATTGATTACCGCAAATTGAACAGTGTTACAAACAATTGCGCCCCCACAGTTGCATCTGTCCCGGATGTCTTGAGCATGTTGAATCCCAAACACAAATATTTCACCGTATTGGATATATCGAACGGTTTTTGGTCATTACCTTTGTCAGAAGAATGTCAATACAAATTTGCATTCACGTTTCTGGGAAAACAGTATACGTTCAATTCTGTCCCTCAAGGATTCCATAACTCTCCTACGTTATTTCATGCAACCATGAGAGATATTTTAATTGATTTTTCTTCTCCAAAGAATCTTTTCCAGTACGTTGATGATTTGTTGCTAGCCACATGCGACAAAGAAGAGCATTTGCTGTTATTGGAGGAACTTCTGCAGATCCTAGGAAAGGCGGGACTGAAGTGTAATCCCATCAAGGCACAATTGTTGAAGGAATCTGTGTCTTTTCTTGGGATTACAGTGACAGCAAACGGGCGTAAGATAGCAACCGAAAAGGTAAAAGCCATTCTACAATTACCTCTGCCAGTGAGCATCCCTACTCTGAGATCTTTTCTAGGATTGGTAAATTATTCACGGGCTTTCGTCCCTGATTTTGCCCAAAAGTCTGCACCTCTGTATGATTTGTTAAAAAAGGATACCCAATGGCACTGGACTGAGCAACACACCAATGCAGTGCAGGAGCTTAAAAAAGCTTTAGCGCAAGCGCCAGCGTTAGCCAACCCAGAGTACCAACTGCCCTTTCACATTGAGACTGCCATATCAGAGACAGCCATGTCAGCTGTTCTGTCACAGGAAATCCATGGGCAACAGAGACCCATTTCATATGCATCTAAACTTTTGTCTCCTGTGGAAATGAAGTACTCTCTATGTGAAAAACACCTCCTAGTTACGTTTTGGGCAGTGAAATACTTCACGTACATCATAGGGCTTAACCCAGTCATCCTGCACACAACGCACACTCCCACTAAATTTTTACTTACAGACCGAGTGAAGGATGGCAATGTATCTAATGCCAGATTAGCCCACTGGGCACTGTTGCTTCAAGACCGAGACATTAAAGTCCAACACACAAATAATCCGTCCACTAGGGCCCATGGCCTCCTTTACCAGGGAGTACCACATGAATGTGAGATCACCCCCCAATCATCTGCGCAACAATTCTTTAGACCTTTGTCAGCAAAGGAAACAGTCCCTGAAAACGCAGTCCAAATTTTCACAGATGGATCATGTTTTTACGTGGAGGGGTCCCCACATGCAGGATTTGGAATATACTTTATCAATCCACAAGCAAAAACCCAAACATCAATCTTTCGTTCATGTCAAGTCAAATCAGCACAATTTGCTGAGATGGCTGCAATCGCTCATGCCCTAGAACTGATGAAAGGGGACCAAGAAATTGTTTTATACTCAGATTCTGCATGGGTCTGTAATGCTCTTACAGAATTTCTGCCCTTCTGGCACACCCACCAGTACATGTCCTCAGATGGGTCTCCACTTAAACATGCATCCCTGTTGAAATATATTGTATCATTGGTGCAAAAGTTGCCAGTCAAACCATGGGTGTGCAAAGTAAAAGGTCATTCAGGTACTGCCCCATACTGGGAACAAAATGAGGTGGCGGATTGCTTGGCCAAACAAGGAGCACAGGGAGGGGAGATCTGGGAAATTCCTTCGAATTTGCCAGACCCAGTCTTGTGCCCCATTGTTTGTGCCCTCACAAAATCCTGCATAGAAGTTCCGGATATTTCGGACATACAAAGGCAGGATGATAACATTAAGGAAATCATGCAAAAACTGCAAAATGAGACTGGGGAACTCTCTGAGGGGAATACTTTGGCAAAGTACATAAAACACCTCAAATTATCAGAAGATAAAAAGGTATTGTTGCATCAGGGAGATGAAGTAACGTGGGTGGTTCCTGAAAAATACCAGAATGAAATGATTTACATAGTGCATGACCTGCCTACTGGGGGTCATCAAGGGTCAGAGAAAACAGGTGAGCGGCTCAAGAACATAGGTTGGTGGCCTTCCATGATGACAGATGTGAAGCAGTATTGTGACAATTGTATTGTCTGTGCACAGGTTAACCCCGCACCAAGGAAGATCAATGCCCCTTTACGAATCCGACTGAAAGAAGGGCCATGGAATGCCTTACAAATGGATTACATGGGACCCTTGCCAGTCACTTCTAGAAACAACCGATACATTTTGGTAGTCACAGATTTATTTTCGAAATGGGTAGAGATTTTCCCAACCAAAAGTAACACTGCACAAAATACGGCTAAGATTTTGGTGGAACAGGTGTTCAGTAGATGGGGGCTCCCAGCATCAATAGAGTCAGATCAGGGGACCCATTTTACGGGAAAGATGGTAAAAACCTGCCTAGAGATGTTAGGGGTGGAGCAAAAGTTTCACATTCCATATCACCCAGAATCTTCAGGTCAGGTTGAAAGAGCCAATCGGCAGATTAAGACAATGCTAAAAAAATTTGTCCACATCAATGGTAAGAACTGGGATAATCTGTTGCCATTACTGGCCATGGCCATCCGAGCAACTCCCTCATATGCTACCCGGTTGACACCCTTTGAAGTGCTGACAGGTAGACAGATGAGACTCCCTGAACATCTCTGGCTAGAGATGCATACCCCTACAATAGACAGACTGTCAATAGACCAATACCTCCTTAAACTCCAAAAAGCGTTAAAAGAGATCCATGTATTTGCAGCAGCACAAATGGGGAAAAGTCAAAAGAAAGCCAAGGCGTATTTTGACAAAGGGGTTCGAGAATGCACTTGGGCCATAGGAGACCGAGTTATGTTCTTGGAGCTACGTCCCCTGGATAACAGTTTATGTCAAAAATGGAGAGGCCCATTTTCCATTATTGATAAATTAAGTCCGTCTGTATATAAAATCAGAATAGAAGCGGGCAAAAAGACACAAGATAAATGGGTTCATGCGAACCAACTGAAACAGTTCCATGGAGCCAAAGAAATCAACTAAAATGTGCTGCTTTCTTCCCTTTTAGAGCCATGAAGTCAATGTGGATTGTTATCCTGCTCCATCTGTTCGGACATACCAAGGGAGAGGAGACTGGACCACTCATCAGCGTGATCGTGGAGAAGAATCCGGTCTACTGCATAGAGGGGGAACCTGTCTTATTGCCTGTGGCCATTGTAGGAACTGTGGGGAAGCAAGTTTATTGGTGGAGTCCCATTGATAATCATTTAGTCTGGGTTAATGGCGTTGCTGGGAATATCACTGACTACCGGGATAGAGTCATGAGCTTTCAAAACGGATCCTTGTTGATTCAAGAGACACGGTTGAGTGATGCCGGAGAGTGGAAATATTCTTTTGTTATCTCCATCCCCTTGGCCAGCAACACACATGCATCCACTCTTCAGTACGTCCCAGGAAAAGTTACTTTGCATGTGTCCCCAAAGAGTAACACCACCCCTGCTTCTACAAATTTGCCCAAAACTACAGCTGCAATCCCGTATTACAAACCAACATCATTGGAATGCCCATCACTGCAAGAGGGACCACCTAGTGGCCTAACGGCAACATCAATCCCGGGAATATTGTTCAATAATGTGAAGTTCATTCATGTACCTGTGGTACTTAATTTGTCCCAGTGGAACATGGCTGAATTCGGCTCATGTGCCCGGACAAATGTGTCTTTGTTTTATTCTTCCTTGCTGGTAGATTTGATTGCCTCCCATGCAAGCCGAACTCATGATCCATTTGCAGAACCAAACCTCACTCCGCACAGGGGCATTTTCAGATCCAGAAAGTTAAAGGGCTTGGACAACATACTTGGGTCCATCCCAGGACTTTTTGGATCTGGCATGTCAATTTGGAACCGAGCCGATTTATCAGCGATTCGCAGGCATATCGGAAATTTTGAACAGAAAGAGGGTCGGCAAGTGCTGAAACCGGTTCTGCAGGGTGTTGAGGGGCTTGCAGAGGAGGAAAGGTTTACGGTCTATAACATGAAAGACATTGCCCAGTTGTTTGAAAAAACACAACAGAAAATAAACGAAATCATAAATATAAATAATAAGAAAGCTAGAGAGGATGGTATGGGCAAAGAGGTGATATGCACGGCATATGGGAATTTTGTTTTAACCAAAGTCACTAATGTTATCAGAGATATTCAAGCAGGTAAAATCCCTGATATATTAAAAGATACAGACCTTACCCAATGGTATTGTACTCACACTAATATTAGTGGTGGAATGAATGTACATTCTGGAGACAAGTGCAAACCTTTGCCGGTTTCCACAATTCGAAACATAGGGATAGTGACACCACACCCCAATAGAGGGCCATTTGCTTGCAAGAAGAGCCAGTCGCTGTGCGCCTACCGTGACCTAATGTATGTGTCCTTCACCATGTCACTGCCAGTGTTCCATCCCCAAGACGACTACTTTAACACGATGGCGTCCATACACTCCCTCGGGTACCTCGAAAACGACGTGTACAAGGAAAGGTTGCACCTCCCCGAAATGCTCATTCAAGTTCAAGGGCAATGGAAAGCACCACACACTGCCTGCTGCACTGTCAAAGACAATAGGTACTTATGCCGTTGTGATGTGTTCGAAATTGACACTCCAGTCTGTGGTCTAAGCAATGACCCGGATCCCACAGCCAAAGTAGCCAGGGACCCCCAACTGGAAAGTCCACGCCAACCACCTCAAGAAACTAGTCCAAGTAAGATGGAAGCTAACTGCCCCGTGAAGTTGTCAAAATGGAGAACACCCAGCACAAGGGTCACCTACCACATGGATGGACTGTACTGTGTCGTTACCAACCACCAGACATTTCTCTATGGGGGTCAGTCATGTCCGATACCCTATCCAAATTTCTGCTTCATTCCACATGAGTACTCTATTATTGGGGAAACTGTAGTAACTCCTATACCAGTGCTAACAGAAGACTATATCATTGAGAGTCCCCCTGATGTCCCAGATCCTAGAAACTACATACCCCATTTTGATATAAAAATTGATACTCTGTCAGTAAACCTTCACAATCTGCTTGCAAGGAAGGATACCCATATAATTCAAATCAGTAATGATATGGTGAAAACAGAGAAAAGGTTAAATGAACTTTTACATGATGGGGATTTCAGCTTAGTCACCACTAGGACCTGGGTGGAAATGGGGATAAAAGGTCTTCTCATATTGCAGTGTGGGGTACTGTTATTTATGACGGGCATGGTAATATATCTGGGCCGACTTCTAAAATGGCAGAGGGAGAAACTCAACTCACTAATGGAGATTAGACATAAACAATTACTCAGTTAAGTGTGGCCTCGTCTCATCTGTCTCAACTTGCCACAAGGGGTCATCTGTTGCCTTATGAGGAGTTTATGAGTAATCTCCATTAGCAACTGAGAATATCTGTATATAGATGTGTATATATTTTTGGATAAGAAATAATAGTAGTGTGTATGTGACAGGGTTTCAGTAAAGGGGTATTTTAGCAAGATGTGAATATGCGACAGGATCTGGCTGAAAAGAGCTAATGCATTTAACAGCTACTTGTAGTATGCGAGAAGGATGTGCTGGGAAGACAATCAGCTGATTACGTATATTTGATGTTCAAAGGGTCAAGGACAGATACCATCTGAAGTTTAATTGTTAAAGGGCCAAATTCATTAGATCAATAAAGGCCTTTGTATTCCTCCATGCTAATCAACCATTTGTCCATTTCAAAGGGGTGTTTGAGAGGATGACAAATATTTCTTTCATCTGTTCAGGAAAGGAGGTTTTGCCCTGGCTAAGGCCATGCATAAGTTAAGTACCCCTTTCAAGAGAAGGTGATGACTCTCACCTTAATCCCTCTTCAAACAACTTATCCCCAGCTCGTTACCACAACAGGAGGAAGTTGCCCAAATTAGGAGATATGCCTGGTGGGAATAGAGGGCTAACAGAATAAACCAATCATATTGGCCCTATTCAATTCAATGAGAGATGGGCCTATAAGAAGGTATTCCAAAGAGAGTAGTGAGGGAGATGAAAACTGACCTGGGCCCAGGAACATTCATAATATAGGTAATTATCAGAACATCTTCCAGCACTTAAAGGTATACCTGCTTGTCATGTTTGTTTGTTTACCATTTGTATTGTGATGATTATACTTTGTCTTCTTGTACTATAACCTAATATTTTCTCCCTTAAGACTATAGATATTGTCTGTGTATTAGGTAGACTTTTAACGCTTCTTTAATAAATGTTATTATATTTAAGCTTTCACTTCTGGCTATAAGAATCCTTATTTAACCAACCTCATATCTTATGGTTAATAATTCATAAATGTACGTTTAGAACGTCAAGAGTTGTATAACAATGTTTGCAGTAGCATTATCAAAAATCGAAATATCCATTTCAGATAAAACAGGCCTGTGTAAAACCAACAAGAAAGCTAAAAAACTTGAACTTACAAAGTTCACATATGGTAAAACCTGAAGGCTATATCAGACATGAGTATTTATGAACTGTGTTTGATATAGCGTTCAGATGGGGGGAAATCACCCCTGGAAAAACCAAATTTGGAAGATGCACACCAATTTACTAATGTCAACATGTGCTATCTGCCATCAGGGGGGATCAAGGGACGTGTTTTGGGGGAGCAAGCCCTTCCTCGACGCTACTTTATAATTGAGGAAGGGGTTGCACCCCCAAAACGTGTCCATTGATCTCCCGTGATGGCAGATAGCACATGTTGGCACACTGTGTGCATCCTCCAAATTTGGCTTTTCTAAACATTGAAAAAATTTTGGAACGAGAAAACACGTGATTTTGTGGGGTTTAAATTCGCCCCAAAACATCAATGATGTTATTATTTTTTTTAATAACATCACTGATTTGTTGCTGGATGTTTTGCAATTGGAGATTACACCCCATGATCTCCCCGATCAGTATCTGGGCACTTTCAGATGTAAAGCGTTCTGGATCACGATCACCTAAAAAGAGATAAAGAACAAAAAAAAAGGTCTCAAAAATCTGCCACCATCCATCTCTTTGACCTGAGCCTGTGGTCGCAGACACTCACCTGTTGTGGTGCCAATCTCCACCACGTCTTCTTCTTCCTCCTGCTCTTCTTCTTGGGTTGGTATTTCCCCTTCTTCCAGAGGGGGGGGGGTCTCTGGTCTCCTGGGATGAGGGGTGTCCGAGTCTTTTCTCCCCTATGTAAAACAAAAATGGTATAATTAGCACACAGATATTTGATGGCAGAACTAGAAATAGGAAACATTGCTCGGAAGTGGGGTACAATTGTCTATTTTAGCAGAGTTCCAAGATGTATATTTTTTATTGCCCTTTGTCAAGCTGCAATACTTTACCTGTTTGGTACAAGCTTCACAGATGTAGCCCCCCCTATAGTATACACTGGAGCACCTGTGTGCCCCCCCTAATAAAAATGGTGTTCTTGTGTCCCACACTAGTGCTCCAGTGTCCAGATGTGAAAACAGCTGCTCAGTGTCCTCTCCTTACACACAATCTAGTTTGCATTTCATTCTAGTAACAAACCCATCTACACAAACAAATATTTGACATCCAAGTAGGCCCCCAAAAATGTGTGAAAATGCATATGGCCTAAACAATGGTGTTCTAGAGGCCGAAAGAAAAATGTTTGATACAAACGAATAATGTGCCCATGAACATTAAAGTTGACCTTTTTAAACGTTACAACTAATAAAAGCATATGGAGCAGAACGAACGTAATAAAGACAGAAAGAATAGGAACACAGCACAACTACTTACTTTTTTGCAGCACTCTCCGGATCTTTCGGTACTGCTCTGGCTCTCTCAACTTCAGGTCCGACCACCGCTTCCTGAGCTGATCTTTAGACCTTCGTACCCCGAAATTCTGCTCTAGACTCCTGACCACTTTCGCCATGATCTTGGCCTTTCGGATGTTCGGGTTGGGGTAAGGCCCATATTTTCCGTCATAGTCGGACTTCCTCATGATGTCGACCATCTCCAACATCTCCCCAAACGACATATTTGTGGCCTTAAAACGTCTCCTTCTGGATCAGGACGTGCCTGGATCCGCCCTTTCCTCCTCCTCGTTGCTACAATTAGCCCGCACCTGCTGTATGTCCGCCATCATGCTCTTCCCCCACTGCGCCGAACGAAAAGGGGCGGGGAATACACTAGAAAGAACGTCAGGGGCGGGCGGAGTTACATGCATGCGCAGTGTGTATAAAGCGTAACACGCGTGCGTATTACGTTTGATCTGTGAGCGGAGGAAGGAGCATTGGACGCGCCGATCGTAAGAACGAAGGTAAGAGACAAACTTGTGCCTATACTGCTTCTAGATTGAGGCCTATATTGTAACAAGATTAGGAGAGTTTTGTGTGACATTAGGCTTTGTCTTGTGTTGTGTCTTGCAGTGAACATGGATATCTTAATGAAAGATAATGACTTCATTTCAGTATTCATAGAGATGCTAAGGGAGCTGCCCTGTCTGTGGGAGATTAAACACCCCCATTACAAGAACCAAGCAAAGAGGAAGGCAGCACTGGAGCAATTGTGTGAAATTGTGAAGCAGGTGATCCCCACGGCAGACATCACTTATTTAAAGATTTTCATTGGTGGCCTGAGGAGCACATATCTGAGGGAGCGCAATAAAGTCCTTGATTCACAGAGATCCGGAGCAGCAGGTGACATCTATGTCCCCAGGATGTTGTACTACAACAGGCTGCACTTTCTGGCAGGCCAGACTGAACCCAGGCCATCCCTCTCCAGTCTTCCTTCCACGCTTCCTTCCCCCCCAGCTGAGGCTTCTAACGCCCAACCTGGGCCTTCCAGGACACATGTGGAGGAGCCCAGATTGAGCCAGGTATAGCATTCCTCTAAATATTTCTGCTTGTCCAATCAATGATGTGAACTATATGTTAGTTGGGAGTACTAATTAAGGATTGTGATTGATGATGCAAAACATTACAACCATGTCCCTTTTTCATACACAGGGAAGTCTCAGCCAGGAGGTGGCCGGGCCGAGCCGGCTGGTTGATCTGCAGGTCCCTCCACCCCCCCTGAAAAGAGAAAGTGGCAGTAGGATGAGTGCCCTAGAGGAGGCGGCTATCAGATTCTTTTGGAGGGCTACAGAGGTCCTGGGAGCACCACACACCAGGCAGGAGAACATTGCTGCATTCATAGCCTATAAAATGCAGAGGATGGAGGAGGGCCAAAAAGCCATGGGTGAGGCCCTCATATCAGAGGCTCTGGAGAAAGGTGTGAGGGGCCAAATTACACCTCACACACAGCTTTGGGATGGTCCTCCTCCTCCTCCTGCAGGTCCTACTCCTCCTCCAGGTCCTACTCCTCCTCCTGCCACATCTCCAACTGCAAAGCCACAGCTGGGAATGAAGCGTGAAAGGAAGACCAGACAGTGAGGACCCTGGATCCAGTCTGTTGGGCAAAAAAATGCAGCCTCTTGTGGTACCACAGCCTGCGGACACACATGCCATCTGCTGCTATCCAAGTCTCTGTAAATCCCGGACCAGACTGCCCTCCCTTACATATGGACTCCTCAGGCCACCAATTTTGATGTTGAAGAATTGATGTCTGCCGTGGGGGTCCCAGGCTTCGCTAATTTCTCTTGTTGATCCAGTGTTGCCTTCCTCTTTGTTTGGTTCTGATCCCTTAATAAAGGATTTTTGTTTTGAATTATACTCTCCTATGTGTTTTACTTCAAAAAGGACAGTTTGTTTGTGAGGATTCAGGTACATTTCAAATATACAATGTGAAATGAACAAGGGACACCAACAACAAACAATCTCCTTGAGGTTAAATAATAAAAGATATCAATGGTGTTGGGGTAACTTGACACACAAAACACACCCAAAAACATTCTGGAGTAAAAATAAAAATAACATTGAACAAAGATCAGCCTTGGAAAAAATCCAAACATTAAGGAAAAAAAAAGGCTTAAAATCCAAAATAAAAAAAAATAAAAAAATATCAAACTGTCAGATGTGACAACTAATAACAATATATTCAGGGAATCCCACTAAAAAAACACAAATAAAAGTTTGTGAGAAGTGTGTGTGAATACGAGCAGCAAAACTACTTAATTCTTGTCACATTATAAAGAAGAAGAGAGTGCGCTGTATTAAACCATTTTTAACATTGCAGCGTGACGAAAGTGCTGTATCCATTGCGAACGCTAAGTTTACCAGAACGAGCTGTCCCGTGTTGGAATTTCTTCTGAGCATGCGTGGCACTTTGTGCGTCGGAACAGGCCACACACGGTCGGAATTGACGCAATCGGATTTTGTTGTCGGAAAATTTTATCTCCTGCTGTCCAACTTTGTGTGTCGGAAAATCCGATGGAAAATGTCCGATGGCGCCCACACACGGTCGGAATTTCGGACAACACGCTCCAATCGGACATTGTCCATCGGAAAATCCGACCGTGTGTACGGGGCACTAGAGTCCTTTCACACAGGACAGATCTGTGATGATCCACCCCGTGAACATCCGCTTGCTCAGCGGGGATCGCTCTGTGGATCCCCGCTGAGCAGGCAGATGACAGGTACATCGCTGCACACTGTGCAGCGACGGACCTGTCACAGTGCCGCTCTCCCCTATGGGGGATTGGATGACGACGGACCATAGAGTCTGTCGTCACCCGATCCGAAAACGGATGGAAAAGTAGGTTTTTCCTCCGTTACACTTTTTTCGGATCGGAGCGTGTCGGATGTCAGCGGACATGTCATCTCTGACATCCGACGCTTCATAGAGGTCTTTGGAGGGTCCGTTCAGGTCCGCCTAAAACACTGACAGGCGGGCCTAAACGGATCGTTCATGTGAAAGAGGCCTAATGTGTAAATAATGTAGCTGCCTGTGGTAGTGATAGGATCAGGAAAACACCACCAACCTTCTACAGGTAGCTTTAGCTGAACACTGTGCAGAGGTCGCACTAGACTAACGTGTAAATAATGTAGCTGCCGGCAGTAGTGATAGGATCAGGAAAACACCACCAACCTTCTACAGATAGCTTTAGCTGAACACTGTGAAGAGAACACACTACACTAACATTAAAATAATGTAGCTGCCTGCGGTAGTGATAGGATCAGGGAAACACCACCAACCTTCTACAGGTAGCTTTAGCAGAACACTGTGCAGAGGTCGTACTAGACTAACGTGTAAATAATGTAGCTGCCTGCAATAGTGATAGGATCAGAAATACACCACCAACCTTTTACAGGTAGCTTTAGCTGAACACTGTGCAGAGGTCGCACTAGACTAATGTTAAAATAATGTAGCTGCCTGCGGTAGTGATAAGATCAGAAAAACACCATCAACCTTCTACAGGTAGCTTTAGCTGAACACTGTGCAGAGGTCACTCTAGACCAATGTGTAAATAATGTAGCTGCCTGCGGTAGTGATAGGATCAGGAAAACACCACCAACCTTCTACAGATAGCTTTAACTGAACACTGTGCAGAGGTCGCACTAGACTAACATGTGAATAATGTAGCTGCCTGTGGTAGTGATAGGATCAGGAAAATACCACCAACCTTCTACAGGTAGCTTTAGCTGAACACTGTGCAGAGGTCGCACTAGACTAACGTGTAAATAATGTAGCTGCTTGCGGTAGTGATAGGATCAGGAAAACACCACCAACCTTCTACAGGTAGCTTTAGCTGAACACTGTGCAGAGGTCGCACTAGACTAACGTGTAAATAATGTAGCTGCCTGTGGTAGTGATAGGATCAGGAAAACACCACCAACCTTCTACAGTTAGCTTTAGCTGAAAACTGTGCAGACAGAGTTCGCACTAGACTAACGTGTAAATAATGTAACTGCCTGCGGTGGTGATAGGATCAGGGAAACACCACCAACCTTCTACAGGTAGCTTTAGCTGAACACTGTGAAGAGGACGCACTACACTAACGTGTAAATAATGTAGCTGCCGGCGGTAGTGATAGGATCAGGAAAACACCACCAACCTTTTACTGGTAGCTTTAGCTGAATACTGTGCAGAGGTCACACTAGACTAACGTGTAAAATAATGTAGCTGCCTGCGGTAGTGATAGGATCAGGAAAACACCACCAACCTTCTATAGATAGCTTTAGCTGAACACTGTGAAGAGGACACATTACACTAACGTTAAAATAATGTAGATGCCTGCGGTAGTGATAGGATCAGGAAAACACCACCAACATTCTACAGGTAGCTTTAACTGAACACTGTGCAGAGGTTGCACTAGACTAACGTGTTAATGATGTAGCTGCCTGCGGTAGTGATAGGATCAGGAAAACACCACCAACCTTCTACAGATAGCTTTAGCTGAACACTGTGAAGAGGACGCACTACACTAACGTTAAAAAAATGTAGCTGCCTGCAGTAGTGATAGGATCAGGAAAACACCACCAACCTTCTACAGGTAGCTTTAGCTGAACACTGTGCAGAGGTCGCACTACACTAACGTGTAAATAATGCAGTTGCCTGCGGTAGTGATAGGATCAGGAAAACACCACCATATTTCTACAGGTAGCTTTAGCTGAACACTGTGCAGAGGTCGCACTAGGCTAACGTGTAAATAATGTAGCTGCCTGCGGTAGTGATAGGATCAGGAAAACACCACCAACCTTCTACAGGTAGCTTTAGCTGAACACTGTGCAGAGGTCGCACTACACTAACTTGTAGCTTTAGCTGAACACTGTTCAGAGGATGTACTACACTAACTTGTAGCTTTAGCTGAACACTGTGAGGAGGACGCACTACACTAACTTTTAGCTTTAGCTGAACACTGTGCACTACACTAACTTGTAGCTTTAGCTGAACACTGTTCAGAGGACGCACTACACTAACTTGTAGCTTTAGCTGAACACTGTTCAGAGGACGCACTACAATAACTTGTAGCTTTAGCTGAACACTGTTCAGAGAATGCACTACAATAACTTGTAGCTTTAGCTGAACATTATGCAGAGGTCACACTACACTAACCTGTAAATAATGTAGCTGCGTGCGGTAGTGATAGGATCAGGAAAACACCACCAACCTTCTACAGGTAGCTTTAGATGAACACTGTGCAGAGGTCGCACTAGACTAACGTGTAAATAATGTAGCTGCC
The DNA here is from genome assembly GCF_042186555.1 of Aquarana catesbeiana. Classification (NCBI taxonomy): domain Eukaryota; kingdom Metazoa; phylum Chordata; class Amphibia; order Anura; family Ranidae; genus Aquarana; species Aquarana catesbeiana. Next base: position 273,997,040 of record NC_133328.1, on the reverse strand, counting down.
TGCAATAGTGATAGGATCAGAAATATACCACCAACCTTTTACAGGTAGATTTAGCTGAACACTGTGCAGAGGTCACACTAGACTAACGTTAAAATAATGTAGCTGCCTGCGGTAGTGATAGGATCAGGAAAACACCATCAACCTTCTACAGGTAGCTTTAGCTGAACAATGTGCCGAGGTCGCACTACACTAACTTGTAGCTTTAGCTGAACACTGTTCAGAGGACGTACTACACTAACTTGTAGCTTTAGCTGAACACTGTGCAGAGGTCGCATTACATTAATGTGTAAATAATGTAGCTGCCTGCGGTAGTGATAGGATCAGGAAAACACCACCAACCTTCTACAGGTAGCTTTAGCTGAACACTGTGCAGAGGTCTTACTACACTAACTTGTAGCTTTAGCTGAACACTGTTCAGAGGATGTACTACACTAACTTGCAGCTTTAGCTGAACACTGTTCAGAGGACGCACTACACTAACCTTTAGCTTTGGCTGAACACTGTGCACTACACTAACTTGTAGCTTTAGCTGAACACTGTTCAGAGGATGCACTACACTAACTTGTAGCTTTAGCTGAATACTGTTCAGAGGACGCACTACAATAACTTGTAGCTTTAGCTGAATACTCTGCAGAGGTCACACTTCACTAACGTGTAAATAATGTAGCTGCCTGCGGTAGTGATAGGATCAGGAAAACACCATAAACCTTCTACAGGTAGCTTTAGCTGAACACTGTGTAGAGGTCGCACTACACTAACTTGTAGCTTTAGCAGAACACTATTCAGCGGATGCACTACACTAACTTGTAGCTTTAGCTTAACACTGTTCAGAGGACGCACTACAATAACTTGTAGCTTTAGCTGAACACTGTGAGGAGAACGCACTACACTAACTTGTAGCTTTAGCTGAACACTGTGCACTAAACTAACTTGTAGCTTTAGCTGACCACTGTTCAGAGGACGTACTACACTAACTTGTAGCTTTAGCTGAACACTGTGAGGAGGACGCAATACACTGACTTGTAGCTTTAACTGAACACTGTGCACTACACTAAATTGTTGCTTTAGCTGAACACTGTGCAGAGGTCGCACTACACTAACGTGTTAAAAATGTAGCTGCCTGCGGTAGTGATAGGATCAGGAAAACACCACCAACCTTCTACAGGTATCTTTAGCTGAACACTATGCAGAGGTCGCACTACACTAACTTGTAGCTTTAGCTGAACACTATTCAGCGGATGCAGTACACTAACTTGTAGCTTTAGCTTAACACTGTTCAGAGGACGCACTACACTAACTTGTAGCTTTAGCTGAACACTGTGAGGAGAACGCACTACATTAACTTGTAGCTTTAGCTGAACACTGTGCACTAAACTAACTTGTAGCTTTAGCTGATCACTGTTCAGAGGACGCACTACACTAACTTGTTGCTTTAGCTGACCACTGTTCAGAGGACGTACTACACTAACTTGTAGCTTTAGCTGAACACTGTGAGGAGGACGCACTACACTAACTTGTAGCTTTAACTGAACACTGTGCACTACACTAAATTGTTGCTTTAGCTGAACACTGTGCAGAGGTCGCACTACACTAACGTGTAAATAATGTAGCTGCCTGCGGTAGTGATAGGATCAGGAAAACACCACCAACCTTCTACAGTTAGCTTTAGCTGAAAACTGTGCAGACAGAGTTCGCACTAGACTAACGTGTAAATAATGTAGCTGCCTGCGGTGGTGATAGGATCAGGGAAACACCACCAACCTTCTACAGGTAGCTTTAGCTGAACACTGTGAAGAGGACGCACTACACTAACGTGTAAATAATGTAGCTGCCGGCGGTAGTGATAGGATCAGGAAAACACCACCAACCTTTTACTGGTAGCTTTAGCTGAATACTGTGCAGAGGTCACACTAGACTAACGTGTAAAATAATGTAGCTGCCTGCGGTAGTGATAGGATCAGGAAAACACCACCAACCTTCTATAGATAGCTTTAGCCGAACACTATAAAGAGGACACATTACACTAACGTTAAAATAATGTAGATGCCTGCGGTAGTGATAGGATCAGGAAAACACCACCAACATTCTACAGGTAGCTTTAACTGAACACTGTGCAGAGGTTGCACTAGACTAACGTGTTAATAATGTAGCTGCCTGCGGTAGTGATAGGATCAGGAAAACACCACCAACCTTCTACAGATAGCTTTAGCTGAACACTGTGAAGAGGACGCACTACACTAACGTTAAAAAAATGTAGCTGCCTGCAGTAGTGATAGGATCAGGAAAACACCACCAACCTTCTACAGGTAGCTTTAGCTGAACACTGTGCTGAGGTCGCACTACACTAACGTGTAAATAATGCAGCTGCCTGCGGTAGTGATAGGATCAGGAAAACACCACCATATTTCTACAGGTAGCTTTAGCTGAACACTGTGCAGAGGTCGCACTAGGCTAACGTGTAAATAATGTAGCTGCCTGCGGTAGTGATAGGATCAGGAAAACACCACCAACCTTCTACAGGTAGCTTTAGCTGAACACTGTGCAGAGGTCGCACTACACTAACTTGTAGCTTTAGCTGAACACTGTTCAGAGGATGTACTACACTAACTTGTAGCTTTAGCTGAACACTGTGAGGAGGACGCACTACACTAACTTTTAGCTTTAGCTGAACACTGTGCACTACACTAACTTGTAGCTTTAGCTGAACACTGTTCAGAGGACGCACTACAATAACTTGTAGCTTTAGCTGAACACTGTTCAGAGAATGCACTACAATAACTTGTAGCTTTAGCTGAACATTATGCAGAGGTCACACTACACTAACCTGTAAATAATGTAGCTGCCTGCGGTAGTGATAGGATCAGGAAAACACCACCAACCTTCTACAGGTAGCTTTAGATGAACACTGTGCAGAGGTCGCACTAGACTAACGTGTAAATAATGTAGCTGCCTGCAATAGTGATAGGATCAGAAATACACCACCAACCTTTTACAGGTAGATTTAGCTGAACACTGTGCAGAGGTCACACTAGACTAACGTTAAAATAATGTAGCTGCCTGCGGTAGTGATAGGATCAGGAAAACACCATCAACCTTCTACAGGTAGCTTTAGCTGAACAATGTGCCGAGGTCGCACTACACTAACTTGTAGCTTTAGCTGAACACTGTTCAGAGGACGTACTACACTAACTTGTAGCTTTAGCTGAACACTGTGCAGAGGTCGCACTACATTAATGTGTAAATAATGTAGCTGCCTGCGGTAGTGATAGGATCAGGAAAACACCACCAACCTTCTACAGGTAGCTTTAGCTGAACACTGTGCAGAGGTCTCACTACACTAACTTGTAGCTTTAGCTGAACACTGTTCAGAGGATGTACTACACTAACTTGCAGCTTTAGCTGAACACTGTTCAGAGGACGCACTACACTAACCTTTAGCTTTAGCTGAACACTGTGCACTACACTAACTTGTAGCTTTAGCTGAACACTGTTCAGAGGATGCACTACACTAACTTGTAGCTTTAGCTGAATACTGTTCAGAGGACGCACTACAATAACTTGTAGCTTTAGCTGAATACTCTGCAGAGGTCACACTTCACTAACGTGTAAATAATGTAGCTGCCTGCGGTACTGATAGGATCAGGAAAACACCATAAACCTTCTACAGGTAGCTTTAGCTGAACACTGTGTAGAGGTCGCACTACACTAACTTGTAGCTTTAGCGGAACACTATTCAGCGGATGCACTACACTAACTTGTAGCTTTAGCTTAACACTGTTCAGAGGACGCACTACAATAACTTGTAGCTTTAGCTGAACACTGTGAGGAGAACGCACTACACTAACTTGTAGCTTTAGCTGAACACTGTGCACTAAACTAACTTGTAGCTTTAGCTGATCACTGTTCAGAGGACGCACTACACTAACTTGTAGCTTTAGCTGACCACTGTTCAGAGGACGTACTACACTAACTTGTAGCTTTAGCTGAACACTGTGAGGAGGACGCAATACACTGACTTGTAGCTTTAACTGAACACTGTGCACTACACTAAATTGTTGCTTTAGCTGAACACTGTGCAGAGGTCGCACTACACTAACGTGTTAAAAATGTAGCTGCCTGCGGTAGTGATAGGATCAGGAAAACACCACCAACCTTCTACAGGTATCTTTAGCTGAACACTATGCAGAGGTCGCACTACACTAACTTGTAGCTTTAGCTAAACACTATTCAGCGGATGCACTACACTAACTTGTAGCTTTAGCTTAACACTGTTCAGAGGACGCACTACACTAACTTGTAGCTTTAGCTGAACACTGTGAGGAGAACGCACTACATTAACTTGTAGCTTTAGCTGAACACTGTGCACTAAACTAACTTGTAGCTTTAGCTGATCACTGTTCAGAGGACGCACTACACTAACTTGTTGCTTTAGCTGACCACTGTTCAGAGGACGTACTACACTAACTTGTAGCTTTAGCTGAACACTGTGAGGAGGACGCACTACACTAACTTGTAGCTTTAACTGAACACTGTGCACTACACTAAATTGTTGCTTTAGCTGAACACTGTGCAGAGGTCGCACTACACTAACGTGTAAATAATGTAGCTGCCTGCGGTAGTGATAGGATCAGGAAAATACCACCAACCTTCTACAGGTATCTTTAGCTGAACACTGTGCAGAGGTCGCACTACACTAACTTGTAGCTTTAGCTGAACACTGTTCAGGTGATGCACTACACTAACTTGTAGCTTTAGCTGAACACTGTAAGGGAGGACGCACTACACTAACTTTTAGCTTTAGCTGAGCACTGTGCACTACACTAACTTGTAGCTTTAGCTGAACACTGTTCAGAGGACGCACTACTCTAACTTGTAGCTTTAGCTGAACACTGTTCAGTGGATGCACTACACTAACTTGTAGCTTTAGCTGAACACTGTTCAGAGGACGCACTACACTAACTTGTAGCTTTAGCTGAACACTGTGCACTACACTAACTTGTAGCTTTAGCTGAACACTGTTCAGAGGACGCACTACTCTAACTTGTAGCTTTAACTGAACACTGTTCAGCGGATGCACTACACTAACTTGTAGCTTTAGCTGAACACTGTTCAGCGGATGTACTACACTAACTTGTAGCTTTAGCTGAACACTGTGAGGAGAACGCACTACACTAACTTGTAGCTTTAGCTGAACACTGTGCACTAAACTAACTTGTAGCTTTAGCTGATCACTGTTCAGAGGACGCACTACACTAACTTGTAGCTTTAGCTGAACACTGTTCAGAGGACGTACTACACTAACTTGTAGCTTTAGCTGAACACTGTGAGGAGGACGCACTACACTAACTTGTAGCTCACTCATATTCAGGTCAAAATGTATTGAAAGGCAGATGGAAGACTACGAAAGAGTTCTGTGGAACATTGACCAAAAGCCGCGTTGGATCGAAAAAGGAGCCAAGGAGCGGAAACATCATCATTAGGCTGATTTCCCGGAGAGGTGGCTTGTGACACACGTACTGACAGAGACCCAGTGGCTGGGGGACACAGCCACTTGCGTGTATGATCTCTTTGACAGGAGATCTTTGGATCTGGTGAGGGGCTTACCTACTTAAGGTGGAGGAACTCCCTATAACACCACGCTCCTCACGGAGATAGTTTTTTACATCACTTGAAGAAAGGGTGTCTTTCTCCCTCTATCCATTAATTTTCTGCACCCACAGGAACTTTTATTTTTATTTTTTTTATTTTTTGAATATATGGACTTGATTCAATTGTTTTGATCACTGAATTCCTTATTCACTATTTCTGCATGCGATTTATGTTTTTTCAATTACTGTATATTTTTTACTATTTTGTTCACATTTAATTGTCAAGGAATACTTTGCTTACGTTTAATTGTCATTAAGGTGGTTGTATTCATTATGATCACGTTCATTTACGAGCAGCGCAGCCTATTATCTGTATAACTTGTAGCTTTAACTGAACACTGTGCACTACACTAAATTGTTGCTTTAGCTGAACACTGTGCAGAGGTCGCAATACACTAACGTGTAAATAATGTAGCTGCCTGCGGTAGTGATAGGATCAGGAAAACACCACCAACCTTCTACAGGTATCTTTAGCTGAACACTGTGCAGAGGTCGCACAACACTAACTTGTAGCTTTAGCTGAACACTGTGAGGAGGACGCACTACACTAACTTGTAGCTTTAACTGAACACTGTGCACTACACTAAATTGTTGCTTTAGCTGAACACTGTGCAGAGGTCGCACTACACTAACGTGTAAATAATGTAGCTGCCTGCGGTAGTGATAGGATCAGGAAAACACCACCAACCTTCTACAGGTATCTTTAGCTGAACACTGTGCAGAGGTTGCACAACACTAACTTGTAGCTTTAGCTGAACACTGTTCAGGTGATGCACTACACTAAAATGTAGCTTTAGCTGAACACTGTGAGGAGGACGCACTACACTAACTTTTAGCTTTAGCTAATCACTGTGCACTAAACTAACTTATAGCTTTAGCTGAACACTGTTCAGAGGACGCACTACTCTAACTTGTAGCTTTAGCTGAACACTGTTCAGCGGATGCACTACACTAACTTGTAGCTTTAGCTGAACACTGTTCAGAGGACGCACTACACTAACTTGTAGCTTTAGCTTAACACTGTGAGGAGGACGCACTACACAAACTTGTAGCTTTAGCTGAACACTGTGCACTACACTAACTTGTAGCTTTAGCTGAACACTGTTCAGAGGACGCACTACTCTAACTTGTAGCTTTAGCTGAACACTGTTCAGAGGCTGTACTACACTAACTTGTAGCTTTAGCTGAACACTGTGAGGAGGACGCAGTACACTAACTTTTAGCTTTAGCTGAACACTGTGCACTACTCTAACTTGTAGCTTTAGCTGAACACTGTTCAGAGGACGCACTACACTAAGTTGTAGCTTTAGCTGAACACTGTTCAGAGGATGCACTACAATAACTTGTAGCTTTAGCTGAACACTGTGCAGAGGTTGCACTACACTAACCTGTAAATAATGTAGCTGCCTGCTGTAGTGATAGGATCAGGAAAACACCACCAACCTTCTACAGGTAGCTTTAGCTGAACACTGTGCAGAGGTCGCATTAGACTAACGTTAAAATAATGTAGCTGCCGGCGGTAGTGATAGGATCAGAAAACACCACCAACCTTTTACTGGTAGCTTTAGCTGAACACTGTGCAGAGGTCACACTAGACTAACGTGTAAAATAATGTAGCTGCCTGCGGTAGTGATAGGATCAGGAAAACACCACCAACCTTCTATAGATAGCTTTAGCTGAACACTGTGAAGAGGACACATTACACTAACGTTAAAATAATGTAGATGCCTGCGGTAGTGATAGGATCAGGAAAACACCACCAACATTCTACAGGTAGCTTTAACTGAACACTGTGCAGAGGTTGCACTAGACTAACGTGTTAATAATGTAGCTGCCTGCGGTAGTGATAGGATCAGGAAAACACCACCAACCTTCTACAGATAGCTTTAGCTGAACACTGTGAAGAGGACGCACTACACTAACGTTAAAAAAATGTAGCTGCCTGCAGTAGTGATAGGATAAGGAAAACACCACCAACCTTCTACAGGTAGCTTTATCTGAACACTGTGCTGAGGTCGCACTACACTAACGTGTAAATAATGCAGCTGCCTGCGGTAGTGATAGGATCAGGAAAACACCACCATATTTCTACAGGTAGCTTTAGCTGAACACTGCAGAGGTCGCACTAGGGTAACGTGTAAATAATGTAGCTGCCTGCGGTAGTGATAGGATCAGGAAAACACCACCAACCTTCTACAGGTATCTTTAGCTGAACACTGTGCAGAGGTCGCACAACACTAACTTGTAGCTTTAGCTGAACACTGTTCAGGTGATGCACTACACTAAAATGTAGCTTTAGCTGAACACTGTGAGGAGGACGCACTACACTAACTTTTAGCTTTAGCTGAACACTGTGCACTACACTAACTTATAGCTTTAGCTGAACACTGTTCAGAGGACGCACTACTCTAACTTGTAGCTTTAGCTGAACACTGTTCAGCGGATGCACTACACTAACTTGTAGCTTTAGCTGAACACTGTTCAGAGGACGCACTACACTAACTTGTAGCTTTAGCTTAACACTGTGAGGAGGATGCACTACACAAACTTGTAGCTTTAGCTGAACACTGTGCACTACACTAACTTGTAGCTTTAGCTGAACACTGTTCAGAGGACGCACTACTCTAACTTGTAGATTTAGCTGAACACTGTTCAGAGGCTATACTACACTAACTTGTAGCTTTAGCTGAACACTGTGAGGAGGACACAGTACACTAACTTTTAGCTTTAGCTGAACACTGTGCACTACTCTAACTTGTAGCTTTAGCTGAACATTGTTCAGAGGACGCACTACACTAAGTTGTAGCTTTAGCTGAACACTGTTCAGAGGATGCACTACAATAACTTGTAGCTTTAGCTGAACACTGTGCAGAGGTCGCACTACACTAACCTGTAAATAATGTAGCTGCCTGCTGTAGTGATAGGATCAGGAAAACACCACCAACCTTCTACAGGTAGCTTTAGCTGAACACTGTGCAGAGGTCGCATTAGACTAACGTTAAAATAATGTAGCTGCCGGCGGTAGTGATAGGATCAGAAAACACCACCAACCTTTTACTGGTAGCTTTAGCTGAACACTGTGCAGAGGTCACACTAGACTAACGTGTAAAATAATGTAGCTGCCTGCGGTAGTGATAGGATCAGGAAAACACCACCAACCTTCTATAGATAGCTTTAGCTGAACACTGTGAAGAGGACACATTACACTAACGTTAAAATAATGTAGATGCCTGCGGTAGTGATAGGATCAGGAAAACACCACCAACATTCTACAGGTAGCTTTAACTGAACACTGTGCAGAGGTTGCACTAGACTAACGTGTTAATAATGTAGCTGCCTGCGGTAGTGATAGGATCAGGAAAACACCACCAACCTTCTACAGATAGCTTTAGCTGAACACTTAGAAGAGGACGCACTACACTAACGTTAAAAAAATGTAGCTGCCTGCAGTAGTGATAGGATAAGGAAAACACCACCAACCTTCTACAGGTAGCTTTATCTGAACACTGTGCAGAGGTCGCACTACACTAACGTGTAAATAATGCAGCTGCCTGCGGTAGTGATAGGATCAGGAAAACACCACCATATTTCTACAGGTAGCTTTAGCTGAACACTGCAGAGGTCGCACTAGGGTAACGTGTAAATAATGTAGCTGCCTGCGGTAGTGATAGGATCAGGAAAACACCACCAACCTTCTACAGGTATCTTTAGCTGAACACTGTGCAGAGGTCGCACAACACTAACTTGTAGCTTTAGCTGAACACTGTTCAGGTGATGCACTACACTAAAATGTAGCTTTAGCTGAACACTGTGAGGAGGACGCACTACACTAACTTTTAGCTTTAGCTGAACACTGTGCACTACACTAACTTATAGCTTTAGCTGAACACTGTTCAGAGGACGCACTACTCTAACTTGTAGCTTTAGCTGAACACTGTTCAGCGGATGCACTACACTAACTTGTAGCTTTAGCTGAACACTGTTCAGAGGACGCACTACACTAACTTGTAGCTTTAGCTTAACACTGTGAGGAGGACGCACTACACAAACTTGTAGCTTTAGCTGAACACTGTGCACTACACTAACTTGTAGCTTTAGCTGAACACTGTTCAGAGGACGCACTACTCTAACTTGTAGCTTTAGCTGAACACTGTTCAGAGGCTGTACTACACTAACTTGTAGCTTTAGCTGAACACTGTGAGGAGGACGCAGTACACTAACTTTTAGCTTTAGCTGAACACTGTGCACTACTCTAACTTGTAGCTTTAGCTGAACACTGTTCAGAGGACGCACTACACTAAGTTGTAGCTTTAGCTGAACACTGTTCAGAGGATGCACTACAATAACTTGTAGCTTTAGCTGAACACTGTGCAGAGGTCGCACTACACTAACCTGTAAATAATGTAGCTGCCTGCTGTAGTGATAGGATCAGGAAAACACCACCAACCTTCTACAGGTAGCTTTAGCTGAACACTGTGCAGAGGTCGCATTAGACTAACGTTAAAATAATGTAGCTGCCTGCGGTAGTGATAGGATCAGAAAACACCACCAACCTTTTACTGGTAGCTTTAGCTGAACACTGTGCAGAGGTCACACTAGACTAAAGTGTAAAATAATGTAGCTGCCTGCGGTAGTGATAGGATCAGGAAAACACCACCAACCTTCTATAGATAGCTTTAGCTGAACACTGTGAAGAGGACACATTACACTAACGTTAAAATAATGTAGATGCCTGCGGTAGTGATAGGATCAGGAAAACACCACCAACATTCTACAGGTAGCTTTAACTGAACACTGTGCAGAGGTTGCACTAGACTAACGTGTTAATAATGTAGCTGCCTGCGGTAGTGATAGGATCAGGAAAACACCACCAACCTTCTACAGATAGCTTTAGCTGAACACTGTGAAGAGGACGCACTACACTAACGTTAAAAAAATGTAGCTGCCTGCAGTAGTGATAGGATAAGGAAAACACCACCAACCTTCTACAGGTAGCTTTATCTGAACACTGTGCAGAGGTCGCACTACACTAACGTGTAAATAATGCAGCTGCCTGCGGTAGTGATAGGATCAGGAAAACACCACCATATTTCTACAGGTAGCTTTAGCTGAACACTGCAGAGGTCGCACTAGGGTAACGTGTAAATAATGTAGCTGCCTGCGGTAGTGATAGGATCAGGAAAACACCACCAACCTTCTACAGGTATCTTTAGCTGAACACTGTGCAGAGGTCGCACAACACTAACTTGTAGCTTTAGCTGAACACTGTTCAGGTGATGCACTACACTAAAATGTAGCTTTAGCTGAACACTGTGAGGAGGACGCACTACACTAACTTTTAGCTTTAGCTGAACACTGTGCACTACACTAACTTATAGCTTTAGCTGAACACTGTTCAGAGGACGCACTACTCTAACTTGTAGCTTTAGCTGAACACTGTTCAGCGGATGCACTACACTAACTTGTAGCTTTAGCTGAACACTGTTCAGAGGACGCACTACACTAACTTGTAGCTTTAGCTTAACACTGTGAGGAGGATGCACTACACAAACTTGTAGCTTTAGCTGAACACTGTGCACTACACTAACTTGTAGCTTTAGCTGAACACTGTTCAGAGGACGCACTACTCTAACTTGTAGATTTAGCTGAACACTGTTCAGAGGCTATACTACACTAACTTGTAGCTTTAGCTGAACACTGTGAGGAGGACACAGTACACTAACTTTTAGCTTTAGCTGAACACTGTGCACTACTCTAACTTGTAGCTTTAGCTGAACATTGTTCAGAGGACGCACTACACTAAGTTGTAGCTTTAGCTGAACACTGTTCAGAGGATGCACTACAATAACTTGTAGCTTTAGCTGAACACTGTGCAGAGGTCGCACTACACTAACCTGTAAATAATGTAGCTGCCTGCTGTAGTGATAGGATCAGGAAAACACCACCAACCTTCTACAGGTAGCTTTAGCTGAACACTGTGCAGAGGTCGCATTAGACTAACGTTAAAATAATGTAGCTGCCGGCGGTAGTGATAGGATCAGAAAACACCACCAACCTTTTACTGGTAGCTTTAGCTGAACACTGTGCAGAGGTCACACTAGACTAACGTGTAAAATAATGTAGCTGCCTGCGGTAGTGATAGGATCAGGAAAACACCACCAACCTTCTATAGATAGCTTTAGCTGAACACTGTGAAGAGGACACATTACACTAACGTTAAAATAATGTAGATGCCTGCGGTAGTGATAGGATCAGGAAAACACCACCAACATTCTACAGGTAGCTTTAACTGAACACTGTGCAGAGGTTGCACTAGACTAACGTGTTAATAATGTAGCTGCCTGCGGTAGTGATAGGATCAGGAAAACACCACCAACCTTCTACAGATAGCTTTAGCTGAACACTTAGAAGAGGACGCACTACACTAACGTTAAAAAAATGTAGCTGCCTGCAGTAGTGATAGGATAAGGAAAACACCACCAACCTTCTACAGGTAGCTTTATCTGAACACTGTGCAGAGGTCGCACTACACTAACGTGTAAATAATGCAGCTGCCTGCGGTAGTGATAGGATCAGGAAAACACCACCATATTTCTACAGGTAGCTTTAGCTGAACACTGCAGAGGTCGCACTAGGGTAACGTGTAAATAATGTAGCTGCCTGCGGTAGTGATAGGATCAGGAAAACACCACCAACCTTCTACAGGTATCTTTAGCTGAACACTGTGCAGAGGTCGCACAACACTAACTTGTAGCTTTAGCTGAACACTGTTCAGGTGATGCACTACACTAAAATGTAGCTTTAGCTGAACACTGTGAGGAGGACGCACTACACTAACTTTTAGCTTTAGCTGAACACTGTGCACTACACTAACTTATAGCTTTAGCTCAACACTGTTCAGAGGACGCACTACTCTAACTTGTAGCTTTAGCTGAACACTGTTCAGCGGATGCACTACACTAACTTGTAGCTTTAGCTGAACACTGTTCAGAGGACGCACTACACTAACTTGTAGCTTTAGCTTAACACTGTGAGGAGGACGCACTACACAAACTTGTAGCTTTAGCTGAACACTGTGCACTACACTAACTTGTAGCTTTAGCTGAACACTGTTCAGAGGACGCACTACTCTAACTTGTAGCTTTAGCTGAACACTGTTCAGAGGCTGTACTACACTAACTTGTAGCTTTAGCTGAACACTGTGAGGAGGACGCAGTACACTAACTTTTAGCTTTAGCTGAACACTGTGCACTACTCTAACTTGTAGCTTTAGCTGAACACTGTTCAGAGGACGCACTACACTAAGTTGTAGCTTTAGCTGAACACTGTTCAGAGGATGCACTACAATAACTTGTAGTTTTAGCTGAACACTGTGCAGAGGTCGCACTACACTAACCTGTAAATAATGTAGCTGCCTGCTGTAGTGATAGGATCAGGAAAACACCACCAACCTTCTACAGGTAGCTTTAGCTGAACACTGTGCAGAGGTCGCATTAGACTAACGTTAAAATAATGTAGCTGCCGGCGGTAGTGATAGGATCAGAAAACACCACCAACCTTTTACTGGTAGCTTTAGCTGAACACTGTGCAGAGGTCACACTAGACTAACGTGTAAAATAATGTAGCTGCCTGCGGTAGTGATAGGATCAGGAAAACACCACCAACCTTCTATAGATAGCTTTAGCTGAACACTGTGAAGAGGACACATTACACTAACGTTAAAATAATGTAGATGCCTGCGGTAGTGATAGGATCAGGAAAACACCACCAACATTCTACAGGTAGCTTTAACTGAACACTGTGCAGAGGTTGCACTAGACTAACGTGTTAATAATGTAGCTGCCTGCGGTAGTGATAGGATCAGGAAAACACCACCAACCTTCTACAGATAGCTTTAGCTGAACACTTAGAAGAGGACGCACTACACTAACGTTAAAAAAATGTAGCTGCCTGCAGTAGTGATAGGATAAGGAAAACACCACCAACCTTCTACAGGTAGCTTTATCTGAACACTGTGCAGAGGTCGCACTACACTAACGTGTAAATAATGCAGCTGCCTGCGGTAGTGATAGGATCAGGAAAACACCACCATATTTCTACAGGTAGCTTTAGCTGAACACTGCAGAGGTCGCACTAGGGTAACGTGTAAATAATGTAGCTGCCTGCGGTAGTGATAGGATCAGGAAAACACCACCAACCTTCTACAGGTATCTTTAGCTGAACACTGTGCAGAGGTCGCACAACACTAACTTGTAGCTTTAGCTGAACACTGTTCAGGTGATGCACTACACTAAAATGTAGCTTTAGCTGAACACTGTGAGGAGGACGCACTACACTAACTTTTAGCTTTAGCTGAACACTGTGCACTACACTAACTTATAGCTTTAGCTGAACACTGTTCAGAGGACGCACTACTCTAACTTGTAGCTTTAGCTGAACACTGTTCAGCGGATGCACTACACTAACTTGTAGCTTTAGCTGAACACTGTTCAGAGGACGCACTACACTAACTTGTAGCTTTAGCTTAACACTGTGAGGAGGACGCACTACACAAACTTGTAGCTTTAGCTGAACACTGTGCACTACACTAACTTGTAGCTTTAGCTGAACACTGTTCAGAGGACGCACTACTCTAACTTGTAGCTTTAGCTGAACACTGTTCAGAGGCTGTACTACACTAACTTGTAGCTTTAGCTGAACACTGTGAGGAGGACGCAGTACACTAACTTTTAGCTTTAGCTGAACACTGTGCACTACTCTAACTTGTAGCTTTAGCTGAACACTGTTCAGAGGACGCACTACACTAAGTTGTAGCTTTAGCTGAACACTGTTCAGAGGATGCACTACAATAACTTGTAGCTTTAGCTGAACACTGTGCAGAGGTCGCACTACACTAACCTGTAAATAATGTAGCTGCCTGCTGTAGTGATAGGATCAGGAAAACACCACCAACCTTCTACAGGTAGCTTTAGCTGAACACTGTGCAGAGGTCGCATTAGACTAACGTTAAAATAATGTAGCTGCCTGCGGTAGTGATAGGATCAGAAAACACCACCAACCTTTTACTGGTAGCTTTAGCTGAACACTGTGCAGAGGTCACACTAGACTAAAGTGTAAAATAATGTAGCTGCCTGCGGTAGTGATAGGATCAGGAAAACACCACCAACCTTCTATAGATAGCTTTAGCTGAACACTGTGAAGAGGACACATTACACTAACGTTAAAATAATGTAGATGCCTGCGGTAGTGATAGGATCAGGAAAACACCACCAACATTCTACAGGTAGCTTTAACTGAACACTGTGCAGAGGTTGCACTAGACTAACGTGTTAATAATGTAGCTGCCTGCGGTAGTGATAGGATCAGGAAAACACCACCAACCTTCTACAGATAGCTTTAGCTGAACACTGTGAAGAGGACGCACTACACTAACGTTAAAAAAATGTAGCTGCCTGCAGTAGTGATAGGATAAGGAAAACACCACCAACCTTCTACAGGTAGCTTTATCTGAACACTGTGCAGAGGTCGCACTACACTAACGTGTAAATAATGCAGCTGCCTGCGGTAGTGATAGGATCAGGAAAACACCACCATATTTCTACAGGTAGCTTTAGCTGAACACTGCAGAGGTCGCACTAGGGTAACGTGTAAATAATGTAGCTGCCTGCGGTAGTGATAGGATCAGGAAAACACCACCAACCTTCTACAGGTATCTTTAGCTGAACACTGTGCAGAGGTCGCACAACACTAACTTGTAGCTTTAGCTGAACACTGTTCAGGTGATGCACTACACTAAAATGTAGCTTTAGCTGAACACTGTGAGGAGGACGCACTACACTAACTTTTAGCTTTAGCTGAACACTGTGCACTACACTAACTTATAGCTTTAGCTGAACACTGTTCAGAGGACGCACTACTCTAACTTGTAGCTTTAGCTGAACACTGTTCAGCGGATGCACTACACTAACTTGTAGCTTTAGCTGAACACTGTTCAGAGGACGCACTACACTAACTTGTAGCTTTAGCTTAACACTGTGAGGAGGATGCACTACACAAACTTGTAGCTTTAGCTGAACACTGTGCACTACACTAACTTGTAGCTTTAGCTGAACACTGTTCAGAGGACGCACTACTCTAACTTGTAGATTTAGCTGAACACTGTTCAGAGGCTATACTACACTAACTTGTAGCTTTAGCTGAACACTGTGAGGAGGACACAGTACACTAACTTTTAGCTTTAGCTGAACACTGTGCACTACTCTAACTTGTAGCTTTAGCTGAACATTGTTCAGAGGACGCACTACACTAAGTTGTAGCTTTAGCTGAACACTGTTCAGAGGATGCACTACAATAACTTGTAGCTTTAGCTGAACACTGTGCAGAGGTCGCACTACACTAACCTGTAAATAATGTAGCTGCCTGCTGTAGTGATAGGATCAGGAAAACACCACCAACCTTCTACAGGTAGCTTTAGCTGAACACTGTGCAGAGGTCGCATTAGACTAACGTTAAAATAATGTAGCTGCCGGCGGTAGTGATAGGATCAGAAAACACCACCAACCTTTTACTGGTAGCTTTAGCTGAACACTGTGCAGAGGTCACACTAGACTAACGTGTAAAATAATGTAGCTGCCTGCGGTAGTGATAGGATCAGGAAAACACCACCAACCTTCTATAGATAGCTTTAGCTGAACACTGTGAAGAGGACACATTACACTAACGTTAAAATAATGTAGATGCCTGCGGTAGTGATAGGATCAGGAAAACACCACCAACATTCTACAGGTAGCTTTAACTGAACACTGTGCAGAGGTTGCACTAGACTAACGTGTTAATAATGTAGCTGCCTGCGGTAGTGATAGGATCAGGAAAACACCACCAACCTTCTACAGATAGCTTTAGCTGAACACTTAGAAGAGGACGCACTACACTAACGTTAAAAAAATGTAGCTGCCTGCAGTAGTGATAGGATAAGGAAAACACCACCAACCTTCTACAGGTAGCTTTATCTGAACACTGTGCAGAGGTCGCACTACACTAACGTGTAAATAATGCAGCTGCCTGCGGTAGTGATAGGATCAGGAAAACACCACCATATTTCTACAGGTAGCTTTAGCTGAACACTGCAGAGGTCGCACTAGGGTAACGTGTAAATAATGTAGCTGCCTGCGGTAGTGATAGGATCAGGAAAACACCACCAACCTTCTACAGGTATCTTTAGCTGAACACTGTGCAGAGGTCGCACAACACTAACTTGTAGCTTTAGCTGAACACTGTTCAGGTGATGCACTACACTAAAATGTAGCTTTAGCTGAACACTGTGAGGAGGACGCACTACACTAACTTTTAGCTTTAGCTGAACACTGTGCACTACACTAACTTATAGCTTTAGCTCAACACTGTTCAGAGGACGCACTACTCTAACTTGTAGCTTTAGCTGAACACTGTTCAGCGGATGCACTACACTAACTTGTAGCTTTAGCTGAACACTGTTCAGAGGATGCACTACACTAACTTGTAGCTTTAGCTTAACACTGTGAGGAGGACGCACTACACAAACTTGTAGCTTTAGCTGAACACTGTGCACTACACTAACTTGTAGCTTTAGCTGAACACTGTTCAGAGGACGCACTACTCTAACTTGTAGCTTTAGCTGAACACTGTTCAGAGGCTGTACTACACTAACTTGTAGCTTTAGCTGAACACTGTGAGGAGGACGCAGTACACTAACTTTTAGCTTTAGCTGAACACTGTGCACTACTCTAACTTGTAGCTTTAGCTGAACACTGTTCAGAGGACGCACTACACTAAGTTGTAGCTTTAGCTGAACACTGTTCAGAGGATGCACTACAATAACTTGTAGTTTTAGCTGAACACTGTGCAGAGGTCGCACTACACTAACCTGTAAATAATGTAGCTGCCTGCTGTAGTGATAGGATCAGGAAAACACCACCAACCTTCTACAGGTAGCTTTAGCTGAACACTGTGCAGAGGTCGCATTAGACTAACGTTAAAATAATGTAGCTGCCGGCGGTAGTGATAGGATCAGAAAACACCACCAACCTTTTACTGGTAGCTTTAGCTGAACACTGTGCAGAGGTCACACTAGACTAACGTGTAAAATAATGTAGCTGCCTGCGGTAGTGATAGGATCAGGAAAACACCACCAACCTTCTATAGATAGCTTTAGCTGAACACTGTGAAGAGGACACATTACACTAACGTTAAAATAATGTAGATGCCTGCGGTAGTGATAGGATCAGGAAAACACCACCAACATTCTACAGGTAGCTTTAACTGAACACTGTGCAGAGGTTGCACTAGACTAACGTGTTAATAATGTAGCTGCCTGCGGTACTGATAGGATCAGGAAAACACCACCAACCTTCTACAGATAGCTTTAGCTGACACTGTGAAGAGGACGCACTACACTAACGTTAAAAAAATGTAGCTGCCTGCAGTAGTGATAGGATAAGGAAAACACCACCAACCTTCTACAGGTAGCTTTATCTGAACACTGTGCAGAGGTCGCACTACACTAACGTGTAAATAATGCAGCTGCCTGCGGTAGTGATAGGATCAGGAAAACACCACCATATTTCTACAGGTAGCTTTAGCTGAACACTGCAGAGGTCGCACTAGGGTAACGTGTAAATAATGTAGCTGCCTGCGGTAGTGATAGGATCAGGAAAACACCACCAACCTTCTACAGGTATCTTTAGCTGAACACTGTGCAGAGGTCGCACAACACTAACTTGTAGCTTTAGCTGAACACTGTTCAGGTGATGCACTACACTAAAATGTAGCTTTAGCTGAACACTGTGAGGAGGACGCACTACACTAACTTTTAGCTTTAGCTGAACACTGTGCACTACACTAACTTATAGCTTTAGCTGAACACTGTTCAGAGGACGCACTACTCTAACTTGTAGCTTTAGCTGAACACTGTTCAGCGGATGCACTACACTAACTTGTAGCTTTAGCTGAACACTGTTCAGAGGACGCACTACACTAACTTGTAGCTTTAGCTTAACACTGTGAGGAGGATGCACTACACAAACTTGTAGCTTTAGCTGAACACTGTGCACTACACTAACTTGTAGCTTTAGCTGAACACTGTTCAGAGGACGCACTACTCTAACTTGTAGATTTAGCTGAATACTGTTCAGAGGCTATACTACACTAACTTGTAGCTTTAGCTGAACACTGTGAGGAGGACACAGTACACTAACTTTTAGCTTTAGCTGAACACTGTGCACTACTCTAACTTGTAGCTTTAGCTGAACACTGTTCAGAGGAAGCACTACACTAAGTTGTAGCTTTAGCTGAACACTGTTCAGAGGATGCACTACAATAACTTGTAGCTTTAGCTGAACACTGTGCAGAGGTCGCACTACACTAACCTGTAAATAATGTAGCTGCCTGCTGTAGTGATAGGATCAGGAAAACACCACCAACCTTCTACAGGTAGCTTTAGCTGAACACTGTGCAGAGGTCGCATTAGACTAACGTTAAAATAATGTAGCTGCCGGCGGTAGTGATAGGATCAGAAAACACCACCAACCTTTTACTGGTAGCTTTAGCTGAACACTGTGCAGAGGTCACACTAGACTAACGTGTAAAATAATGTAGCTGCCTGCGGTAGTGATAGGATCAGGAAAACACCACCAACCTTCTATAGATAGCTTTAGCTGAACACTGTGAAGAGGACACATTACACTAACGTTAAAATAATGTAGATGCCTGCGGAAGTGATAGGATCAGGAAAACACCACCAACATTCTACAGGTAGCTTTAACTGAACACTGTGCAGAGGTTGCACTAGACTAACGTGTTAATAATGTAGCTGCCTGCGGTAGTGATAGGATCAGGAAAACACCACCAACCTTCTACAGATAGCTTTAGCTGAACACTGTGAAGAGGACGCACTACACTAACGTTAAAAAAATGTAGCTGCCTGCAGTAGTGATAGGATAAGGAAAACACCACCAACCTTCTACAGGTAGCTTTATCTGAACACTGTGCAGAGGTCGCACTACACTAACGTGTAAATAATGCAGCTGCCTGCGGTAGTGATAGGATCAGGAAAACACCACCATATTTCTACAGGTAGCTTTAGCTGAACACTGCAGAGGTCGCACTAGGGTAACGTGTAAATAATGTAGCTGCCTACGGTAGTGATAGGATCAGGAAAACACCACCAACCTTCTACAGGTATCTTTAGCTGAACACTGTGCAGAGGTCGCACAACACTAACTTGTAGCTTTAGCTGAACACTGTTCAGGTGATGCACTACACTAAAATGTAGCTTTAGCTGAACACTGTGAGGAGGACGCACTACACTAACTTTTAGCTTTAGCTGAACACTGTGCACTACACTAACTTATAGCTTTAGCTGAACACTGTTCAGAGGACGCACTACTCTAACTTGTAGCTTTAGCTGAACACTGTTCAGCGGATGCACTACACTAACTTGTAGCTTTAGCTGAACACTGTTCAGAGGACGCACTACACTAACTTGTAGCTTTAGCTTAACACTGTGAGGAGGATGCACTACACAAACTTGTAGCTTTAGCTGAACACTGTGCACCACACTAACTTGTAGCTTTAGCTGAACACTGTTTAGAGGACGCACTACTCTAACTTGTAGATTTAGCTGAACACTGTTCAGAGGCTGTACTACACTAACTTGTAGCTTTAGCTGAGCACTGTGAGGAGGACACAGTACACTAACTTTTAGCTTTAGCTGAACACTGTGCACTACTCTAACTTGTAGCTTTAGCTGAACACTGTTGAGAGGACGCACTACACTAAGTTGTAGCTTTAGCTGAACACTGTTCAGAGGATGCACTACAATAACTTGTAGCTTTAGCTGAACACTGTGCAGAGGTCGCACTACACTAACCTGTAAATAATGTAGCTGCCTGCTGTAGTGATAGGATCAGGAAAACACCACCAACCTTCTACAGGTAGCTTTAGCTGAACACTGTGCAGAGGTCGCATTAGACTAACGTTAAAATAATGTAGCTGCCGGCGGTAGTGATAGGATCAGAAAACACCACCAACCTTTTACTGGTAGCTTTAGCTGAACACTGTGCAGAGGTCACACTAGACTAACGTGTAAAATAATGTAGCTGCCTGCGGTAGTGATAGGATCAGGAAAACACCACCAACCTTCTATAGATAGCTTTAGCTGAACACTGTGAAGAGGACACATTACACTAACGTTAAAATAATGTAGATGCCTGCGGTAGTGATAGGATCAGGAAAACACCACCAACATTCTACAGGTAGCTTTAACTGAACACTGTGCAGAGGTTGCACTAGACTAACGTGTTAAAAATGTAGCTGCCTGCGGTAGTGATAGGATCAGGAAAACACCACCAACCTTCTACAGATAGCTTTAGCTTAACACTGTGAAGAGGACGCACTACACTAACGTTAAAAAAATGTACCTGCCTGCAGTAGTGATAGGATAAGGAAAACACCACCAACCTTCTACAGGTAGCTTTATCTGAACACTGTGCAGAGGTCGCACTACACTAACGTGTAAATAATGCAGCTGCCTGCGGTAGTGATAAGATCAGGAAAACACCACCATATTTCTACAGGTAGCTTTAGCTGAACACTGCAGAGGTCGCACTAGGCTAACGTGTAAATAATGTAGCTGCCTGCGGTAGTGATAGGATCAGGAAAACATCACCAACCTTCTACAGGTAGCTTTATCTGAACACTGTGCAGAGGTCGCACTACACTAACTTGTAGCTTTAGCTGAACACTGTTCAGAGGATGTACTACACTAACTTGTAGCTTTAGCTGAACACTGTGAGGAGGATGCACTACACTAACTTTTAGCGTTAGCTGAACACTGTGCACTACACTAACTTGTAGCTTTAGCTGAACACAGTTCAGAGGACGCACTACACTAACTTGTAGCTTTAGCTGAACACTGTTCAGAGGATGCACTACAATAACTTGTAGCTTTAGCTGAACACTATGCAGAGGTCACACTACACTAACCTTTAAATAATGTAGCTGCCTGCGGTAGTGATAGGATCAGGAAAACACCATAAACCTTCTACAGGTAGCTTTAGCTGGTCACTATGCAGAGGTCGCACTAGACTAACGTGTAAATAATGTAGCTGCTTGCGGTAGTGATAGGATCAGGAAAACACCACCAACCTTCTACAGGTAGCTTTAGATGAAAACTGTGTAGAGGTCGCACTAGACTAACATGTAAATAATGTAGCTGCCTGCAATAGTGATAGGATCAGAAATACACCACCAACCTTTTACAGGTAGATTTAGCTGAACACTGTGCAGAGGTCGCACTAGACTAACGTTAAAATAATGTAGCTGCCTGCGGTAGTGATAAGATCAGGAAAACACCATCAACCTTCTACAGGTAGCTTTAGCTGAACACTGTGCTGAGGTCGCACTACACTAACTTGTAGCTTTAGCTGAACACTGTTCAGAGGATGTACTACACTAACTTGTAGCTTTAGCTGAACACTGTGAGGAGGACGCACTACACTAACTTTTAGCTTTAGCTGAACACTGTTCAGAGGATGCACTACAATAACTTGTAGCTTTAGCTGAACACTGTGCAGAGGTCGCACTACACTAACCTGTAAATAATGTAGCTGCCTGCTGTAGTGATAGTATCAGGAAAACACTATAAACCTTCTACAGGTAGCTTTAGCTGAACACTGTGCAGAGGTCGCACTAGACTAACGTGTAAATAATGTAGCTGCCTGCGGTAGTGATAGGATCAGGAAAACACCATCAACCTTCTACAGGTAGCTTTAGCTGAACAATGTGCCGAGGTCGCACTACACTAACTTGTAGCTTTAGCTGAACACTGTTCAGAGGACGTACTACACTAACTTGTAGCTTTAGCTGAACACTGTGCAGAGGTCGCACTACATTAACGTGTAAATAATGTAGCTGCCTGCGGTAGTGATAGGATCAGGAAAACACCACCAACCTTCTACAGGTAGCTTTAGCTGAACACTGTGCAGAGGTCTCACTACACTAACTTGTAGCTTTAGCTGAACACTGTTCAGAGGACGTACTACACTAACTTGTAGCTTTAGCTGAACACTGTGCAGAGGTCGCACTACATTAACGTGTAAATAATGTAGCTGCCTGCGGTAGTGATAGGATCAGGAAAACACCACCAACCTTCTACAGGTAGCTTTAGCTGAACACTGTGCAGAGGTCTCACTACACTAACTTGTAGCTTTAGCTGAACACTGTTCAGAGGATGTACTACACTAACTTGCAGCTTTAGCTGAACACTGTTCAGAGGACGCACTACACTAACCTTTAGCTTTAGCTGAACACTGTGCACTACACTAACTTGTAGCTTTAGCTGAACACTGTTCAGAGGATGCACTACACTAACTTGTAGCTTTAGCTGAATACTGTTCAGAGGACGCACTACACTAACTTGTAGCTTTAGCTGAACACTGTGAGGAGAACGCACTACACTAACTTGTAGCTTTAGCTGAACACTGTGCACTAAACTAACTTGTAGCTTTAGCTGAACACTGTTCAGAGGACGTACTACACTAACTTGTAGCTTTAGCTGAACACTGTGAGGAGGACGCACTACACTAACTTGTAGCTTTAACTGAACACTGTGCACTACACTAAATTGTTGCTTTCGCTGAACACTGTGCAGAGGTCGCACTACACTAACGTGTAAATAATGTAGCTGCCTGCGGTAGTGATAGGATCAGGAAAACACCACCAACCTTCTACAGGTATCTTTAGCTGAACACTATGCAGAGGTCGCACTACACTAACTTGTAGCTTTAGCTGAACACTGTTCAGGGGATGCACTACACTAACTTGTAGCTTTAGCTGAACACTGTGAGGAGGACGCACTACATTAACTTTTAGCTTTAGCTGAACACTGTGCACTACACTAACTTGTAGCTTTAGCTGAACACTGTTAGGAGGACGCACTACTCTAACTTGTAGCTTTAGCTGAACACTGTTCAGCGGATGCACTACACTAACTTGTAGCTTTAGCTGAACACTGTTCAGAGGATGCACTACACTAACTTGTAGCTTTAGCTGAATACTGTTCAGAGGACACACTACAATAACTTGTAGCTTTAGCTGAACACTCTGCAGAGGTCGCACTTCACTAACGTGTAAATAATGTAGCTGCCTGCGGTAGTGATAGGATCAGGAAAACATCATAAACCTTCTACAGGTAGCTTTAGCTGAACACTGTGTAGCGGTCGCACTACACTAACTTGTAGCTTTAGCTGAACACTATTCAGCGGATGCACTACACTAACTTGTAGCTTTAGCTTAACACTGTTCAGAGGACGCACTACACTAACTTGTAGCTTTAGCTGAACACTGTGAGGAGAACGCACTACACTAACTTGTAGCTTTAGCTGAACACTGTGCACTAAACTAACTTGTAGCTTTAGCTGATCACTGTTCAGAGGACGCACTACACTAACTTGTTGCTTTAGCTGACCACTGTTCAGAGGACGTACTACACTAACTTGTAGCTTTAGCTGAACACTGTGAGGAGGACGCACTACACTAACTTGTAGCTTTAACTGAACACTGTGCACTACACTAAATTGTTGCTTTAGCTGAACACTGTGCAGAGGTCGCACTACACTAACGTGTAAATAATGTAGCTGCCTGCGGTAGTGATAGGATCAGGAAAACACCACCAACCTTCTACAGGTATCTTTAGCTGAACACTGTGCAGAGGTCGCACTACACTAACTTGTAGCTTTAGCTAGACACTGTTCAGGTGATGCACTACACTAACTTGTAGCTTTAGCTGAACACTGAGAGGAGGACGCACTACACTAACTTTTAGCTTTAGCTGAACACTGTGCACTACACTAACTTGTAGCTTTAGTTGAACACTGTTCAGAGGACGCACTACTCTAACTTGTAGCTTTAGCTGAACACTGTTCAGCGGATGCACTACACTAACTTGTAGCTTTAGCTGAACATTGTTCAGAGGACGCACTACACTAACTTGTAGCTTTAGCTGAACACTGTGAGGAGAACGCACTACACTAACTTGTAGCTTTAGCTGAACACTGTGCACTACACTAACTTGTAGCTTTAGCTGAACACTGTTCAGAGGACGCACTACTCTAACTTGTAGCTTTAGCTGAACACTGTTCAGCGGATGCACTACACTAACTTGTAGCTTTAGCTGAACATTGTTCAGAGGACGCACTACACTAACTTGTAGCTTTAGCTGAACACTGTGAGGAGGACGCACTACACTAACTTGTAGCTTTAGCTGAACACTGTGCACTACACTAACTTGTAGCTTTAGCTGAACACTGTTCAGAGGATGCACTACTCTAACTTGTAGCTTTAGCTGAACACTGTACAGCGGATGCACTACACTAACTTGTAGCTTTAGCTGAACACTGTTCAGAGGATGCACTACACTAACTTGTAGCTTTAGCTGAATACTGTTCAGAGGACACACTACAATAACTTGTAGCTTTAGCTGAACACTCTGCAGAGGTCGCACTTCACTAACGTGTAAATAATGTAGCTGCCTGCGGTAGTGATAGGATCAGGAAAACACCATAAACCTTCTACAGTTAGCTTTAGCTGAACATTGTGTAGCGGTCGCACTACACTAACTTGTAGCTTTAGCTGAACATTATTCAGCGGATGCACTACACTAACTTGTAGCTTTAGCTTAACACTGTTCAGAGGATGCACTACACTAACTTGTAGCTTTAGCTGAACACTGTGAGGAGAACGCACTACACTAACTTGTAGCTTTAGCTGAACACTGTGCACTAAACTAACTTGTAGCTTTAGCTGATCACTGTTCAGAGGACGCACTACACTAACTTGTTGCTTTAGCTGACCACTGTTCAGAGGACGTACTACACTAACTTGTAGCTTTAGCTGAACACTGTGAGGAGGATGCACTACACTAACTTGTAGCTTTAACTGAACACTGTGCACTACACTAAATTGTTGCTTTAGCTGAACACTGTGCAGAGGTCGCACTACACTAACGTGTAAATAATGTAGCTGCCTGCGGTAGTAAGAGGATCAGGAAAACACCACCAACCTTCTACAGGTATCTTTAGCTGAACACTGTGCACAGGTCGCACTACACTAACTTGTAGCTTTAGCTGAACACTGTTCAGGTGATGCACTACACTAACTTGTAGCTTTAGCTGAACACTGTGAGGAGGACGCACTACACTAACTTTTAGCTTTACCTGAACACTGTGCACTACACTAACTTGTAGCTTTAGCTGAACACTGTTCAGAGGACGCACTACTCTAACTTGTAGCTTTAGCTGAACACTGTTTAGCGGATGCACTACACTAACTTGTAGCTTTAGCTGAACACTGTTCAGAGGACGCACTACACTAACTTGTAGCTTTAGCTGAACACTGTGAGGAGAACGCACTACACTAACTTGTAGCTTTAGCTGAACACTGTGCACCAAACTAACTTGTAGCTTTAGCTGATCACTGTTTAGAGGACGCACTACACTAACTTGTAGCTTTAGCTGACCACTGTTCAGAGGACGTACTACACTCACTTGTAGCTTTAGCTGAACAGTGTGAGGAGGACGCACTACACTAACTTGTAGCTTTAACTGAACACTGTGCACTACACTAAATTGTTGCTTTAGCTGAACACTGTGCAGAGGTCGCACTACACTAACGTGTAAATAATGTAGCTGCCTGCGGTAGTGATAGGATCAGGAAAACACCACCAACCTTCTACAGGTATCTTTAGCTGAACACTATGCAGAGGTCGCACTACACTATCTTGTAGCTTTAGCTGAACACTGTTCAGGGGATGCACTACACTAACTTGTAGCTTTAGCTGAACACTGTGAGGAGGAGGCACTACATTAACTTTTAGCTTTAGCTGAACACTGTGCACTACACTAACTTGTAGCTTTAGCTGAACACTGTTCAGAGGACGCACTACTCTAACTTGTAGCTTTAGCTGAACACTGTACAGCGGATGCACTACACTAACTTGTAGCTTTAGCTGAACACTGTTCAGAGAATGCACTACATTAACTTGTAGCTTTAGCTGAATACTGTTCAGAGGACACACTACAATAACTTGTAGCTTTAGCTGAACACTCTGCAGAGGTCGCACTTCACTAACGTGTAAATAATGTAGCTGCCTGCGGTAGTGATAGGATTAGGAAAACACCATAAACCTTCTACAGGTAGCTTTAGCTGAACACTGTGTAGAGGTCGCACTACACTAACTTGTAGCTTTAGCTGAACACTATTCAGCGGATGCACTACACTAACTTGTAGCTTTAGCTTAACACTGTTCAGAGGACGCACTACACTAACTTGTAGCTTTAGCTGAACACTGTGCACTACACTAACTTGTAGCTTTAGCTGAACACTGTTCAGAGGACGCACTACTCTAACTTGTAGCTTTAGCTGAACACTGTTCAGTGGATGCACTACACTAACTTGTAGCTTTAGCTGAACACTGTTCAGAGGATGTACTACACTAACTTGTAGCTTTAGCTGAACACTGTGAGGAGGACGCACTACACTAACTTTTAGCTTTAGCTGAACACTGTGCACTACTCTAACTTGTAGCTTTAGCTGAACACTGTTCAGAGGACGCACTACACTAACTTGTAGCTTTAGCTGAACACTGTTCAGAGGATTCACTACAATAACTTGTAGCTTTAGCTGAACATTGTGCAGCGGTCGCACTACACTAACCTGTAAATAATGTAGCTGCCTGCTGTAGTGATAGGATCAGGAAAACACTATAAACCTTCTACAGGTAGCTTTAGCTGAACACTGTGCAGAGGTCGCACTAGACTAACGTGTAAATAATGTAGCTGCTTGCGGTAGTGATAGGATCAGGAAAACACCACCAACCTTCTACAGGTAGCTTTAGCTGAACACTGTGCAGTGGTCGCACTAGATTAACGTGTTAATAATGTAGCTGACTGCAATAGTGATAGGATCAGAAATACACCACCAACCTTTTACAGGTAGCTTTAGCTGAACACTGTGCAGAGGTCGCACTAGACTAACGTGTTAATAATGTAGCTGCCTGCAGTAGTGATAGGATCAGGAAAACACCATCAACCTTCTACAGGTAGCTTTAGCTGAACACTGTGCAGAGGTCGCACTACACTAATTTGTAGCTTTAGCTGAACACTGTTCAGATAACGTACTACACTAACTTGTAGCTTTAGCTGAACACTGTGCAGAGGTCGCACTACATTAACGTGTAAATAATGTAGCTGCCTGCGATAGTGATAGGATCAGGAAAACACCACCAACCTTCTACAGGTAGCTTTAGCTGAACACTGTGCAGAGTTCGCACTACACTATCTTGTAGCTTTAGCTGAACACTGTTCAGAGGATGTACTACACTAACTTGTAGCTTTAGCTGAACACTGTTCAGAGGACGCACTACACTAACTTTTAGCTTTAGCTGAACACTGTGAACTACACTAACTTGTAGCTTTAGCTGAACACTGTTCAGAGGATGCACTACACTAACTTGTAGCTTTAGCTGAATACTGTTCAGAGGACGCACTACAATAACTTGTAGCTTTAGCTGAACACTCTGCAGAGGTCGCACTTCACTAACGTGTAAATAATGTAGCTGCCTGCGGTAGTGATAGGATCAGGAAAACACCATAAACCTTCTACAGGTAGCTTTAGCTGAACACTGTGTAGAGGTCGCACTACACTAACTTGTAGCTTTAGCTGAACACTATTCAGCGGATGCACTACACTAACTTGTAGCTTTAGCTGATCACTGTTCAGAGGACGCACTACACTAACTTGTAGCTTTAGCTGAACACTGTGAGGAGAACGCACTACACTAACTTGTAGCTTTAGCTGAACACTGTGCACTAAACTAACTTGTAGCTTTAGCTGATCACTGTTCATAGGACCACTACACTAACTTGTAGCTTTAGCTGACCACTGTTCAGAGGACGTACTACACTAACTTGTAGCTTTAGCTGAACACTGTGAGGAGGATGCACTACACTAACTTGTAGCTTTAACTGAACACTGTGCACTACACTAAATTGTTGCTTTAGCTGAACACTGTGCAGAGGTCGCACTACACTAACGTGTAAATAATGTAACTGCCTGCGGTAGTGATAGGATCAGGAAAACACCACCAACCTTCTACAGGTATCTTTAGCTGAACACTGTGCAGAGGTCGCACTACACTAACTTGTAGCTTTAGCTGAACACTGTTCAGGGGATGCACTACACTAACTTGTAGCTTTAGCTGAACACTGTGAGGAGGACGCACTACACTAACTTTTAGCTTTAGCTGAACACTGTGCACTACACTAACTTGTAGCTTTAGCTGAACACTGTTCAGAGGACGCACTACTCTAACTTGTAGCTTTAGCTGAACACTGTTCAGCGGATGCACTACACTAACTTGTAGCTTTAGCTGAACACTGTTCAGAGGACGCACTACACTAACTTGTAGCTTTAGCTGAACACTGTGAGGAGGACGCACTACACTAACTTGTAGCTTTAGCTGAACACTGTGCACTACACTAACTTGTAGCTTTAGCTGATCACTGTTCAGAGGACACACTACACTAACTTGTAGATTTAGCTGAACATTGTGCAGAGGTCGCACTACACTAACTTGTAGCTTTAGCTGAACACTGTGAGGAGGACACACTACACTAACTTGTAGTTTTAGCTGAACACTGTGAGGAGGATGCACTACACTAACTTGTAGCTTTAGCTGAACACTGTTCAGCGGATGCACTACACTAACTTGTAGCTTTAGCTGAACACTGTTCAGAGGACACAATACACTAACTTGTAGCTTTAGCTGAACACTGTGAGGAGGACGCACTACACTAACTTGAAGCTTTAGCTGAACACTGTGCACTACACTAACTTGTAGCTTTAGCTGATCACTGTTCAGAGGACGCACTACACTAACTTGTAGCTTTAGCTGAACACTGTGCAGAGGTCGCACTACACTAACTTGTAGCTTTAGCTGAACACTGTGAGGAGGACACACTACACTAACTTGTAGTTTTAGCTAAACACTGTGAGGAGGATGCACTACACTAACTTGTAGCTTTAGCTGAACTCTGTGCACTACACTAACTTGTAGCTTCAGCTGAACACTGTTCAGAGGACGCACTACACTAACTTGTAGCTTTAGCTGAACACTGTGCAGAGGTCACACTACACTAGCTTGTAGCTTTAGCTGAACACTGTGAGGAGGACGCACTACACTAACTTATAGCTTTAGCTGAACACTGTGAGGAGGAAGCACTACACTAACTTGTAGCTTTAGCTGAACAGTGTGCAGAGGTCACACTCCACTAACTTGTAGCTTTAGCTGAACACTGTACAGAGGTCACACTAAACGAACTTGTAGCTTTAGCTGAACACCGTGAGGAGGACGCACTACACTAACTGTAAATAGTCTAGCTGCCTGACTGTGGTACTAATAGGATCAGAAGAACACCAGCAATTTTTTACAGGTAGCTGTAAATACTGTAACAACACAAGCCTGTCTGTCAATAGGAAGATAATAACAGGAACGGATCTAGCGAAACTGAATACAGTGTATATATATATATATATATATATATATATATATACACAACACCTGGGATGCATATATATACACAATACACTGTAAGTGCAGCTAACTGACTGACTGTCCTGCCTAATCTATCTAACATAAATCAAATGACACTGTCTCTCAACGCCGGAACACACTACACAGGGCCGCCGTGCAGGTGGTCTTATATAGTGTGGGGCATGTACTAAACCCCCTGAGCCATAATTGGCCAAAGCCACCTTGGCTTTGGCCAATTACAGCTCTCTCTACAGACTGCGCTGTGATTGGCCAAGCATGCGGGTCATAGTGCATGCTTTGCCAATCATCAGCCAGCAATGCACTGCGATGCCGCAGTGAATTATGGGCCGTGATGCGCCACACAAATTTGGTGCGAGCGGCCCATATCTTTCGCAATTCGGCGAACGGGCGAACAGACGATGTTCGAGTTGAACATGGGTTCGACACGAACACGAAGCTCATCCCTAGTCAGAAGGTTTGTGGCAGCTCTCTTAGTGCAACTATGGCTTAAATGTTTTTTCAGGGGTGGGCTCTCAGCCCTTCCTTCCCTGTGCTCAGGTTGCTCAGTTATTTAAACTGCCTGATTCATTTGTTTAATGCCTTCACCTTGGTCAACATATCTAGAGATTCTCTGCTGTGTTCCTGTTGAAGACTTATCTAGCTGACGTCCCTTCTGGTTCCTGATCCAGTCAGCTGCCTCTGACTATGCTGATCTCTGGCTTCCTGATTTCCTGGCTTGTTCTGACTACCTGATTTGGCTACTGAACCCTGGCTATGTTTTGACCACATTTACCAGTTGTACCATTTTTACCATTTTATTAAAAGGTGTGATTTTTACAGCATTTTCTGTCTTCGTCTGTTTCATGGTTCCTGACAGTAGGCGAAGGTCATGAATTCAGAAAATTCAGGCAATCTACCTAGTGGTAATATTTTTTCCAGGTTGAATGAGCAGGATCACTGCATGGATCAGTTTGCCATAGCATTATTGATTCGCACTGCTCACCTGGATCCTCCCACTGTGGCTGTTCTGGTACAACCTATGTTGCAGGCCTTCCCTGCTGCTGCTCCAGTCTCTGTGCAGGCACCCGCCTCGAATATTACCACTGTAAAAAGTATGTCTGGTTCCACTCCCCTTTCCCAGTGATTTGTGGGGGATCCAGTTCAATGCAGAAGGTTTCTCAACCAGGTTGGGATATATTTTGAGATACTGCACCAGGCGTTCCACAAAGGCAGAAGCAAAGTAGGCTTCATTATTTCTTTGCTTTCTGATAAACACTCTATGGGAGACCCAAAAACCCATTGTCCTGAGTTACCCAGAGTTTGTGGCTTCCTTTAAATGTGTATTTGACGTTCCTGCATGCTCCACTTCTGCTGCCAAGAGTCTCATATCCATCAGAGTACGAGAACTGTTGCCGATTACGCTATTGAATTCCATACTCTGGCAGCAGAGGTTCCTTGGAACAATGAGGTCCTCATGGCTGCTTTTTATCATGGTTTCTCAGATAACATCAAAGATGAGATAGCAGCCGGAGACATACCTACAGATCTGGAGAAGTTGATCATGTTTGCCATTCTCATTGACTCCAGACTCTGAGAGAGACCTTTCTTTAAGGAGCGCTTGCAGAAGCCTCCTGTACAATTGGCTCTGAGCTTTGCAGTCCCACCCTTGACTCCCTCACCTCCCATGCCTCCTGGTACTGAGTCTGCCAGTGAAGTAGAACACATGTATTTGGGCTTCACACGTCTCTATGCGGATGAGAGGGCCTTTAGGTGGAGGAAGAGATTATGCCTTTATTGTGTTCAGGCAGGTCACTTCTTGAAGTCTTGCCCTACCCATCCGGGAAACGCTTGTACCTGAGGTCCTGTAGGGGACAGACCTTAGGTGGCATTGTTATGTCCCCAGTTATCTTGAAGGATAAGCCTCTAGTTTTGGTTACCCTTTTGTGGTCTGAGTCGTCCATCGATACACAGGCTCTAATCGAATCTGTGGCTGCAGACCAGTTCATAGACAGTGCCTTTGTGTCTAAGCACTCGATCTGCTGCAGCTTTGTGCCACTCCACTTGCCAGTGAGGCTATTGCCTGCCCATGTAACTTATGAGACTGCTCTGTTGACCATGACCGTAGGGGTTCTTCACCATGAGATAATCCAATTTCAAGTAATTTGCGTGGTGCTGCACTAATCCAGCAACAAAATATTAAAATCAAAAATGAAAATAAAGTGACGGTGCTAATGGTATATGCGCTAATCAAGCAATAAAAAATAATTAGAGTAAACAATGAAAATAAAGTGACAGTGCTAATGATATACACACTACATAGTAAATAACAGCTAATGTCTATAGCAAAAGGGTAAGTAGAAACACATGTGACCAAAACATGTGAAAAACAATTAAAGGTGTATAAAAGTGCAACGTACAAGCACAATAAGTGAAAATAGCACCAATGGAAAAGCTTAATCTGGAAATATACCTGTTAAATGCAAACAGTGCAAATTGCTAAAAGAAATAACTTAGATAAAGTGCAAATGTACAATGTGGATAATATAATACTGTGCGTGACATGCACACAGCAAACATACACTAAACAAAGTGACTTGTGCAAAAAATAATCGTCGTGACTGCTAGTTCATAATATCCAAATAAAATAATCAATGAACATGTGAAAAGTCACCCTCCTTTAACAGCTGGAACAAATCTACAGTGGTGTTTCCTCTTCGTGCAACAAACCACACACTTATAAGTAATGGTCCCTTACCTTCAGGTAATGGGGTAACAGCATAAGACCAGTATTGGAAGTAACAGCCCTTTATCCTATTGCAGGAACTTAATCCTTCCAGGTAACGGGGTAACAGCGTAAGACTAGTATTGGGAGTAGCAACGTT
This sequence comes from Aquarana catesbeiana, assembly GCF_042186555.1. Taxonomy (NCBI): domain Eukaryota; kingdom Metazoa; phylum Chordata; class Amphibia; order Anura; family Ranidae; genus Aquarana; species Aquarana catesbeiana. Next base: position 273,963,885 of record NC_133328.1, on the reverse strand, counting down.
TTATCCTGTGTTCGACATCCTAATGCAGGAGCTCAGTCCCTCCACGGGTATAGGGGGGTAAAGATGGAAAAAAGGAAGGTCCCAAATAGTGTAGTATTGTAGGCTAAAAGCTTGTTTTTTTTTTAACACAATAAAAGTACTCACATAACATCAATGAGAAAGGTGCCTTATCTCTGACGAGCGGCGAGCTCGTAATCTCCAGTCAGCATAGAGTGCCTGTCCCGTCCCTACGCGTGACGTCACACACCACGTGACTTCATCAGGGGATACAGGGAGGCACAGTAAATGTCTTTAAATAGCTAACCCATAGACAATAATGGGCAGCCATTTTCTTGTAGTCTATAGGGGATAGCATAGCGGCCATTTTCCCGGAGGTTGACGGGCGCTGTCATTTTGTTGGTTATCAACTCTATGGCCAAGCAGTCGTCAATGGGGCTATGGGTGGTATTTCGTCTAGTCAACTGAATGTTAAACAGCCTATGGGTAAGCTCAGCAATTGTGATGACACCGACTGTCAGCAGAAGAGAAGGAAAATGATAAAAACCGTAATACTAGCAGCATACTCTGCTGAATAAAAAATATTGTTCAAGGAAAGTATTCCCAGAGTAGGTTCTTTATTTATTAAAAACGTCTCCAAAAATAAAAAATTACCGAAGTTAGAAAATATATATAAAAAAAAATTAAAAAAAATTATGAATTAAAAACTCTAGACCTGATCGGAAGAGATAGGTATCGGTGCTGACAGGAACAGATAATAACCATACAGCGGTGGGAGGACCTCCATTTACACATGGCCATCCTACAATAGTGGCACTAAGCAGGAGGCCATCCCACAGCTCAACTATAGGAATGGAATAAAATAAAAATAATGGTCTCATAGGGGAAAGGGAACATACAGACAGTAGACAAATGGCAATAAAATCAATGGGCAATACAAGCAAAGCAACACTACAGATAGACATAGGAGCCATGACAGATAGATTGTAATATGCAAGAGTTCCTGTGAGCTTAAACTCAATTGAGGTAGGATTGCGGGTAAATCCAGATGCTGGGAGAAAGTTACCATACTAGACCAGAATAATAATAAAAATATAAATATATAAAATATCTATAACCATGCAAAATTATTAGAAGTCACTAAGAAAACAATTGAGGTCGAATTCAATGTTCAGGCCCCTCGGCGAGAATGTGTCTAAAGTAAAAATCCATTTGGATTCCAGCTGACTGAGGGTCCTAACCTTGTGTCCCCCCCGCCAGTGTCTAACGTATGGTTCAATACCCCAAAACTTAAGGTGAGAGGGGTCCCTATTGTGACATAGCAAAAAGTGTTTGGATACACTATGTTTATTGTATTCATTTATAATATTTTGAACGTGCTCTTTAATTCGCACTTTGAGGGGTCTTTTTGTGCGGTCAATATATTGGAGGCTGCAGCTGCACTCCAGGGCATACACTGCCCCCTCAGTGTTGCAGCAGATGAAATTTTGGACCTCATGGATGTCTCCCATACTTGTAGATGAAAACTGAAAAACCTTCTCATTTGGACTAAGCTAAGCAGGGCAATAACTTCTCCGCAGGATGTGGAAACCTTGCAAAAAGACCTGAACAAATTAATGGGATGGGCGACTACATGGCAAATGAGGTTCAATGTAGAAAAATGTAAAATAATGCATTTGGGTGGCAAAAATATGAATGCAATCTATACACTGGGGGGAGAACCTCTGGGGAAATCTAGGATGGAAAAGGACCTGGGGGTCCTAGTAGATGATAGGCTCAGCAATGGCATGCAATGCCAAGCTGCTGCTAACAAAGCAAACAGAATATTGGCATGCATTAAAAGGGGATCAACTCCAGAGATAAAACGATAATTCTCCCACTCTACAAGGCTCTGGTCCGGCCGCACCTGGAGTATGCTGTCCAGTTCTGGGCACCAGTCCTCAGGAAGGATGTACTGGAAATGGAGCGAGTACAAAGAAGGGAAACAAAGCTAATAAAGGGTCTGGAGGATCTTAATTAGGAGGAAAGGTTGCAAGCGCTGAACTTATTCTCTCTGGAGAAGAGACGCTTGAGAGGGGATATGATTTCAATTTACAAATACCGTACTGGTGACCCCACAATAGGGATAAAACTTTTTCGCAGAAGAGAGTTTAACAAGACTCGTGGCCACTCTTTAAAATTAGAAGAAAAGAGGTTTAACCTTAAACTACGTAGAGGGTTCTTTACTGTAAGAGCGGCAAGGATGTGGAATTCCCTTCCACAGGCGGTGGTCTCAGCGGGGAGTATTGATAGCTTCAAGAAACTATTAGATAAGCACCTGAATGACCTCAACATACAGGGATATACAATGTAATACTGACACATAATCACACACATAGGTTGGACTTGATGGACTGTGTCTTTTTTCAACCTCACCTACTATGTATGTGACGTTTAATTCTTAAACATGCGAACCATCTCTTACATGGGAAAAAACCTTTTCCAGTAAAAAAGGTATAGGTCTTCTTCGGTGGGTCTATAACATTTTTCACCACTTTATCCCGGATCGTTGGTACCCTTTTGTATATAAACTTAGGGTTTTCAGATAGAATATCCTGTAGCTGTATATCCGCCAGCAAGATGTACCAGTGACGTCTGATAATCCTTTCTATTCTTTTGTCTTGTACACTATAGTCAAGGATTAGCGGTACTCCTTCCATTGAACGTTTCTGTATGAATTTATCTTCAATTAGTACTTTCCGATTAATCTCTGACACTTCTACTATCTTGTTATCGATAAATCGACGGTCGTAGCCTTTTGAGGTAAACCTGACTCCAATTTTCTCTGCCTGTTCCAGAAAAACATTTAGGCTGGTGCAGTTTCTTCTAAGTCGCATAAGCTGACCCTTTGGGACATTGAAGAGCCAACTTTTGTGGTGACAACTCTCCATTGGAAGATAACTATTCCTGTCAACGTTTTTAAAGTGCGTTTGGGTGCTAAATATAGAATTTTCTTGTATAATTTCTAGGTCCAGAAAAGTTACTTTGTTCTCACTAATGTCCCACGACCCTCTTTTGATTAGCTTCATGCTGAGGTTTTTTCTTGGTCGCCACTAGGGATGGGCCGAACACCCCCCGGTTCGGTTCGCAGCAGAACATGCGAACAGGCGAAAAATTTGTTCGAACATGCGAACACCGTTAAAGTCTATGGGACACGAACATGAATAATCAAAAGTGCTAATTTTAAGAGTTAATATGTAAGTTATTGTCATAAAAAGTGTTTGGGGACCCGGGTCCTGCCCCAGGGGACATGTATCAATGAAAAAAAAAGTTTTAAAAATGGCTGTTTTTTTAGGAGCAGTGATTTTAATAATGCTTAAAGTGAAACAATAAAAGTGAAATATTCCTTTAAATTTCGTACCTGGGGGGGGGGGGGTCTATAGTATTCCTGTAAAGTGGCACATATTTCCTGTGTTTACAACAGTCCGAGAGCAAAATTAAATTTCTAAAGGAAAAAAAAGTCATTTAAAAGTACTAGCGGTAGCGCCGGCTGCTATAATGAATTGTCGGGTCTCTGCAATACTCACAAAAAGGCCTGGGATTCCCCCGCAGTGCATTACCAGGTCCTTTGGTAAATGCATGGGGGTCTCCCCAAATTGCATACCAGGCCCTTCAGGTCTGGTATGGATATTAAGGGGAACCCCGCGCCAAAATTGAAAAAAAAAATGGCGTGGGGGTCCCCCTCTAAATCCATACCAGACCCTTATCTGAGCACGCAACCTGGCAGGCCGCAGGAGAAGAGGGGGGACAAGAGAGCGGTCCCCCCTCCTGAACCATACCAGGCCACATGCCCTCAACATGGTGAGGATGTCCCCATGTTGATGAAGACAAGTGCCTCATCCCCACAACCGATGCCCAGTGGTTGTGGGGGTATGTGGGCAGGGGGCTTATCAGAATCTGGAATGTTCCGAATGTTATCGGAATCCGGAATCTATGTTGGTGCCCCTTGTTAATTTTACATTGTATTTTTTATATGTACACTCCCAAATTGTTGTTTTAAGTAAAACACATAGCCAAGTATTTTTCATTTTTTTTTTTTTTTAATTTAATAGGGATCACAAGAAGGTCCTATAAAAATCAAGAGGAAGGCAGCTATGGAGAAACTGTTGGAATTGGTGAAGCCTTTGTACCCCAGGGCAGACCTCAGTTCTGTGGAAAAAAAAGGAAAGAAGGACGGCGCCCTCTAAGTGCAGCATGTATGTTAAAAATATTTATTACAATAAATAAAAACACTCACATTTGAGTTGCTAAAAACCAGCATGTAAAGTAGTTTCATCCGCGTGCTCTCGGGGGATGAGGGTGTCACAGGCCAGTGGGGGGGTTCCTGGGATGTGAGTCCTGTGACCTGGGTCCTGGTAGCTGTTCCGGTGGTGCCGAGGGTCCTCAGAGCATCCGGGTGGCCAGGATGTCGGTCATGGACCCTCTGTGGAGTGCCGTGCTGACTTGCGTCTTCACTTCCGGGAGCGGGGTGAGGCGGGCAGTGCTTCGCGTTCGGAGCATGCGTGCTCCTTCATCAGGCTATGCTGGTGGCCATATTCAGTGTGTGAATTTATACCATAGACACTGGGAGGGGCGGAGAGGTGATTGAGAGGAGAAATGGAAATATTTGCCAGCACACCATGGTGTGCTGGCAAATATTTCCATTTTGACTTGAACCAGTATCCAGCTGGTTGTTGCTGCAGCACCCATATTTCATGAGCTTATCCAGGAAAGTGTGCGATGGGAATATGAAGTACTACTAGTGATTGAGAGGAGGGCGGGACTATGTATAATGATTGGGCGCGTAGGTAACCATGGAGATGGGGTGTACACAATGAGGAAGGGGAGTGAAGGGAGACGGGGAGTGGGCGGGGCGGGGAGTGAGGAGGGGGGAGGGGATATGCAAATGAGTATGTTGTGGTAAGAACATATATGTGTGTATATGGATCATGGGGTAAGGAGAAGGCGGTCTATATGAAGAGGAATGTTGTATTGATCCTAGTGGAAAATATATATATATATATATATATATATATATATATATATATATATATATATATATGATGGGTGGTATATATGAGAAGAAATGACGCAATGATGGAAAAGGAATAAAACATGTACAATGTATATACATGTGTAATTGTAATTGTACATGTTTTATTCCTTTTCCATCATTGCGTCATTTCTTCTTATATATATATATTTTGTTCCCGTCCATTAGGATCAATACAACATTCCTCTTCATATAGACCGACTTCTCCTTACCTTCTCCTATTTTTAACATACATGCTGCACCTAGAGGGCGCCGCCCTTCTTTCTTCTTTTTTATTGTTCCAGAGCTTCTTCTAGCTTTTATAGACTGGCTGCCTTCCATTTATTCAGCATCATTTTATCCGTACATGGACTAATACCTGAACTTGTTGTGAAACAGTAACTACCACCACCAAGTTCCCCCTCTCAGGAAAATTTATTTTTTTAACTGTTATCTGTATTTTTAAGGCCAGCAGCATGTAGATATTCACATATTTGTATGAGGGTAAAAATGAAGTTAGTAGTTGTGAATAGATGTAAATATCAGTATGTCAAAGACTGAGTAATAAATGGGTAGTGGTAAATATGTTGTATTGTGGGATTGGAATGGAAAGAATAACATGATAAAATGGAACAAGAATAAGGCTGCGTACACACGGGCGGACTTTTCGCCAGGACTGGTCCGACAGACTTTCCAGCGGACTTTTGACGGACTTTTGACGGACTTCCGACAGACTTTTTAATGAATGGACTTGCCTACACATGATCACACCAAAGTCTGACGGATTCGTACATGATGATGTACACCGGACTAAAATAAGGAAGTCGATAGCCAGTAGCCAATAGTTGCCCTAGCATTGGTTTTTGTCCATCGGACTAGCATACAGACGAGCGAATTTCTGGGTCCGGCGGAGTTACGGTGTAAAGATTTGAAGCATGTTTCAAATCTAAAGTCCATCAGATTTGCAACTGGAAAAGTCCGCTGAAGGTCCAGTAAAGCCACACACGATCGGATTGTTTGCCGGATTTGGTCCGTCGGTGTCCGTCGGACAAGTCCGGTCGAAAAGTCCAACCGTGTGTACGCTGCATGAGTATAGAATCAGAAATAAAGAAATGGGGGGAATAGAATGGGAAAGGAAAGCAGGGACCCGACACGTGTGTGGGGGACGGAAAGGAGGGGGAGGAGGAAAAAGGGATGGGTGGAGGGAGGGAAGGAAGAATGGGGAAGAACCCCAAAGAAGGATGTTGAAAAACTGAGGGAATGATGAAAGGTGAAAAAACAGTGATGTGTGAAAGGGTGCAAGTGAGGGAATGGAAGTGTAAGTGAGAAGGGAGCCCAAGAATAGGGAAAGGTGTGAAAAGTGTGTGAATACAGTGAGCAGGGCCAAAACAAAGCCAAAAAATGCAACAAAAAACGGGAAAAACAAACAAAAACGTGAGAAAGTGAATGAATGGAAAAAGGTGTGAGAGGCATCAGTGATGGTGTGCTAGCTCCAACAAGCATGAAAAGTGAGTGGTAAATTTGTGTATAGTAGGCCAGCAAAAAGAAAGAAATCCCAATGTTGGAGTTCCACAGTAATAGGATAGATGTTGAGAGCAGATGGAATCAAATCTGAAACATCCAAAATAATATGATTACCAAGGATGTGTAATAAAATGACATGGAGGGGACCTACGGTGCAGGATGTGCCGCGTTGGGTCCGACTCATCAAGGTATAAGGGTACTTGTAATTACCTGTCTCCAGACTGTTAGTCAGTTTAGCCATCCTGATGGAACAGTAGGGATCAACCAAGGAACCCCCAATGTTTCATCATTCAATGTGGAAGGCTGGCCGCTGGTTGATTACCTAATCGAGCTGCAGTTACATGCGAGCCGCCCCCACCTCCCCTCCTCCAGCAGGGACTGTGCTGCAATGGCAACACTCCACGTGTGGCTCCCCCGGCGTTCAGGAAGACAACTGTCCTGGCACGGCCGTCACTTCCGCCGCAATAGCGTAACACCGTGACGTCACATGCACGGCGCCATGTGCGGGTAGTGTCACAGCGTTTGGATGTGATCCGGAACGCCGCTGGCAGGAAGTAATACTTCCCAGGTGGACCCGCCACCTGGTGGGTGTGTTTGGGAAGCATATGGCCCTATGCTTCCCCCCCCTGCCAGGAAGAGACGCAATGACAGAGCCTCCACTCCCCAATGGACCAGTGGGCCGGGGAGTCCGCGCCCGGGCCCAGCAGGGGGAGGAGGAGGAGAAAAGGCACAAAGAAAACAGTGTGTCAAAAACATATGAGATAATATACTTCGGGCTCAATTCAAATGGTGCCCCATGCCCGTAGTTATCAACAAATTACAATAACTTATAAATCACATTATATATACAAAAAAATTTGAAAGCTGCGGGCTGTTGAGGTGCAATTAAGGTATCCACAAACTACCTCCACTAGATTTCATGCATGTAAATAGTCCAGATCATCTGAGTTGTCTATTTAACAGAATGAGAGTAATCGCCAATATACATTGTCAAACGTTTAAATGCGCCAAAAAGTGGGCAGGTTTCTTATCCAGTACTATAGTGAGTATTGTGGAACAGGGAGGAAACAGATAATTCTATTTAAACCCCCTAATCAGAAGTAATGTCATATTAGTGCATTGGGATAACCCAATCATCACCTATAAACTGGCTCATCAGGTAAACAATGTAACAAAATAATTATACAATAAAAACAATGAGGACAATGTATGGACTACAAAATTCAACCAAAAGCACCCCACAGACTAGACTCAAGTGTCAAAATGGGGGAAGGGGTGTTTAACCATCCAATATATAGTGTAGAACGGGAAAGACACATAATGAGAGAAGATCTGGATGCTGCACACCCTGAGTAATATAAAAAAAAGGGAAATGTCCCCCATGTGGGGTTTTCTAGGCAGCAGAAGAGTAAAAAGATGATAACATGTGGTTTAAAAATTGATGGACTTTATTAATAGCATAATCTCAAAGAGTGACAATGGTAGTATAAATATGAACTGTGGCACAGGAGATAACACAAGTGAAACTAGGCACAATAATATACAATGTTCAAGCGCTAAAATAGGATGTTAATACTGATGCGTTTCGAGCCCACAGGTTCTTCTTCAGAGGATTCGGGAGCTGTAGAGAAATTTGCATTTATTGAGATTCATGGATATGACCATAAAAAAATAAAATATAATAGGTATACATTTATCAGTATAGTTAGCATTTTTCATTCTTGTCCCAATCATTTTTGGCTACTACTGTCTATTGATATGGAAACCACTTTGTTAAGGCAGAAATTTTTGAACAATAACGTCTAGTTATCATCATTCTATTTTTGGATACAAATATGTTCAACAATGTTATACCTGGGTCAAGCTGGGCTCCTCCACATCTTCATCCTGTGTCGAAGGACCAGGGTGGACCTCAGGAGCTGTGGCCTCATCCGATGTGGAAAGGAGTGTTGAGAGTGATGGCCTGGGTTGAGTTTGGTCTGACAAAAAACGCAGGCTGTGGTAGTACCACAGCCTGGGGACATATATGTCATCTGCTGATGCTCCCGATCTCTGTGATTCCTGGACCATCTTGTGCTCCCTATTAAACGTACTCCTCAGGTTACCAATTTTTCTCTTCACAAAACTGATGTCTGCCCTGCGGTACAGAGGCTTCACCAATACCAGAAGTTTCCCATTGCTGCCTTCCTGTCAGGAAAAGCCCTCTTGCAGTTATCCCAGCAGATTGAGGTTTAAACGAATGTCTGTGCATAGAAGCGCCATTCGGCACTCGCGTGCGCAATAGCGCCAATAGCGCTAACGGGCGTACGCGCATGCGTAATAGCGCCACTTGGCGCCAAAGATAGGCTATTTAAAGAAGACTGTTCCAATGCTGCCTTGGTGTCCGGTCTACAGCGTTTCCTGAGACCCCTGCTACCTTGTTACCAGTTTTCCTGTATCCAGTACTTACTTGGCTTGTTCCTGACTTACCTGCTTGCTGCCCACCCCGATCTTGGCTTGGACTCTGACTATTCTCTTGGTTTGCCCTTCTGTACCTGATCTGCCCGCCAGTACCTTGATCTGGCTTGTCTGCACCTCCCTGCTGTCTGCAACCTGCTACAGGACTACAGTGCACCTCCCTGCTATCTGTATCCTGCTACAGTACTACAGTGCACCTCCCTGCTGTCTGCAACCTGCTACAGGACTACAGTGCACCTCCCTGCTATCTGCATCCTGCTACAGCACTACAGTGCACCTCCCTGCTGTCTGCAACCTGCTACAGGACTACAGTGCACCTCCCTGCTGTCTGCAACCTGCTACAGGACTACGGTGCACCTCCCTGCTGACTACAGGATCCTGCCTTCTACTTCAGTGTTCCAGTCAGGCACTTGTGCCCCTCTGTACTTTCGAGTCCCTGTTCACACCTTCAGGGGTTCTTAAGTCGGAGGCATACGAGAGGCCGTTCTCTGCATTCCGGGCTCCACCTACCAGGTACGTGACTCTTCCTCTTGATTTTATTAGAGTAATCCCTACTTTTCACCTTCCACAGACAGAGCAGCTCCCAGTATTGGTCGATAAATTGAGACAAAAAGTCGGACGCAGTGAATTTATCCACCATGATCAATTATTTATCTGATGCCTGCAAGACAGAACACAAGACAAGCCATAATATCAGGCTTAACTCATAATCTGGTCCCAATATAAGCCTCAATCTAAGCAGTATAGGCCACTAATGACCGATGCCCCAATTTACAATTGTACCTTCATTTTATGGCTCCTTTAGCGTGTTGGCGATGGCGATCATTCGTCCTCCACTCCCAGCTCATTCCTACGGCATTTATTGTGCTTTATGGCTTTATATACATGTGCATGCGTGAAACTCTGCCCCAGTCCTTCTTTCTAGTGTATTCTCGCCTCTTCTCTTTCGAGGCAGTGGGAGAGCAAATGGCGGTGAGACAGCAGGTGTGTGGTGAGAGCAGCAATGATGAAAACCTGGAGAAAGCGACTTCCAGATCCAGGAGGAGCTATAAGGCCACAAATATGTCATTTGAAGAAATGGTGAAGATGGTGGACATCTTAGTGAGGACAGACTATGATGGGAAGCATAGACCTTACAGAATCCCAAATGCCAGAAAGGCCAAGATCATGGCTAAAGATGTGAGAAGTCTGCACAGGAATTTTGGGGTACGACGAAACATGGATCAGTTGAGAAAACGCTGGCAAGAGGAAGATCAGTATAGAAAGATCGGAAAAGTGCTGCTAAAAAGTAAATATTTGTCCTGTGTTCCTATTATTACTTTCATGCTGGTCCACGTTCTTTTCTTTACTGTTCTACGGTTTAAAATGCCAAGTTTTAGTTTCCTGGACACAGGAATCTTTTGCAGCACATGAAACATCATTTTGATCGACCACTAATACTTTGTTATTTGGAGATGCACGTTAAATGCATTTGTTATGGCCTATTTTGATGTAACATAAGTTCATTAGATTGTTGTCTAGATGTGTTTGTAACTAATGAAATGTCAACTTTATTCAGTGTCAGTAGAGGACACTCAGCAGCTGTTATGCAGCAGCTGTTATGCAGCTGGATGCAAGTGTCCCACGCGGGTGCTCCAGTGGATACTAGGGGTATCTTCATGTGTGAAACTTGCACAAAACAGATACGTCTTCCTGCTTTGGAAAGGGAAAAAAAATCACGTATTCAGCTTGGATCTCTGTCAAAACAGATAATTGAAAGACACTTCCAAACAATGTTTCATATTACTATTTCTAGCCTAACATATCTGTCTGCTAAGTATACCTTTTTTGGATTCACATAGGGGAGAAAAGAAGAGGAACATCTGAGCTGTGTGTGGACACCAGTAACCCAGCACCTCCTGAAGATCCAGAAAGTCAACTCACCATACACCCTGAAGAAGATGATGCTGATGTGCAGGAAGTACTGTGTGAAGTTCTTGAAACTGCATCGACCACAGGTCAGTGTCTGAGACCACAGCTTCAAGTAATAGATGGATGCCTGCATATTTCTAATACATGGTGTGTTTTATATTTTTTAGGTGATGTGGATGTTGTGGAAGACAAAACTCACTTCAGCAGTGCAAGTGCACAAATACTTAGCAGTGAGTTCTTGGTTTGCAATAGGGAATTGGAGAAAATGAAAGAAAACATGCATGAACAGAGTTATCAACATCATCAATATTTTAGCTAAAATTTAAAAAGCAAACAAGTTTTTTTGTTTTTTTTGTTCTGTTGTACATGCGTTTGTATAGTTTGAAACTGACTAACCTTTTCACATTTTTGTAATAGTTGCAACTGTTATATTTGAATGTACAATTTCACTTTAGCAAAAGATTGACACATGAACCTGCAACTCCATGACTTTATTATCTTCTTTGTTGCCTACATCATGTTAAACAGCATCAAACGGATGCTTTCAGCACTTACAGCCTTCCTCAGATGAGTAATTATGCTTTAGATGAAACACATCAGATTTTTGGTGAGAAAAAGAGGAATCATCGTGTTGCCAGCTCCTATTTTAACTTTGCCCATTTCTCAGGGTGGATAGCTCCCCCAGCTACAGTACCAAATTGGACACAGCACATTGTTGAATATGGTGGAGTAGCTAAGCTCGTTCAAAAGTATTGTCATGTACAAAAAGCTTGAAGGTGTGCTTTCACACATTGTACAAATATCCGTGTTTTGTATATGACTATTTTACCCAAAAACTTGAATGCCTTCACCATTTCTTTTAGTTACGCGTTTACCTGTAATTTTTGTAGTTTTATAAGAAACTTGTATAAGAAATGTGACTGTTAGCCAATTTACATAAAGAAGGAACCAACTTTGTGTCTGTCCTTCTTTCTTTAGGAATGTTGTATTTTGTTTGCAGGAAAGTACAAATACGTACTTTGTTAATTTAGGATGCAAATCAGTTTGGGCAACAAAGCCTTGTGTGGCGAGTGCAAAAAATCAAGTAAGCCCTGGTTCACATTGATGCTACTTTGAAATCGCGCTACTTCACTTGAAGTTGCACGATTTCTAAGTAGCAAGATCAGCGCAATTTCAAGTGCTACTTTATAGACATTTGTGTGGCTTCATCCCCAGATGTCTATTGAAGTCACACCTGAAATTGGCAAAAGTAGTGCAGGAACTACTTTTGCAAATTGGTGCAGTGCCGCTAATTCTGTGTCGCACTGATTGGAACAGTGCCATTGCCTCCAATAGGCTGCGACTTGTCATGCAATTTTATCTCTTAAATCGCATGACAAATCACTCCAATGTGAACCCAGGCTTTATTTTTCGAGGTCAGTGTTTCTCCACTCCACTACTCTAGGTGCACCACCAGGTCCTGTTTTCTGTATTTTCCTCAGTATAAAACGACTGTGTGAATTACTAACCTTGACAATCACATCATCACCTGTGACAAAAGCAAAAAATATAGAAAACATGACCTGGGAATGCATCTAGAGAAGGGGAGTTGGGAAACATTGCTCTAAGTAATGTTAATTGTAATCTTTATGTGTATTTAAGAATTGCAAAGCCAAAATTTGGAGATGCCCACAAATGGTGCCAAAAGATTCCTATTTCCCTCATGATCTCATGCCTAAAATGTGTGTCTTTCCCTACATCTAGTTTGCTAAAGTCACAAAACACACAGTTGGTCAACATGTGCTAGCTCCCTAGCTAGCTAGTTATGAGGAAGGAGTTGCACCCCCAAAACACGTCCATTGATACCCTGTGATAGGGGAGATAGCACATGTTGACACACTGTGTGTTTTGGGGCTTTAGAAACTAACCTGTTTGTACCTACACACATTTTAGGGAGGGGATCATAAGGGATATTTAACAGTTATGCCTCTATGTGGACGTGGCTTAAAATTTTGGCTTTTAGAGGGTGAGATCACCCCATCTGAGGAAGGCAACATCAACACAGTCTTGGAATACTAATGTCTCATATGGCCTTGAACTTTGTAAGTTCCTGAGTTGGGGATGTGTATCTTATGTTTTCAAACATGCCTGTTTAGCCCCAAAAAGGCAAAATAATGGCAAACATACATGTTTATACACCAAGATGTTGCTTTGTTATAAAACCTTAAAACGCACATCTGAATGTGCTTTGAGTAAAATGTTTTTTTCCTAAACAATGTGTGGCTCATTATTTCAGTGATCAATACCAGTGTATGTGTTAAGTTGGTGTAGTTACAGTGACAATGTGCTCTAAAATGTGCCCAACTCAGGCAATTTTATGGCCTCAAAGAAATTAAAGGAGTTGAAAAAGCATAATGTTTTTGAACTTAATGCATTAGATACATTAAGAACAAAAACATTGTGTGTGTGTAGCAGACCCACAGCACAACATAATAGTTAGCTGAAGAAGAGATTGTCACCTCATGTAGCAAATAAGGTACATTTGTACTGTTGTATGAAATGAACAAGAAAAATGCCATTTGACAACAACCTATTATACAGATAAGAAACACAGACAACAGTAGTTCAAATGAAATAGTCGTTTAGGATAAAATAAAATTATGATTCTGGATCAGCTACAGTTTGCTGCCAAGCCACTGCCCCTCTACCCACAAAGTATTCCATGTATTTTTGCCGGATATCTTGGGCATTTTGGGAGGGCAACTCAGCACGGCCAGGTTTGAGAGCCATCATCATGGACACCAAGGGACAAGCTGCAGCCTCTTCAGCTGGGCCTGATACTGTGGGGTCCACATCAGTTGGCACTGAGGAAAGGTGCAGTTAGGTCCATAGATATTTGGACACAGGCACAATTTTTGTTTTTTTATAGGTATTTACCAAAACATATTCAAGCTTTAATTATATAATGGATAGGGATTGAAAGTGCACACTCTCAGGTTTAATTTGAGGGTATGCACATACAAATCGGCAGAAGGGTTTAGGAATTATAGTTCTTAAGAAAAGCCACCCCCCCTTTTTCAAGTGACCAAAAGTTATTGGACAATTGAATCAAAAGCTGTTTCATGGCCAGGTGTGGGCTACTCCTTTGTTATTTCTTCATCAATTAAGCAGGTAAAAGGTCTGGATTTGATTCTAAGTGTGGTATTTGCACTTAGAATCTATGCTGTGAACCTACATCATGCATTCAAAGGAGCTGTCCATGCAAGTGAAACAGGCCATTGTAAGGTTTCAAAAATGAAACAAACCCATCAGAGAGATAGCAGCAACATTAGGAGTGGCCAAATCAACAGTTTGGTACATTCTGAGGATAGAAGTACGCACTGGTGAGCTCAGCAACATAAAAAGGCCTGGACTTTAGTGGTGGATGGTCGTAGGGTCCTCTCTATGGTAAAGAAAAACCCATTCACAACATCCAGACAAGTTAAGGACACTCTCCAAGATGTGGGCGTATCATTGTCAAAGTCTACAATCAAGAGAAGACTTCATGACAGCAAATACAGAGAGTTCACCACAAGGTGCAAAGCATTCATAAGCCTGAATAATAGAAAAGCCAGTTTAGACTTTGCCAAAAAACATCTAAAAAAGCCAGACCAGTTCTGGAAAAGCATTCTTTGGATGGATGAAACTAAGATTAATCTGTACCAGAATGATGGGAAGAAAAAGGTGTGGCGAAGGCTTAGAACAGCTCATGATCCAAAGCACACAACCTCATCTGCAAACATTGTGGAGGCAGTGTAATGGCATGGGCATGCATGGCTTCCAGTGGCACTAGGTCATTGGTGTTTATTGACCATGTGACAAAAGACAAAAGCAGCTGGATGAATTCTGCAGTGTTTAGAGATTTACTGTCAGCCCAGATTCAGCCAAATGCAGCATTGGATGGTGTTTCACAGTACAAATGGACAATGATCCAAAACACACTGCAAAAGCAACCCAGGAAATTTTAAAGGAAAAGTGGAATATTCTGCAATGGCTGAGTCAATCACCTGATCTCAACCCAATTGAGCATGCATTTCACTTGCTAAAGGCAAATCTAAAGGCAGAAAGACCCACAAACAAAGAATAACTAAAGACCGCTGCAGTTAGGGCCTGGCAAAGCATCAGAAAGGAGGAAACACAGTCTTTTGTAATGTCCATGGGTTCCAGGTTTCAGGCAGTCATTGCCAGTAAAGGATTCTCAACAAATTATTAAAAATTAACATTTTATTTATGATTATATTAATTTGTCCAATTACATTTGAGCCCCTGAAAATTGGGGGACTGTGTATAAAAATGGTTGCAATTCCTAAAATGTGTACTTGATATATGTTCAACCCCTTGAATTAAAGCTGAAGGTCTGCACTTCAAATTTATTTGGATTGTTTTAATTTTATTCTGGTGGCATACAGAGCCAAAAGTATGAAAATTGTGCCTGTGTCCAAATATATATGGACCTGATTGTAGCTGCTAGCATTCCTCCATAAAAAATTGTGGAGGATGCAACAGAACAAAACAACATGGTTTATTTTATACCGTGAAAAAGAACTAATCGCTGTACCCTGTGGTGGCAATCAAACACCCCGAGTATACACGTGCCACATCCTAATAAATTGAGAAAATTGAATGATAGGAAAAATGGACTTTAACTGCACGTATAGAAAAATATAGCAAATTTTAATAGTTCACTACAGTATACATTTAATAAAACACATAATTTACACATAGAAAAGAACCCATTGATTAGCCCAAATTTAAAAAATTAAAAAATAAATTTTAGACTGTGCCAGGTTGATAGGTGTTAAAAACAGCCTGAAACGACTGGAGAGGATGCCAAAGGCATTTTCAACCACCCTTCTGGCACGAGAGAGACTATAATTAAAAATTCTCTGCTCTGGGGTGAGGTTTCTCATAGTAAAGGGCTTCATAAGATGTTCCCCCAGAGCAAAGGCCTCATCTACCACAAAACCAAAATTGAGGCCCTCAACATTGTCCTGAGCAGGTAGCAAATTTAAGGTGCCATTCTGGAGCCGATGGTAGAACTGAGTTTGCATTATGACACCTCCATCCGAGTTGCGCCTGCTCTTCCCAACATCCAAAAAAAGGAACTAATATGTTGCAGACACTACAGCTAGAAGGACTGTGCTTTAAAAGCCCTTGTAATTAAAGTAATATGAGCCCGAGTTGGGTGGTGGGACAATCCTGACATGTTTTCCATCAATAGCAGCAGCACAGTTGGGAAAACCCCACTGATGCTGGAACTGGCCTGCAACATCCTGTCATTGCTGTGGGTTGGAAGGAAACTGTGGTGTCAAAAAAAGAAAGTAGAAATTACTACTTCTGCACATAACATTGCAAGCAGATTTGACAGAAACATTCTTGGCCAACATAAGTAGAACATTTAAATGAGTATTTAAAGACATAACTGTAAGGTCAACTTATCAGATTCCTCACCCCCTCTGGTTGCCCATTATAAAATGTTATGGTGGGGGGGAGGTAATGGGTAGATGTTTTGGACAGGTAACCCTCTCCACTTACATGAGAGCTGAATGCATACATAATGTGTGATACTTTGGCCAGCCCCTCCTTACTTACACTATTGGCAGAACCAGTGGACAGGTAAGAAGCGTCCTAATCTAAAAATATGGATACACACTGTCCAAATTGAAGCACATTTTGCCATTCATAAATTACCTATCAAGATAATAGAATACAAAAACTTTCTAAGTTACAATTTGAAGGTAATTAGGCAGGCTGTTGCAATATATGCTTTGGTTAATTCATCCAGAAATATGACCACCAAAGAGGTATAGTGTGTATGAGTTTTGCAAACTCAGCAGTTAGAGTATTTGTATTGGTTGACTTAGCATTTTGGGGGGTTTCCAAATGAGTTTGTGCCCCAAAAAATGGCCTCTTGCACTCTGCCTGAATTTGAAGACAACATTAACATTTGGAGACATTTTAGGGGGTGTTTAGGGCAAGCACAAAAATGTAGCTGATAACATACATTGTTAAGTTACTAGGCTAGGTGTGTATGGGCCCAGGATAGCATTCTGGGAAGTTTAGTGAAGGAAAATATGCATGAAGGACAAAAAAAGAGCATAAAAAGCTTGCCTGAGGACAAAGAGGACATTCACAGCATATTACAATAATGGTATGAAGGAATTAATACAATTCATTAGCAAATATTAAATACATAGAATGTGATGTTAAAGGCTAAAACATACCTTCTGCAGGACTTGCATAATGGAAGAACAGGGCTCTGGAATAATGATTCCCAGAGCCTGGGGGGAGATCCCAGTCATAAACTTGAGGTCCTGCAGACTTCTACCCATTGCAAGGTAATGCAAGGGGACTATAAGCCTTTGCACGGGAGTAATGGCAAGCCGCATGCATGTGTCCTGCTTCTTAATATAGGGGGTCAACAATGCCAAGAGACGGTAAAAGCAGGGGTCCGTCATCCAGAAATAATTCCTAAAATCATCAGGATTACTCTCCTGGAGCTCCCGCAGCAAAGGCATAAGACAGAATTGGTCACGATTAAGCAACCAATTCTTGGTCCAAGAACTCCTCCTCTTCCTGTTCCTGGACTGGACTTGGGTCAAAGCAATAACTCCAAGCCAAATGATAGCATGATCTCTCCTCCGATAATGCAACATGGCTGGTTGACCAACGGCCATTCAGAAACGAACTGACAAGCACGAACTGAAAAGCGTGAATTGACACTCACCAAACTTCTACTAACACAAAATTAGCAGAAGGAGTCCAAAGGGTGGTGCATGACAATTGAACTTCCTCTTTATCGGCTCGTAGTACATCTAGTACGTCACTACATTTGGGTTTGTTGGCCGACAACTGTGTACCGTTTGTATGCAAGACAAGCTTGGGGCCAACGCCTTTCGGACAAAAGTCGGTGGTTTTGACGGCGGAAAATCCGATCGTGTGTACAAGGCTTTACATTTACCGACTGCTGGAGTCGGCCTAACTCCACTAGGCTAGGTTTCTTTTTCTGCTTTACTTTCTTCTTTATCATTGTTGAATTTAAAATGGATACTTTATGATTAGTAGTGCCTTGTACTTGTACTTATGCACATTTTTTCTGTATACTGTTTGAACTCCCAATAAAATTATTTTGAATAAAAAAAAAGAAGCTGCTAATGTAGAGAGATGAAAGGGGACATAGGCAGGATATTTAGGAAGAGTTGTGATGCTGTGATGGAGTTGTTTCTGAGAACAGTGCATAGATTTTATTGTTGTCCTTCAGGAAAATTTACTTTCTATTTGTATTGGTGACCACTTTCTCCGGGACTGAAGGTGAGGGAAAATCTAAAACTGTGTCAACAAATGAAAAATAGATTTGAAATCTTTCTTACATTTCTTATGTTGTAGAGATTTTCTCTAACTTCCTGGTATGTTTACAGGGCAGGAAGAGAAGGGAAATCTCCCCAACAGTATAAATTATCAAGAAAAAAACTGGCAAGGGTTTCAACCAAAACCAAATGCCCAAAAATCTAAAAAAAAAAAAAAAACTGGAGAGTTACACAGATTACCCTATCACTGCTTCTGGAGTTCCCATACTTGAAATTCCAAGAATGGAAAGCAACAGCCGTACCACAGGTGCCAAAGATTTTCATTAGACTCTAAAGTTGTTATTTATTACAATTGTTCAAATTTTTGCTATCTAGCATAGCATTGCAAAGTTTAAAAACAATCAACCAATTTTTGTTTCATGTTTCTTATTACAAAAGGCAAGCAATGCCTGTTGTGTCTGTCACTCTAATCAAGTAAATGTCAACTAGAAAAAAAGAACACATTTTGATAAATATATATTCATTTATTTTTATTTTTGTAATCAATAAAAAAATTTTGTCATATAACTGAATTATTCAATAATATTTTGCAATTAACTATCCCATTAGAGCAAAAAATAAAATGCTACATGTGAAGAAATAAATGATGTCTGAAAAAGCTATATCTATTTTCTCTCTCTGAGTTGCATAGTCTGCTATGTGCTGAAGAAAATGGGAATAAGCATCTTTTGACCACAAACAGATCTGCTTGATAAAGAAAATGTCAGCAAAAATACTAAACCTATGTGTCACAGCAGCTTTCTGACAGATAGATGGAAAAGGTAAAATATGTTCTATCATGTCCGACAAGGTGTTCTTTTTGAGATTTAAAGATCACTGTGCAACTTTAAACATGTTTGTCACTTTGCCTCTGACTGGAACTATCTGGAGCTTCACAAGAACTTTATCAGCTAAGTGTAAAGGGAAAAAAGAAGCCCATTCCTATTTATCTCAGCCAGGTTCCCTTCAAAGCCAACAAATAAATTACAGTGTACATTTGATACAAATTGATTTCTTAACTCAAATAACAATGTTGTCCTCCCAGTCAGACCATGTGTCACTCATTGGCTGGTCTGAGTGAAAGGCTCAATCTGCCTGTGTGACAGAAATAGGCCAGATGCATCTCACCAAGGAATGCTAATAAGCCAGGGCTGGCCTAGGCCTTTGTGGACAGGCCGTGATAAGAAAAATCAGTCCACCCTGTCAAACACTATGAAGCCCTGATCAGTGTTTGTTGCAACAAGCTATATGGGTCTTGGAGTTGCCATGCTATTTTTCTCAGCAAATGAGAGGAAAATAAGATCCAACCACTGCAGTTAAGATGCCAGCAACTATGATGAACCTGAAGTGAAACCCATTGAATATCTTGAAATGATCTTATCAGCTAGTGAAGAAATGAGATATTGGCAGGGGTTGTTCTGTTTCTCACAGCTGAGCAGGTTAATAGGGTTGGGAGACAGGCCACAGACTAATTTGATTTACTTTGTCTTGATAAACACTGACAGTCATCTTACCAAATAAATACACATATACAGTGCGGCTTTTATTTCTTCTAGCCAGCAAGGAAAATATATGGCCCTCAAATTAGAAAGTATGCTCCCAGTTTCCTGCCAAAACACTAAAAAAATAAATACATCAAAAATAAATAAAAAAACTGTTGTTAGAATTGTTTTTTCAAAGTTTAGATAGTGAAAATGCCTATGCTCCATCAAAACCTCATATGTTAAAGCATGACATTTTAGTAACACCCACTTTACATTTACAATACTTTTTTTGTTAGCTCTTTAATTATATGTAATTCCTAACTGAATGACATTTATTTTGCTAAATGAAACACATGCCACCTTTTTGGTAAAATATTTTTTTTTCACATTTCTTTCTCCTTTTCTTTATGCATTTCAATGCTGCTGCTCTCCTGTCAGCTCTTTGCATCCATTTCATGACACTGTAGCAATAGCTGCATGGCCTGCATAATGTTTGTTGAAATGGTTACCCATGGTCTCCACTGGAAGCGCATCATGTTACGGGTGACAATGCAGGAGTATAAGAGGGAGACAAGTGCAGAGCATTGTTAAATAAATAAGTTCCTTAACCTATATACAAAGTAAAAAAAAGTTTTGGATAGAGTAAAAAGTGTTAAAACCCCTGTTAAAACATTATCTAAATGTATCCTAATGACCAATATCTTCCTTCTTTGGCAAATACAAAATGTAGAAATGTTAAATGAATAGGAAGTATGGGAAAATCATCCATTGCAGACATCTATTCCACTGACAAGTATAGTATCTAAATGGAGATTTCCTCCTGTTTGGAGAGATTTCCTCCTACTAGTAAAATGAGAAAAATAAGCTAATGAGCACCCAAATCACAAAATATGTGCATAAAGGGTTAATTACATAAATAAGGGTGCTGAAACCATAGATTGATTTTCCTCTAGAAAGACACAGGAATAATAATACACTCTAAATAAACAATAGGCAGCACTCCAGAAAGTTACCTTTTCAAGTTTAACATTTCTATGAAGGGAAGCATCATATAAAGACATACAGTAACAACAAATTGTAGTACATGCACAGAATCTCCCCACAGTTCCTCTAACTAGACAAAGGAAACCTCTCAGCTACAAGCATCATACTGTATACATTATCATTAGAACAGGAAGAGTTTAACTGGATTTCACTTGAGAAAAGGGTTTTTACTCCAAAACGTTGTGATTTCCTGTACCTGAGTGTCTGCATGATACCTGAAGGTTTTTCTGGTATCTATTCAGGGCATTGATGCTTGTTTATTGCTGTACGTTTAGCTTGGATCTCCTTCCTATTCTGCTGAAAATATATTTGATGCTTGTAGCTGAGAGTTTGCCCTTGTCCAGACAGAGAAACTGTTGGGAAATCGTGTGCATGTAATACATTTTACTGTTATGGTTTTTTATGAAAAGTTAGCTGTCTAGAGTGCCTACCTGACAGTACCCCCTGAAAATATCAAAACAATATTTTCACTA
This sequence comes from Aquarana catesbeiana, assembly GCF_042186555.1. Classification (NCBI taxonomy): domain Eukaryota; kingdom Metazoa; phylum Chordata; class Amphibia; order Anura; family Ranidae; genus Aquarana; species Aquarana catesbeiana. The sequence continues at coordinate 273,942,581 of NC_133328.1, read as the reverse complement.
AAAATACACAAAAATTATTATTAGCGGACACCAACATAACTTACAAAATTCCTGCTAAATCTGAAAGCTAAAAACGTACTGAGTTAAAACATACAGTTATGTGTGTATATGAGGTCTTGGGGTTCATTGACATAGGTGCTGTGATCTGTACAGTGTGAAACTGTTTTTTTGTTTTTTTTTATGTGGCTATTGCTATCTACAGGAAGGCTATGTTATGCAATGGGGACACAGCAGCTGTATGAACACAGCCGCAGGTCCTAATTTGACAGGCATTTGGATGCAGGTGTAGGGCCCAAACACAGACAGTGTTTATTTGGGGCCACTCACCCACACCTGCACAATTATCAGATTAGGAACTGGGGCTGTGTTTATACAACCACTGCATTCTCATAGAGTAATAGACTCCTCCAAACCACACAAACTGTCAATTCACACTGTATAGGTCAGAGAAACCATGTGAATGAGACCTTCGTTTTTTATTTTTTTTACAATTTTTTTTAAAGAATTTTTTATAATTTGTTTTTATGATTTTTTTTTATAATGAGATACTGGTAGGGGTTGTTCGGTTTCTTACAGCTTAGCAGGTTAGTAGGGTTGGGAAACAGGCCACAGACCAATTTGATTTACTTTGTCTTGATAAACACTGACAGTAATCTTACCAAATAAATACACATATACAGTGCAGCTTTTATTTCTTCTAGCCAGCAAGAAAAATGTATGGCCCTCAAATTAGAAAGTATGCTCCCAGTTTCCTGCTGAAACACTAAAAAAAATAAATACATCAAAATTAAAAAAAACTGTTGTTAGACTTGTTCTTTCAAAGTTTAGATATTAACCCTGCATGCAGGCAGTGAAGGTCTGGGGAAGGTCCGGCGTATCGTGCTGGACCTTGCGGGAACTGAGGACTTCCGCATGCGCAGGAGTGACGTTGTCGCAGCTCTGGCCACTCACAGTGCCAGAGCCGTGAACCCAGAAGAAACGCAGAGGGGAAAATGTTAGCTCCCTCAGCGTTGACCAGGATGCGATGTGGGGACCTCATTCTAAAGTATTTCATAATGAGCTAGTATGCAGTGCATACTAGCTCATTATGCCTTTGCCTTACAGGTTTTTTTTTGGGGTTTGTGGATATACAACCACTTTAATAAGGATATTGAAGTATTACATATACAAAAAACCCCTCTCAAAAGTCATACTTAATATAATGTTGAGGATAAAAAATGAAAAGAACATCTTGAAAAATATAAGAAATATTGGTGGGATAAAATGGCTTTCAGTGGAGGAAGAGCATATAAATGATCTGGTGCTCAGAAATTTAGACAACAAAAGTGAACTATTATCAACAATGTTGAGAATAATTATATGTTTGACTCATCTATTTCTTCTTCGTCTATTTCCTCTAAAGCAGATAAACCATTCGGAAAATGGAAGGTTCCCCCGCACAGCAATTATCAAATGGAGAAAACTATTGAACAAACAAATAAAAAATGCACGATTGATCACCCAAATATGGAGGTCTCACACAATGTAAAAGGTGGTGGGTATGATAATCACAACCCTACAGGTGGTGCTATGATGCGTTTGTTACAATATGATTTTTTTTTTATTAATCAGACTTACGATACATGGAACATAACATTACGCAATAGTGGTTGGTCATAGAGATATTGATAGTTTTTGGCTTGAGTAGATTTCTCAAACAAATGCTGTTTTATACAATGGGGGTAGATATCATTGTTGTATTCAATTGACAGTTCAATTAACAGGCTATTGTCTCTATAGCTAGAGTAAACAAGTAAGACATTACTTGTTTGAGATTCTTTCAGCTTTCAAACTGAAAGAATTACTGTTAGATTACCGTCGGGTGTTGGCTTGATTAGACAATGGTACGTAGATATCATTTTTGTATTCAATTAACAGTTTGCAACAGTCCATTGTTTCTACAGCTACAGTAAACAGGTATGTTTTCTGTTGTTTGGTAACTATGGTAAACAGCCTGACACATAAAAGGGGGTGAGTAGGGACACACACACACACCATCATGCTTTGAAGATCAGAAGCTGCCACTCATGATACAAGAATACTGTCTGGTGTCCAAGAAGCATCGTTGCCAATGGAGATCAAGAACATAAAGTAACAGAAGATAAGTAACTTTTAAGTGTATTTGTACTGATATAGACCATAGGCTGTTCATTTGATAGGCATTTTGCTTGTTATAGATATCTGTCAGTCTTGTATTGTATTCCTAATATTGTAATAGTTTTTGTATGTACAGCATCTTTGTATAGTAAAGCACATTTACACACTGCAGAAATCTCAGCTTCCTTGCTTATACCACAGAGGAACCTTGCTAGATAGACAAAAGCAAAACATTTGGGGGCTCGTGCCGTGATCTGTGCTATAATTCAACTGAAGCAGACCTGTTTTTCTGTAGTGTGTTGTGTGGCTTGTGCTAGGTAAAATGCTGCGTAAGCTGTTTAGGAAAAGCAAGGCTGCAGAGGGTTCTGGTGGCCAGAAGGAAGTGTGCAGCTTACCTTTCTGGGCCAGAGACAATGAGTGGGAGCCTCTTGCTAAAGAATTTGTGAAGTATGCTTCTCCCTTGAAGCTGACTTGGGGTGATAAAGTCTCAGATCATTTTGTAGATTTTAGCCTTAAGGGGTTGGATTTAAGTAAAAAAGAGAAGAGGACAGTGTCCACAGTGGGCTGGTATTTCCTTAATGCTATTTACACTGAATCACAGAGAAGGGAGAAGGCAGAGGCAGAAGTTAAGGTATTAAAAGACCAGCTAGCAGTTGTTTCAGAGTGTGTGCGTTCAACTGCTAGTCGGGCTGGTGATTTGCAAGGCCTCATGACCAAATCAATTAATGCCTTAAGGAAAAGGAAGGGCCGTAAACCTGTTAGTAAAGCCAGGGTATGTGCCATTGTCACATCCCAAAATTGGGATTGTGAGGATGTGCTCTCCTCAAATGATAGTGAGGATGAGGAGAAAGAGTTTGATAGTGTGAGCTAGTGTGAAAGAAAAAGTATGCCAGACCTCTCATTACTAAGCATAGGAAATGGCAACATGATAGAGAGGATATGGCAGATGGGGAGGTGCATTATCGCAACCCCAGAGATGTTGAATTTGAAGAAGTACGGGAGTTTACACAAACTAAACTCCATGAGCTGGCAAAACAATACAAACAAAGGTCTGGGGAGCCCCTATTGACCTGGCTCCTACGCTTATGGGATGAAGGGGCGGACAGTGTTGTTTTGTCAGGTAAGGAAGCAGTGACTATGGGAGTGTTAACCCATGATCCACAATTGCGTCAGGCAATGCAAAAAGCCCGAGAGTTTAGCGTGAATTTTTCACTGTTAGACCTCGTGAGAGATGGTATAGTCCGAGTATACGCTAGTCCTACTGACCTGGAAAATACCTACTCATGGAGAGCAATAGGAGAGGGTATTTCTAGGTTACGTGAGATGGGTTGTATAACCGGATTAAAAACGTTTCCAAAATGGATGGGTCCAGATATGGAACCCTTTACGTCTGCTCTGCGCTCTAAGCTGATGAAGTCTGCACCATTTAATCTCAGGGCTTCATTATTGTCCTTGTTGGGAGGCCTGGGATTAAGCAGCAAGATTCATGAAGCCGCAACCCTTTTAAGCCAGTTGGGGGAGCTAGAGGAGACTAAAACAAAACCTGTCAGGGCAGTGGATAAGGTCAAGGCCAGACAGGAAGTATACAAGCAGAAAAGAACAGAGAAGAAAGGGAATGGGGTAAAGAAGACAGGAGGTGAAGAGAAAACCAGGCTAGTTATTTCTAGGAAAGAAATGTGGGTGGACCTATTAAAGGCAGGAGTACCTAAAGATGAGATAGATGGGGTTTCTACTGCAGAAATGCTGAAGAGGTGGAAATATTTAGTAGGGAAAACTGTCAGGGTTAGAAACACTACTCCTAGTGAAGATAACACCAGCCTGGACTTAGAGAAAACAGAACAGACCCCTCCTGTTAGCCCCAAACCAATTCCCAAAACTGAACATGAACCCAAATCCCTTTATCCTGGAGAGGAGTTAGAGAGAATCAGGAAAGGGGATTGGGAGGTTCCTTATCCTTTATGAAGGGAAGGTGAGTCTCCTGTAATAGCCGTGAGGGCAGTGACAGCAGGAGACCGATGCCCATATGCACCTGTCACTGTATGGTGGGGGAAGTCATCTTCTCCTACACATGTAATGGCTTTAGTTGATAGTGGAGCTGAAGTTACACTTATGCAAGGTAATCCTTCCCATCACAAAGGAGAATTGATTTATGTAGAAGGTTTGGGAGGGCAAACCACACCAGCAGTTAGGATATGGGTGAAATTGGCTATTGGCAAGGGATCAGGATTTATGACAAATGTTTTGGTATCAGAGTTACCCAAAAATATTCTTGGGATGGATATACTTCAAGGTCAGTCAATTTAGACTGAAAGAGGTACATTCACATTCGGGTATCCTGATAAAGTGTATCTGGTTAGGGCAGTGAAGGCTGTGGTCAGAGGTCATGAGAAATGGACCCCTGTTTACATTCCTCCACCAGAGAAGTCAGTCTGTCTCAAGCAGTACAGACTTCCTGGAGGCCACAAAGAAATTGGGGAGACCATTCAAGAATATTTGAGAGTAGGGATCCTTAGACCTGCTGTAAGTCCTTTCTCCTCTCCGGTGTTTCCAGTAAAGAAATCTGATGGGACATGTAGAATGACTGTGGATTACAAAGGTCTAAACAAAGTGGCACCTCCATTGAAGTCAGCTGTACTAGATATGAACTCAATTGTTGAGAAAATTGCTAAAGATGCAGGAGAATATCATGCTGTGATAGACTTGGCTAATGCTTTCTTTTCAATTTTGATAGACCCAGAATGTCAAGACCAGTTTGCTATGGTGGGGGACGGCCGCCAGTACACTTTCACCGTGCTTCCTGAAGACTATGTTCATTCTCCGACGATTTGTCATGGACTGATTGCCCGAGATTTAAGTACCCTGAATTTGAAAGTCGCTGTGTTTCACTACATTGATGACGTCATGATCTCTGGGACAAAAGAAGATGTAACTGAAGCACTGCACCTGCTGATAGAGCACTTGGAGAACAGAGGGTGGTCTATCAACAGAGACAAAGTCCAAGTATCTGCCACAGAAGTGAAATTCCTGGGAATGATGTGGACTGGGCCACAGAGGAAAATTCCAGAGACAGTTGTGCAAACTATCCAGGCGCTGTCGTCCCCTACCACCAAAGAGGAGATACAGAAGTTCATTGGAGTTGTGGGGTTCTGGAGATCATTCATCCCACATCTTGGACTGATTCTGAGGCCTATATATAATGTCACCATAAAAAAGACAGAGTTCTCATGGGGTTCAGAGCAGCGGACTGCATTCCTGGCTGCTAAAGTAGCTATTTTGCAGCATCAGGGATTAGGACCCGTGAGACAAGGAGTACCATTTCAGCTGGATGTAGTGGAGCAGAATGGTACCATATCTTGGAGTCTGTGGCAGCCAAATGAAAAGAAAGGACTGAGAGCAATACCCATTGGATTTTGGTCCAAACAACTGACAGGGGCACAGAAGAAATACACACCCCTAGAGAAGTACCTGTTTGGGGCCTACACAGCACTTCAACATGTAGAGACCATTACAGGAAAGGACACAGTCACCATCCATACTGCATTGGGAACAGCAGGATGGGTGAGAGATAATGGACTGACCACTAGGGCAGCTGTAGCCCAGAACCAGACACTGATGAAATGGAAGTGGTACCTTCAAGAAAGAGGGGGTATTGTAGCTGGGGATGTTAGAGACATTTCAAAACAGTTGGCTGGGCTGTCACTTTTACCAGCACCCGGCCAGAAGAAGAAATTCCTGTGCTGCAGTCATCCCCCTTTCAAGAGGCTCCACCCTTTAAGTCTCTGTCAGAAGACATGAAGGAGTCAGCGTGGTTCACTGATGGTTCAGCCATAGTCACCTCGTCTGGACGTAAATGGACAGCAGCAGCCTACAACCCAAGTACAGACACAGTCCTGCAGGAGACGGGAGTTGAAAGCTGTTGTGATGACTCGTCAGGAGGATCCTTCTTCCCATGTCACTATCTACACTGACAGCTGTTGATGCACATGTGCCCCTAGTCCCAGACTTTGAGAACTATAACAGAGTTGCAGATGAAATCGCCAAAGTGAAGGCAGTTGTGCCAATTGATCCTGTCTTGATGAACTTGGCCAAATGGGCCCACAAGCAATCTGGACATTTGGGGCAGAAAGCAACATATGAATGGGCACAGCAGAGAGGATTGCCTATATCCATGGACATGATAAAAACTGTAATAGGAAACTGTACAGAGTGTGGAGAAGTGCGACAATAGCCATTGCAAAAGTACTCTACCGGGTTGATTAAGAGGAGTGAGAGGCCTGCAGAGATCTGGCAGATCGATTTCATTGGTCCTCTGCCCCAGGGAAATAATGGACTGAGATATTGTTGCACTGCAGTGGACACCTATTCAGGACTTATGCTTGTTCATCCCTGCAAACGTGCAGATCAAGCCGCAACGCTTCAACTGCTCCAGAAACTTGTTTTTGCTTATGGTTGTCCCAAACAAGTCCAAAGTAATAATGGCTCACACTTCACTGGATCAACAGTACAGCAGTGGGCCAAAGATTCTGGAGTGTACTGGTTGTGCCACATCCCATACCATCTAAAGGCAGCTGGTTTGATTGAAAGATACAACGGGCTATTGAAGGACCAGATACGCAAACTTACACTCACACATACACTAAGGGGGTGGGATCGGGTCCTCACACAGGCAGTCATGTTGATAAATTCTAGGCCAATAGCCAAAAGCTCAACCATATGAGAGGATGGTAGGGGCTGGGGCACAGATTCCACAGCTGGAGTGCAGAGTTCAGTATTTATGTAAGGTTCCTGAAAGAACAGGGCTTAACAGATACCATGTTACTGCTTCCCATGACATAGAAACCAAGAGTGACGTATCTGAAGCTGAAGCCTATCTAGGAATGAGAGGGAATCTGGCAGGAAGGTTTGAAGTTACATTTGTATTGACAGATGAGCTTCAAAACAGTGGCTGGGACTCTGACTGGTTAGTGGATACTTCTCAGCAAGAGTGGAAAGTGAGGCTCCATAACAGCAAACCTTCCAAAATAAACAGCAGTGATCTTCTGGGAAATATCAGTATATTTCCTCTCCTTCCTATTGATGTTCTTTGGGAGGGTCAGAAGTGGGTACAGGCAGGGGGCAAAGTGTTAGTCAGATATCCAGGCAAGAAGCCATTTAGAGGAGAGATTTTAGCTGAAGGGCCTGGATCTACTGTTTATGTATTATAAGAAGGAACAGATAATCCACTTTGTTTTCCACTCCACAGGCTGTCTCCGATTTGATCCATAGGAAGACCAGAGAAAAGTGGTTACATGATAGAAAGAATGACGGAAGATTGCAAGAGCTGTGGAGAGCAAGGCCTTTGATGTATTACAAACCTGGACTTGTTTCTAAAGAACTTTAGAATGGACTTTCTAATGAACTTTTTAGTTAAAGACTGAAGCAGCTTCTCAGTGACAGAGATGGGAGGTGTTGCATTCAATTAAAATTAATGTTTAGAATGAGTTTAGTAATGAAGAGATTTTGTGTGTAGTCTGAGAAAAAAAAAATCTAGGGCAGAATGTGTCGCGTTTTGATGATTTTTTTTATTAATCAGACTTACGATACATGGGAAATAACATTACACAATAGTGGTTGGTCATAGAGATATTGTCAGTTTTTGGCTTGAGTAGATTTCTCAAACAAATGCTGTTTTATACAATGGGTGTAGATATCATTGTTGTATTCAATTGACAGTTCAATTAACAGGCTATTGTCTCTATAGCTAGAGTAAACAAGTAAGACATTACTTGTTTGAGATTCTTTCAGCTTTAAAACTGAAAGAATGACTGTTAGATTACTGTCAGGTGTTGGCTTGATTAGACAATGGTACGTAGATATCATTTTTGTATTCAATTGACAATTTGCAACAGTCCATTGTTTCTACAGCTACAGTAAACAGGTATGTTTTCTGTTGTTTGGTGACTATGGTAAACAGCCTGACACATAAAAGGGGGTGAGTAGGGACACACACACACACACACCATCATGCTTTGAAGATCAGAAGCTGCCACTCATGATACAAGAACACTGCCTGGTGTCCAAGAAGCATCGTTGCCAATGGAGATCACGAACATACAGTAACAGAAGATAAGTAACTTTTAAGTGTATTTGTACGGATATAGACCATAGGCTGTTCATTTGATAGGCATTTTGCTTGTTATAGATATCTGTCAGTCTTGTATTGTATTCCTAATATTGTAATAGTTTTTGTATGTACAACATCTTTGTATAGTAAAGCACATTTACACACTGCAGAAATCTCAGCTTCCTTGCTTATACCACAGGGAAACCTTGCTAGATAGATGAAAGCAAAACAGGTGCACAAGGTGATAATAAATAATCCGGGAGAATTAGCAACAAATCTCACAATACAACAGACAGAATGGACTTAGGAGCAATCCCAAAAACACAGAAAGATTTTTTTTCACAGATACATGTCCCCCAGAGCAGTATCCGAACCCCCATAACCATTGTATGCCCAAATAAGAAATGTTGACACGCACCTACACTCACTCAGGTTGAACTGGATGGACTAGTGTCTTTATTCAACCTTACTAACTATGTAATTACTTGCATATAAGCCTTCAAAATGGGCACTTTTGATTTTTCACATTCGGGTCCCGTAGACTTTAATGGGGTTCGTTATTCGGTTCCGAACTTGAATGTTCGAAAGTTCTGGTGCGAACTGAACAGGGGGTCATTTGGCCCATCCATATTAGTGAGTAACAAGACTCTGGGCTATGTCACAGAATGGGTGCAAAAAATCTTGTTAACCATGGCTAGTTTGCCATTGAGGTGAGAGTCTCCCAGGGGGAAAAGGGGGTCTATCAGAGATATCCTCATCAACATTTAGTAGGAGGCCCCAATCCCATGAAACTTGTGAACCGTATATCTTGCATTCAAGGGTACTTAGGGAACTCAGTAATTGCCAGACCATTGTTCCTAATTTTTACTGACAGTCTACTGACTGGAATGGTACCAGCTGATTGGAGAAAAGCCAATGTAGCACCGATGTTTAAAAAGGGCCCAAAATATATACCTGGGAATTACAGACCAGTTAGCCTAACATCAATAGTATGCAAGCTCTTGGAGGGGATGATAAGGGATTATATACAAGATTTTAGTAATGAGAATGGTATCATTAGCAGTAATCAGCATGGATTCATGAAGAATCATTCTTGCCAAACCAATCTATTATCCTTCTGAGGAGGTGAAATTCCATCTAGATAAAGGAAGCCCCGTAGACGTGGTGTATCTGGATTTTGCAAAAGCATTTGACACATAAACCTTTACTGTAATAAATAAGGTCTGTTGGCATGGACCATAGGGTGAGTACATGGATTGAAAACTGGCTACAAGGGCGAGTTCAGAGTGTGGTGATAAATGGGGAGTACTCGGAATGGTCAAGGGTGGGTAGTGGGGTCCCCAGGGTTCTGTGCCGGGACCAAGCCTATTTATTTTGTTCATAAACAACCTGGAGGATGGGGTAAACAGTTCAATCTCTGTTACTATGTAATGCAGTGCTATATGGACAAAAATTATAATTACACACATAGGTTAGACTTGATGGACTTGTGTCTTTTTTCAACCTCTCCTACTATCTAACTATGTAACATTGGTGATGACGTGAGATTATCTTTGTTTCCTATCAAAGATAATGTTTGTAGGAAATCCCAACTTGAAGAGAATCTTGTGGTTTTGATAGAGGAATTCAATTTTTTTCAGGCCAGAATTGTTGCCTGAGAGAGGTCAGCAAATAATGTAACTCTGGAATAGGGTTCAGGCAAAGAGGGACGTTGATGTACAAAGTGCATCAGTTGATCTTTCACAGCAATTTCATTTTTCTTGGTTAGAATGTCCCTGGGTATCCAGGATATGTGCTGGTTTCTGCAATCTTTGAGCTCTATCGATCACAATTTCTTATGTGCATTTTTAGGTTCTGATCATCCCAAAAAGGACACATAAGAAGCGAATAGAAAGATGAACAGCACAGGGGTATAAAAGAGGAAAGAAAAAGTAAAAAAAAGGAGTGGGGAAGGGGTAGGTAGTCCACTTACCCACCCCTCCTCCCCATCACAGGAGAGTGAGCCCATCTCAAGCTTTTCTGGGACAGGGTGCCAGCACACAGAGATAGCCATCCCCATACAATGAATAGATATGAGGCTGATAATTACTGTAAGCTGGGGTTGTTTTTAAAATAGATCCAGCAGTACAATGTGGTTGTAAATTTACTAGGTCTATCTTGGGAAATGTGACTAAGTGCTTCAATCTCCTCTATGCGATTAGGTCTATCAAACCATTCATTTAGTTTCGGAATCTGTTTTGAGTGCCAGTGGCACGGTATACACTGTATGGCAGCATTCACCATGAACATAGTGAGCGATTTCGAGTAGACTTTCTTTGGCAAAGATGTATGATGGAGGAGATATTGTGCCAGAGAATAGTCCAAGGCATCAGTTGTGACAGCTGCAATAACCTCATGAACTTTCTGCCAGAAGGGTTGGATTTTGGGGCACATCCACCAAACATGCAGCATATTGCCAACCTCCGCATTACACCTCCAACACAGATTAGAAAGTGAGGGGTAAAACTTGTGTGTCCTATACCACCGTGTCAGAATTTTATATCCATTCTCCTGGGTAACTGTACTAAGAGTACCTTTATGAATATAAGTGCAGATAGATTCCTATTCCTCAGTTGAGAATTGTACTTCTAGGTCTCTCTCCCACACCAAGCAATAGGAGCCAGTAAATGTGGATTTTTCTGCGAATCATGACAGAACATGTGACGCTGTGGGTTTTTCCTATTGCAAAGCAAATCTAGCAGTGAGGGGTTTTACTTCTTGGCAAATTTGCAGATAAGTCCAGAACGCAAATTTGTGCAGGGCAGTAAGGGCTCAAAAAAATCCCCCATCGTATACTCTATATGGTTAACTCTGTCTCCAATGGCATCTATCTCAAGCTTAGTTTGGTGCATAAAGGATACCAGATCATGCTGTAGAGCTCCCCTCAGGTACACAAGCATCTCTTTAGGGTGTTGTCTAGGGATGAGCCGAACACCCCCCCTGTTCGGTTCACACCAGAACATGCAAACAGGCAAAAAATTTCTTTGAACACACGAACACCGTTAAAGTCTATAGGACACGAACATGAATAATCAAAAGTACTAATTTTAAAGGCTTATATGCAAGTTATTGTCATAAAAAGTGTTTGGGGACCTGGGTCCTGCCCCAGGGGACATGGATCAATGCAAAAAAAAGTTTTTAAAAGGCCATTATTTCAGGAGCAATGATTTTAATAATGCTTAAAGTGAAACAATAAAAGTGTAATATTCCTTTAAATTTCGTACCTGGGGGGTGTCTATAGTATGCCTGTAAAGGGGCGCATGTTTCCTGTGTTTAGAACAGTCTGACAGCAAAATAATATTTCAAAGGAAAAAAGTCATTTAAAACTACTCGCGGCTATTAATGAATTGCCGATCTGACAATACACATAAATGTTCATTGATAAAAACAGCATGGGAATTTCCCACAGGGGAACCCCAAACCAAAATTTTAAAAAAATGACGTGGGGGTCCCCCTAATTTCCATACCAGGCCCTTCAGGTCTGGTATGGTTATTAAGAGGAATCCCGGCCAAATTTTTTTTTTAAAAACGGCATGGGTCCCCCTCAAAATCTATACCAGACCCTTCAGGTCTGGT